>NC_135803.1:87724057-88024057 GCF_964213995.1 Mustelus asterias | reverse complement strand
AATGTTTGTATCGCATGCTCAACTAACCCATTTGAAACTGGGTAGCAAAGTGCTGGCCTTGCGTGGCAAATCCCCCATTTGATTTTAGAAACGTTTGGAATTCCTCCACCGTGAATGCTGTGCCATTGTCCGACACCACCACTTCTGGAATGCCATGAATAGCAAACAAAGAACAAAGAACAATACAGCACAGGAACAGGCCCTTCGGCCCTCCAAGCCCGTGCCGCTCCCCGGTCCAGGATTGAATCCTGAATCCAGGATCCCCGCCCAATTTTCCAGCCTATCTACATACCAATATCCTATCCACCGAGCTGTCCCTCACAGCTACGATGCTTTGTTCATTACAACCTATTAACTTACCCCCACCCCCCCATTCCAGACCATGTGATCTCCAGGGAGAGGCGAAAACCCAGAGTGAAAAACCCCAGGGCCAATATGGGGAAAAAAAATCTGGGAAATTCCTCTCCGACCCCCTGAGGCGATCGAAATGAGTCCAGGAGATCACAATGGCCCTGATCACAAAATGCTTCCCAACCCTAGTCATTTCCACTTCCACGAACACCATATGAATTCCCTGCCCCCGAGACAGGTTCCCAACTATCCGCAGTCTCACTCTGTACTGGCACCAGCAAGATGATCATAGAATGAAGCCTTGAAACGAGAAACCAGGAACAATTAGCCCGCGCCGCTCCCTGGTCCAAACTAGACCACTCTTTTGTATCCCTCCATTCCCACTCCGTTCATATAGCTGTCTAGATAAGTCTTAAACGTTCCCAGTGTGTCCGCCTCCACCACCTTGCCCGGCAACCCATTCCAGGCCCCCACGACCCTCTGTGTAAAATATGTCCTTCTGATATCTGTGTTAAACCTCCCCCCCCTTCACCTTGAACCTATGACCCCTCGTGAACGTCACCACCGACCCGGGGAAAAGCTTCCCACCGTTCACCCTATCTATGCCTTTCATAATTTTATACACCTCTATTAAGTCTCCCCTCATCCTCCGTCTTTCCAAGGAGAACAACCCCAGTTTCCCCAATCTCTCCTCATAACCAAGGCCCTCCATACCAGGCAACATCCTGGTAAACCTCCTCTGTACTCTCTCCAAAGCCTCCACGTCCTTCTGGTAGTGTGGCGACCAGAACTGGACGCAGTATTCCAAATGCGGCCGAACCAACGTTCTATACATCTGCAACATCAGACCCCAACTTTTATACTCTATGCCCCGTCCTATAAAGGCAAGCATGCCATATGCCTTCTTCACCACCTTCTCCACCTGTGACGTCACCTTCAAAGATCTGTGGACTTGCACACCCAGGTCCCTCTGCGTCTCTACACCCTTTATGGTTCTTCCATTTATCGTGTAGCTCCTCCCTACATTATTCCCACCAAAATGCATCACTTCGCATTTATCAGGATTGAACTCCATCTGCCATTTCCTTGCCCAAATTTCCAGCCTATCTATATCCTTCTGTAGCCTCTGACAATGTTCCTCACTATCTGCAAGTCCTGCCAGTTTTGTGTCGTCCGCAAACTTACTGATCACCCCAGTTACTCCTTCAAGGTTTTTTTTAACTTGTCAATGGTGGCAGTAGCTGTTGTGGACTTCATTAACTGGGCATCTAACTACTTTGAGTCTGCTTCTACTAGTATAGGAAACATATGACCCAAAAATGGTCTGGCAAAGTCGATATGTATTTTGCCCATGGTCAACCAGGCCACTCCCATGGATGCAAATTTGCCAGTGGTGGTAAACCCTGTTGATCTTTGCAACTAGGGCATTGATTCACCATCTTTTTTATTTCCTTGTCAATGCCCGGCCACCAGACACAACTCCTGGTCAGGACCTTGCTTTGTCCTGGACGAGAGTTGTGCAGCTTTTGGAATTGGAGTCATCTCCCCTGGGATGGGACTGTAACTTTAACCCCCCACAGCAACGCCCCAACTTCACAGGTTATATTCATCCTTCCGTGTTGGTAGGGTTTCAACAATTCTGACTTGTCATATCATCACCCTTGCATTACCATCTTTTTAACTTTTCGACAATACCATGGGTGACACAGTGGTTAGCACTTCTGCCTCACAGTGCCAGGAATCTGGGTTCAACTCTGGCTTTGGGTGAGTGTGTGGAGCTTGCATGTTCTCCCCATGTCTACGTGGGTTTCTCTGGGTGCTCCGGTTTCCTCCCACAGTCCAAAGATTAGTTTAGGTGGATTGGCTGTGCTAACTTGTCCCTTAGTTTCTCAAGGTGTGTACATTAGGGGGATTAGCAAGGTACATAGGGGAGGGTTACGGGATTAGGGCCTGGGTGGGATACTCTGTCCAAGAGTCTGTGCAGACGCGATGGGCCAAATGGCGGCCTCCTGCACTGTCGGGATTCTATGAATACAGGGTCTCCATCTGTTCACATTTTTATGTGTTTAGCAAAGACTGGCAATGTCCCTATCAGATGCAGTACTAGTATAATCTCTTGAGGAACCATTGTGACGTTATTGTCTGTGGCAAGGACAACATTGCAGATGGTGCAATTTGAATTCAATAAAAATCTGGAATTAAAAGTCTAATGATGATCATGAAACCATTGCTGATTGCTGTAAAAACCCATCTGGTTCATTAATGTCCTTTAGGGAAAGAAATCTACCATCCTTACCTGGCCTGGCCTACATACAACTCCAGACCCACAGCAATGTGTAAATGTGGTTGACTCTCAAATGTCCTCTGAAAAGGGCAACCAGCAATGCTCACGGCCGTAAAATGAAGTGGAGAACTCTAAAGGAGAAGGATTGGGGAAGTTGGGACTGTTCTTGGAGAGGAAAAGGTTGAGAGGAGACATAATAGAGGATCAAGAACCAGAGGGCACAGATTGAAGATGATTAGTGAAAGTAGCAATGGAGATGTAGAGCAGTCTGTGTCCGAAATAACATTTGCTTACCTGGATGTCTTTGTAAATAGAACCATAGAATGCCTAAAGTGCAGAAACAGTTTGCACTGTCTCTGAAAGAGCATCCCACACAGGCCCACCCCTTCGCCACACTCCCTAACTGCACTTATTTTTCCCGCTAATTCCCCTAACCTAAACATCCTTGGACACCAAGGGGCAATTTACCCTGGCTCTCTGGATTACTACTTCAGTGACAATTTCACTGTGCGACTGCCTCCCCTAATGCCACTGGCCCTGCTGCCTTACAGCACCAGAGACCCAGGTTCAATTCAAGCTTTGGGTGACTGCTGATGGGAAGTTTGCACATTCTCCTTGTGTCTGAGTGGGCTTCCTCTGGGTGCTCTGGTTTCCTCCCACAGTCCAAAGATGCGTAGGTTAGGTGGATTAGCCATGGAAAATGCACAGGGTTACGTGGACAGGGCAGAGGGGAGAGGCTGGGTTAGATGCTCTTTTGGAGAGTTGGTGCAGACTCAATGGGCCAAATGGCCTCCTCCTGCACTGCAGGAATTAATCCCCAGTCCTGCACCTCTGAACTATCGATGATAGATCTGATGAAGAGTCATCCAGACTCAACGTTCGCACAGGTCCCTCCATAGACCTGCTAAGAATTTCCAAACTTTTCTCTCTGTTTCGGATTCCAGCATCTGCAGTAATTTGCTTTTAACTATTGATGATAGTTTCATGGTCACTATTACTGTCTATTATATATTCCAGATTTATTAATTGATTTCCGATTCCACCAGCTAGCATGGTGGGATTTGAACCCGTGTCCCTAGAGGCTGGGCCTCTGGATTACTAGTGCAGTGACATTAACAATGCACCACTGTCTCCCCTGATCACTGATACTCAGTCCATAAGACATGGGAGCAGAATTAGGCCACTCGGCCCATCGAGTCTGCTCCGCCATTCAATCATGGCTGATATTTTTCTCATCCCCATTCTCCTGCCTTTTCCCCATAACATAGAACATAGAAAGCCACAGCACAAACAGGCCCTTCGGCCCACAAGTTGCGCCGATCACATCCCCACCTCTAGGCCTATCTATAGCCCTCAATCCCATTAAATCCCATGTACTCATCCAGAAGTCTCTTAAAAGACCCCAACGAGTTTGCCTCCACCACCACCGACGTCAGCCGATTCCACTCACCCACCACCCTCTGAGTGAAAAACTTACCCCTGACATCCCCCCTGTACCTACCCCCCAGCACCTTAAACCTGTGTCCTCTCGTAACCTCTGATCCTCTTATTAATCAAGAACCTTTTATCTCTGTCTTAAAGACACTCAATGACCTGGCCTCGACAGCCTTCTGCGGCAAAGAGTTCCACAGATTCACCACTCTCTGGCTGAAGAAATTCCTCCTCATCTCTGTTTAAAGGAGTTTGTGCCCTCTGGTTCTAGTTTTTCCTACTAGTGAAAACACCCTCTCCACGTCCACTCTATCCAGGCCTCGCAGTATCCTGTCAGTTTCAATAAGATCCCCCCTCATCCTTCTAAACGCCAATGAGTACAGACCCAGAGTCCTCAACCATTCCTCATACGACAAGCTCTCCATTCCAAGGATCATTCTTGTGAACCTCCTCTGGATCCCTTTCAAGGCCAGCACATCCTTCCTTAGACATGGGGCCCAAAACTGCTTACAATACTCCAAATGGGATCTGACCAGAGCTTTATACAACCTCAGAAGTACATCCCTGCTCTTGTATTCTAGCCCTCTCGACATGAATGCTAACATTTTGATTTGATTTGATTTATTATTGTCACATGTATTAACATACAGTGAAAAGTATTGTTTCTTGCGCGCTATACAGACAAAATATATTGTTTCATAGAGAAGGAAACAGAGTGCAGAATGTAGTGTTACAATCATAGCTCGGGTGTAGAGAAAGATCAAATTAATGCAAGGTAAGTCCATTCAAAAGTCTGACAGCAGCAGGGAAGAAGCTGTTCTTGAGTTGGTTGGTACATGACCTCAGACTTTTGTATCTTTTTCCGAAGGAAGAAGGTGGAAGAGAGAATGTCCGGGGTGCATGGCGTCCTTAATTATGCCGGCTGCTTTGCCGAGGCAGCGGGAAGTGTAGACAGAGTCAATGAATGGGAGGCTGGTTTGCATGATGGATTAAGCTACATTCATGACCTTTTGTAGTTCCTTGTGGTCTTGGGCAGAGCAGGAGCCATACCAAGCTGTGATACAACCAGAAAGAATGCTTTCTATGGTGTATCTGTAAAAGTTGGTGAGAGTCTCAGCTGACATGCCAGATTTCCTTAGTCTTCTGAGAAAGTAGTGACATTGGTGGGTTTTCTTAACTATAGTGTCGGCATGGGGGGACCAGGACAGGTTGTTGGTGATCTAGACAATTAAAAACTTGAAGCTCTCGACCTTTTCTACTTTGTCCCCATTGATGTAGGCAGGGGCATGTTCTCCTTTACACTTCCTGAAGTCGATGACAATCTCCTTCGTTTTGTTGACATTGAGGGAGAGATTATTGTTGCTGCACCAGTTCACCAGATACTCAATCTCATTCCTGTAGTCTGTCTCATCATTGTTTGAGATCCGGCCCACTACGGTGGTGTCGTCAGCAAACTTGAAAATCGAATTGAAGGGGAATTTGGCCGCACAGCCATAGGTGTATAAGGAGTATAGTAGGGGGCTGAGAACACAGCCTTGTGGGGCACCGGTGTTGAGGATGATTGTGGAGGAGGTGTTGTTGCCTATCCTTACTGATTGTGGTCTGTGAGTTAGGAAGTTCAGGATCCAGTCGCAAAGGGAGTTGCCGAGGCCCAGGCCACGGAGTTTGGAGATTAGTTTCGAGGGAATAATAGTGTTGAAGGCTGAGCTGTAGTCAATAAATAGGAGTCTGACATAGGTGTCCTTGTTATCCAGGTGTTCCAGGGTTGAGTGCAGGGCCAGGGAAATGGCGTCTGCTGTGGACCTGTTGCAGCGGTAGACAAACTGTAGTGGATCCGGGTAGTCCGGGAAGCTGGAATTGATTCATAGAATCATAGAAACCCTACAGTGCAGAAAGAGGCCATCTGGCCCATCGAGTCTGCACCGACCACAATCCCATCCAGGCCCAACCCCCATATCCCTACACATTTACCCGCTAATCTCTCTAACCTACGCATCTCAGGACACTAAGGGGCAATTTTAGCATGGCCAATCAACCTAACCCGCACATCTTTGGACTGTGGGAGGAAACCGGAGCACCCGGAGGAAACCCACGCAGACGCGAGGAGAATGTGCAAACTCCACACAGTGACCCAAGCCGGGAATCGAACCCAGGTCCCTGGAGCTGTGAAGCAGCAGTGCTAACCACTGTGCTACCATGCCGTGCCATGACTAACCTTTCGAAGCATTTCATAATGATGGGATGTCAGAGCCACTGGACGATAGTCATTAAGACACGCTGCTTGGTTTTTCTTAGGTACCGGGATGATGGTTGTCATCTTGAAGCAGATAGGGACCTTAGATTGTTGTAAAGAGAGTTTGAAGATATCAGTGAATACCCCCGCCAGCTGATCTGCGCAGGATCTGAGTGTATGTCCGGGTACCCCATCCGGGCCAATTGCTTTATGTGGGTGACCTTCAAGAAAGCTGCTCTGATGTTTGCATTGCATTTGCCTTCCTAACTGACCTGCACGTTAACCTTAAGAGAATCTTGAACAATGACTCCCAAGTCCCTTTGTGTTTCTGATTTCCTAAGCATTTTCCCATTTAGAAAATAGTCTATGCCACCATTCCTCCTTCCAAAGGGCATGACCTCACACTTTTCCACATTGTATTCCATCTGCCCTGGGCCGGATGGGATTTATCCTAGGATTCTCTGGGAGGCGAGAGAGGAGATTGCAGAGCCTTGGGCTTTGATCTTTGTGTCGTCATTGTCTACAGGAACAGTGCCAGAAGACTGGAGGATAGCAAATGTTGTCCCCTTGTTCAAGAAGGGGAGTAGGGACAACCCTGGTAATTATAGACCAGTGAGCCTTATTCTGTTTGGGAAAGGTTTTGGAAAGGATTATAAGAGATAGGATTTATAATCACCTGGAAAGAATTAATTTGATTAGGGATAGTCAGCACGGTTTTGAGAAGGATAGCTCGTGCCTCACAAACCTTATTGAGTTCTTTGAGAAGGTGACCAAAGAGTGGATGAGGGTAAAGCGGTTGATGTGGTGTATATGGATTTCAGCAAAGCGTTTGATAATGTTCCCCATGGTAAGCTTTTGCAGAAAATACGGACACATGGGATTGAGGGTGATTTAGTGGTTTGGATCAGGAATTGGCTCGCTGTAAGAAAACAGAGGGTGGTGCTTGATGGGAAATATTCATCCTGGAGTCCAGTTACGAGTGGTGTACCACAAGGATCTGTTTTGGGGCCACTGCTGTTTGTCATTTTTATTAATGACCTGGATGAGGGCATGGAAGGATGGATTAGTAAATTTGCGGATGACACTAAAGTCAGTGGAGTTGTAGACAGTGCGGAGGGAAGTGGCAGGTTACAGAGAGACACAGATAAGCTGCAGACCTGGGCTGAGAGGTGGCAAATGGAGTTTAATGTGGACAAGTGTGAGGTGATTCACTTTGGAAGGAGTAACAGGATTACAGAGCATTGGGCTAATGGTAAGATACTTGGTAGTGTGGATGAACAGAGGGATCTGGGTGTCCATAGATCCCTGAAAGTTGACACCCAGGTTGATAGGGTTGTTAAGAAGGCGTACGGTGTGTTAGCTTTTATTGGTAGAGGGATTGAGTTTCGGAGCCAGGAGGTCATGGTGCGGCCGCACTTGGAGTATTGCGTACAGTTCTGGTCGCCGCATTATAGGAAAGATGTGGAAGCGTTGGAAAGGGTGCAGAGGAGATTTACAAGGATGTTGCCTGGTATGGTGGGAAGATCGTATGAGGAAAGGCTGAGGGATTGAGGTTGTTTTCATTAGAGAGAAGAAGGTTAAGAGATGACTTAATAGAGGCATACAAGATGATCAGAGGATTAGATAGGGTGGATAGTGAGAGCCTTTTTCCTCGGATGGTGATGGCTAACACGAGGGGACATAGCTTTAAATTGAGGGGTGAGAGATATAGGACAGATGTTAGAGGTAGGTTCTTTACTCAGAGAGTAGTAAGGGCGTGGAATGCCCTGCCTGCAGCAGTAGTGGACTCGTCAACATTAAGAGCATTCAAATGGTTATTGGATAAACATATGGATGATATTGGAATAGTGTAGATTAGAGGGGCTTTAGATGGGTTTCACTGGTCGGCGCAACATCGAGGGCCGAAGGGCCTGTACTGCACTGTAATGTTCTATGTTCTTTGGCCACTCTCCTAACTGTCCAAGTCCTTCTGCAGCCCCCCGCTTCCTCAATACTCCCTGTCCCTCTACATATCTTTGTATCATCTACAAACTTAGCAACAATGCCTTCAGTTCCTTCCTCCAAATCGTTAATGTATATTGTGAAAAGTTGTGGTCCCAGCATTGATCCCTGAGGCACACCACTAGTCACCGGCTGCCATTCTGAAAAAGACCCCTTTATCCCCACTCTGTGCCTTCTGCCAGTCAGCCAATCCTCTATCCGTGCCAAGATCTTACCCTTAACACCATGGGCACTAAACTTATTTAACAGTCTCCTATGTGGCACCTTGTCAAAGTCCATGAAAAAACTAGTGAGGCAAAAGACTCTCAATAAAACTCATTGCTTTATTGAGAGAGTTGAGGGTTGTTTCCTAAGCAGGCTCATTCATTAGAGCTCTTCTAGGAAAATGAGTCGAGGCAATTTGGCTTTACGGTAAATTCTAGAGCCATCCTAAGGTTATCTGTTTTTATTGTGCTTGCACATGACTATACAAGTGCAGTTCTTGAGCTTATAGATCTGTAAAAAGGACGTGATTGACCAAGACAAATGTGGGCCTTTGCAGGCAGAGTCAGGAGAATTCATGATGGGGGAATAGAGAAATGGCAGAGAAGCTAAATAATTACTTTGTATCTGTTTCATCGAGGAAGATACAATATATTTCCTGGATGTGGAGATCCAAGGGCCTATGGAGAATGAGCAGTTGAAGGAAACATGAGTATATGTAAGAAGGTTGTATTGGAGAAATTAATGGGACTGAAAGTTGGTAAGTCCTCGTGATCTGATATTCTGAATCCCAGAATGTTGAAAGAGGTTGCTGTAGAGATGTTGGATGCATTGATGATTATCTTCCAAAATTCTATAGATTCGAGAATGGTTCCTGAAGATTGGAAGGTAGCAAATATCACTCCACTATTTAAGAAGGGAAGGAGAGAGCCTTTCATCAGTAGTATGGAAAATGCTAGAATCTGTTATAAAGGATGTGATAAATGGACACTTGGATAATGATGATCTGATTGGCCATAGCACAGGTTTATGAATAGGAAATCATGTTTGTTGAACTTTTTTATGAGGATGTTACCAATAAAACTGATCAAGGGGAGTTGATGGATATGGTATATTTGAATTTTGAGAAGGCTTTTTGATAAAGTCTCTCACCAGAGGTTGATTAGCAAAATAAAAGCACATGGGATAGGAAACAATATACTGACATGGGTTACAGATTGGTTAACAAGACAGAAAACAGAGAGTAAAAATAAATGGGTGATTCTTGCATTGGCAGTATATGGCTGGTGGGGTACTGTAAGGATCAATATTTGGATCCCGGCTGTTAATAATGATTTGGATGTGAGGACCAAATGTAATATTTCCAATTTTGTGGATGATGCAAAGCTAGGCAGGAATGTGTGTCTTGTGAGGAAGATGTAAAGTGGCTACAGGAGAATTTGGACAGATTTGGTGAATGGGCAAAAACATGGCAGGTGGAATTTAATGTGGAAAATGTGAAGTAATCCACTTTAGTAAAAGGGACAGATGTGTAGAGTATTTTCTAAATGTTAAGTAATTAGAAAGTGTAGATGTACAAAGAGACCTGGGTATCCTTGTCCATAAGTCACTGAAGGCTAACATGCAGGTGCAGCAAGCTATTTGGAAGGCGAATAGAATGTCAACCTTTATCGCAAGAGGATTTGAGTACTGGAGTAGTGAAGTCTTGCTTCAATTATATAGAAGCTTGATTAGACTGCACCTGGAGTTTTGCTCCCCTTACCTCAGAAAGGATATTATTGCTATGGGGGAGTGCAACATTGGTTCACCAGACTTGTTCTGGGGATGATGGGTCTGTCTTATGAAGAGACATTGGGCAAACTGGGCCTGTATTCTCCAGAGTTTCAAAGAATGGGAGGGGATCTGATTGAAACCTGCAAACTACTCAATGGAATAGATAGTGTAGATACAAGTAAGATGTTTTCCTTGGTTGGGGAGCCTAGAACAAAGAGCATAATTTCAGAATAAGGGGGAAGCCACTTAGAAACAAGATGAGGAGACACCTCTGTACACAGAGGGTTGTGAATCTTTGAAATTCTCTACACCAGAGGGCTATGGAAGCTCTGTCATTTAGTATATTTAAGGTAAAGATTGATAGATGTCTGATTAACAATAATAGAACATAGAACATTACAGCGCAGTACAGGCCCTTCGGCCCTCGATGTTGCGCCGACCAGTGAAACCAATCTAAAGCCCATCTAACATACACTATTCCAATATCATCCATATGTTTATCCAATGACCATTTAAATGCCCTTAATGTTGGCGAGTCCACTACTGCTGCAGGCAGGGCATTCCACGCCCTTACTACTCTCTGAGAGAAGAACCTACCTCTGACATCTGTCCTATATCTATCACCCCTCAATTTAAAGCTATGTCCCCTCATGCTAGCTATCACCATCCGAGGAAAAAGGCTCTCACTATCCACCCTGTCTAATCCTCTGATCATCTTGTATGCCTCTATTAAGTCACCTCTTAACCTTCTTCTCTCTAATGAAAACAACCTCAAGTCCCTCAGCCTTTCCTCATATGACCTCCCCACCATACCAGGCAACATCCTGGTAAATCTCCTCTGCACCCTTTCCAATGCTTCCACATCCTTCCTATAATGCGGTGACCAGAACTGTACGCAATACTCCAAGTGCGGCCACACCAAAGTTTTGTACAGCTGCAACATGGCCTCCTGGCTCCGAAACTCAATCCCTCTACCAATAAAAGCTAACACTCCGTACGCCTTCTTAACAACCCTATCAACCTGGGTGCCAACTTTCAGGGGTCCATGCACATGGTCACCGAGATCTCTCTGTTCTTCCACACTACCAAGTATCTAACCATTAGCCCAGTACTCTGTATTCCTGTTACTCCTTCCAAAGTGAATCACCTCACACTTTTCCGCATTGAACTCCATTTGCCACCTCTCAGCGCAGCACTGCAGCTTATTTCTGTCCCTGTGTAACGTGCAACAACCTTCCGCACTGTCCACAACTCCACCGACTTTAGTGTCATCCACAAATTTACTAACCCATCCTTCTACGCCCTCATCCAGGCCATTTATAAAAATGACAAACAGCAGTGGCCCCAAAACAGATCCTTGTGGTAAACCACTAGTAACTGAACTCCAGGATGAACATTTCCCATCAACCACCACCTGTCTTCTTACAGCTAGCCAATTCCTGATCCAAACCGCTAAATCACCCTCAATCCCATGCCTCGTATCTTCTGCAATAGCTTACCGTGGGGAAGCTTATCAAACGCTTTACTGAAATCCATATACACCACATCAACTGCTTTACCCTCATCCACCTCTTTGGTCACCTTCTCAAAGAACTCAATAAGGTTTGTGAGGCACGACCTACCCTTCACAAAACCGTGCTGACTATCCCTAATCAAATTATTCCTTTCTAGATGATTATAAATCCTATCTCTTATAATCCTTTCCAAAACTTTTCCCACAACAGAAGTAAGGCTCACTGGTCTATAATTACCAGGTTTGTTTCTACTCCCCTTCTTGAACAAGGGGACAACATTTGCTATCCTCCAGTTTTCTGGCACTATTCCTGCAGACAATGACGACACAAAGATCAAAGCCAAAGGCTCTGCAATCTCCTCCCTAGCCTCCCAGAGAATCCTAGGATAAATCCCATCCGGCCCAGAGGACTTATCTATTTTCACACTTTCCAGAATTGCTAACACCTCCTCCTTATTAACCTCAATCCCGTCTAGTCCAATAGCCTGTATCTCAGTATTCTCCTCGACAACATTGTCTTTTTCCTGCGTGAATACTGACGAAAAATATTCATTTAGCGCCTCTCCTATCTCTTCAGGCTCCACGCACAACTTCCCACTACTGTCCTTGACTGGCCCTAATCTTACCCTAGTCATTCTTTTATTCCTGACATACTTATAGAAAGCTTTAGGGTTTTCCTTGATCCTACCTGCCAAGACTTCTCATGTCCCCTCCTGGCTCTTAACTCTCTCTTTAGGTCCTTCCTGGCTAATTTATACCTCTCAAGCGCCCTAACTGAGCCTTCACGTCTCATCTTTACATAAGTCTCCTTCCTCTTCACAAGAGATTCAACGTCTTTTGTAAACCACGGTTCCCTCGCTCGACCACTTCCTCCCTGCCTGACAGGTACATACTTATCAAGGACACGCAGTAGCTGTTCCTTGAACGAGCTCCACATTTCAATTGTGCCCATCCCCTGCAGTTTCCTTCCCCAACCTATGCATCCTAAATCTCGCCTAATCGCATCATAATTTCCTTTCCCCCAGATATAACTCTTGTCCTTCAGTATATACCTATCCCTTTCCATCGCTAAAGTAAACGTAACTAAATTGTGGTCACTATCACCAAAGTGCTCACCTACCTCCAAATCTAACACCTGGCCTGGTTCATTACCCAGTACCAAATCCAATGTGGCCTCGCCTCTTGTTGGTCTATCTACATACTGTGTCAGGAAACCCTCCTGCACACATTGGACAAAAACTGACCCATCTAAAGTACTCGAACTATAGCGTTTTCAGTCAATATTTGCAAAGTTAAAGTCCCCCATAACAACTACCCTGTTACATTCGCTCCTATCCAGAATCATCTTTGCAATCCTTTCCTCTCCATCTCTGGAACTGTTTGGAGGCCTATAAAAAACTCCCAACAGGGTGACCTCTCCTTTCCTGTTTCTAACCTCAGCCCAAACTACCTCAGTAGACGAGTCCTCACCAAACGTCCTTTCTGCCACCGTAATACTGTCCTTGACTAACAATGCCACACCTCCCCCTCTTTTACCACCTTCCCTGCACTTACTGAAACATCTAAACCCCGGAACCTGCAACAACCAATCCTGTCCCTGCTCTATCCATGTCTCCGAGATGGCCACAACATCGAAGTCCCAGGTACCAACCCATGCTGCAAGTTCACCCACCTTATTCCGGATGCTCCTGGCATTGAAGTATACACACTTCAAACCACCTTCCTGTCTGCCGGTACACTCCTGCGCCTCTGAAACCTCATCCATGACCTCACTACTCTCAACCTCCTGTACACTGGATCTACAATTCAGGTTCCCATCCCCCTGCTGAATTAGTTTAAACCCTCCTGAAGAGCATTAGCAAATTTCCCCCCCAGGATATTGGTACCCCTCTGGTCCAGGTGAAGACCATCCCGTTTGTAGAGGTCCCACCTACCCCAGAATGAGCCCCAATTGTCCAGGTATCCGAATCCCTCTCTCCTGCACCATCCCTGTAACCACGTGTTCAACTGCTCTCTCTCCCTATTCCTCTCCTCGCTAGCACGTGGCACGGGTAACAAACCAGAGATAACAACTCTGTTTGTTCTAGCTCTAAGCTTCCACCCTAACTCCCTGAATTTCTGCCTTACATCCCCATCCCTTTTCCTACCTATGTCTTGGTTGCCTATGTGAACCATGACTTGGGGCTGGTCCCCCTCCCCCTTAAGGACCCCGAAAACACGATCCGAGACATCACGGACTCTGGCTCCTGGGAGGCAACACACCAACCGCGAGTCCCTCTCGTTCCCACAGAATCTCCTATCTGTCCCCCTAACTATGGAGTCCCCAATGACTAATGCTCTACTCCTCTCCCCCCTTCCCTTTTGAGCAACAAGGACAGACTCTGTGCCAGAGACCTGTACCCCATGGCTTACCCCTGGTAAATCCCCACCCCCCAACAGTATCCAAAACGGAATACTTGTTATACAGAGGAACAGGGGACCCAGGGGATCGCTGCTCTGACTGCTTCTTACCCCTTCTAGCCGTCACCCACGTATCATTTCTAGGAGTAGCTACCTCCCTGTAGCTTCGATCTGTAGCTGCCTCTGCCTCCCGAATGATCCTGAGTTCATCCAGTTCCAGCTCCAGATCCCTACACGGTCTTCAAGGAGCTGGAACTGGATGCACTTCCTGTAGGTGTACTCAGCCGGGACACTGGTGTCCCTCACCTCAAACATCCCACAGGAGGAACATTGCACTGCCTGCACTGATATCCCTGCTAACTTCCCTTACTAAGAAACGAAAGAGAGAGAAAAAAGCTTACCTGCTCTCACCCCGAGCCCTTTTCTTTAAGGTTAGAGGAGGGAGGGGGGTGGGAGACCCTACAGGTTGGGGTCTCGGGTTTCCTCCCCGTTCAATTTTATTGGGCAAAAAACCTTCCCTGGCCTCTCTGCGGCCTACTTCCGGTTTCCCGTTTCCTGTTGTACTAGAAACAAAACTCGAACAAAAGGTAATGTAAAAATCAAAGCCTCATACTTTCAGCTCTTCTCACTCGAATCGCTCCCTCTCCGCTTGCTCCATTGTAACAACAATAATGTAAATGGATATGGGGATAGTGTGTAAAAGGTATTGAAGTTTGTGATCAGCTATGTTTGTATTGAATGGTGAAGTAGGCTCAATGGGCTGAATGGCCTACTCCTATGTTATTGTGGTAAACACAGTAAGAAGTCTCACAACACCAGGTTAAAGTCCAACAGGTTTATTTGGTAGCAAAAGCCACTAGCTTTCGGAGCACTGCTCCTTCGTCAGATGAGTGGGATTTCAGTTCACAAACAGGGCATGTAAAGACACAAACTCAATTTACAAAATAATGGTTGGAATGCGAGTCTTTACAGGTAATCAAGTCTTAAAGGTACAGACAATGTGAGTGGAGAGAGAATTAAGCACAGGTTAAAGAGATGTGTCTTGTCTCCAGCCAGGACAGTTAGTGAGATTTTGCAAGCCCAGGCAAGTCGTGGGGGTTACAGATAGTGTGATATGAACCCAAGATCCCGGTTGAGGCCGTCCTCATGTGTGCGGAACTTGGCTATCAGTTTCTGCTCAGCGACTCTGCGCCGTCGTGTGTCGTGAAGGCCGCCTTGGAGAACGCTTACCTGAAGATCAGAGGCCGAATGCCCGTGACCGCTGAAGCGTTCCCCAACAGAAAGAGAACACTCTTGCCTGGTGATTGTCGAGCGGTGTTCATTCATCCGTTGTCGTAGCGTCTGCATGGTCTCCCCAATGTACCATGCCTCGGGACATCCTTTCCTGCAGCGTATCAGGTAGACAACGTTGGCCGAGTTGCAGGTGTATGTACCGTGTACCTGGTGGATGGTGTTCTCACGTGAGATGATGGCATCTGTATCGATGATCCGGCACGTCTTGCAGAGGTTGCTGTGGCAGGGTTGTTTGGTGTCGTCATCACTGTTCTCCTGAAGGCTGGGTAGTTTGCTGCGGACAATGGTCTGTTTGAGGTTGTGCAGTTGTTTGAAGGCAAGAAGTGGGGGTATGGGGATGGCCTTGGCGAAATGTTCGTCTTCATCGATGACATGTTGAAGGCTCTGGAGAAGATGTCATAGCTTCTCCGCTCCGGGGAAGTACTGGACGACGAAGGGTACTCTGTCCGCCGTGTCCCGTGTTTGTCTTCTGAGGAGGTCGGTGCGGTTGTTCGCTGTGGCGTGTCGGAACTGTCGATCAATGAGTCGAGCGCCATATCCTGTTCTTATGAGGGCATCTTTCAGCGTCTGGAGGTGTCCAAGAATGCAACCGATTCCGGAGAGGAGTCCATGGTGAGCCTGATGGTGGGATGGAACTTGTTGATGTCATCACATAGTTGTTTCAGTAATTGTTCACCATGAGTCCAAAGGAAGAAAATGTCATCGATGTATCTAGTGTATAGCATCGGTTGAAGGTCCTGTGCGGTGAAGAGGTCTTGTTTGAACCTGTGCATGAAGATGTTAGCATATTGAGGTGCAAATTTAGTCCCCGTGGCTGTTCCATGTGTCTGGATGAAGAACTGGTTGTTCCACCCTAAACACGTTAAAGAAGCCATCCCCTACGGACAAGCCCTCCACATACACAGGATCTGCTCAGATGAGGAGGATCGCAACAGACACCTCCAGACGCTGAAAGATGCCCTCATAAGAACAGGAAATGGCGCTCGACTCATCAATCGATAGTTCCGACGCGCCACAGTGAAAAACCGCACCGACCTCCTCAGAACACAAACACGGGACACAGTGGACAGAGTACCCTTCGTTGTCCAGTACTTCCCCGGAGCGGAGAAGCTACGGCATCTCCTCCGGAGCCTTCAACATGTCATTGATGAAGACGAACATTTCGCCAAGGCCATCCCCACACCCCCACTTCTTGCCTTCAAACAACCGCACAACCTCAAACAGACCATTGTCCGCAGCAAACTACCCAGCCTTCAGGAGAACAGTGACCATGACACCACACAACCCTGCCACAGCAACCTCTGCAAGACGTGCCGGATCATCGACACAGATGCCATCATCTCATGTGAGAACACCATCCACCAGGCACACGGTACATACACTTGCAACTCGGCCAACGTTGTCTACCTGATACGCTGCAGGAAAGGATGTCCCGAGGCATGGTACATTGGGGAGACCATGCAGACGCTACGACAGCGGATGAATGAACGCTACTCGACAATCACTAGGCAAGAGTGTTCTCTTCCTGTTGGGGAACACTTCAGTGGTCAAGGGCATTCGGCCTCTGATCTTCGGGTAAGCGTTCTCCAAGGCGGCCTTCACGACACACGACAGCACAGAGTCGCTGAGCAGAGACTGATAGCCATGTTCCGCACACATGAGGACGGCTTCAACCAGGATCTTGGGTTCATGTCACACTATCTGTAACTCCCACGACTTGCCTGGACTTGCAAAATCTCACTAACTGTCCTGTCTGGAGACAATACACATTTCTTTAACCTGTGCTTAACCCTCTCTCCATTCACATTGTCTGTACCTTTAAGACTTTATTACCTGTAAAGACTCGCATTCCACCCATTATTTTGTAAATTGAGTTTGTGTCTTTATGTGCCCTGTTTGTGAACAGAACTCCCACTCACCTGACGAAGGAGCAGCGCTCCGAAAGCTAGTGGCTTTTGCTACCAAATAAACCTGTTGGACTTTAACCTGGTGTTGTGAGACTTCTTACTGTGTTTACCCCAGTCCAACGCCGGCTTCTCCACATTGTAGTCAACACACAGTTTCACGGTTTAACATTAGCTTCCTTGTGTTAGACCAAGCATTCATCAATGCATTAATGCTGTATGTAATGACAAGGTTTCTCTCAATGTCCTTCTCCCACTTCTTGTTCCTGCAGATTAGAATGGAGTACCTCTCACTGATGCATGCCATCATTCGCTCAACAGATTACATGTGTCACCAGCACCGCCTCCCTGATCTACAGGTTACATTCCAGCGAATCCTGGCAGAAGAGGAGAACGAGCAGCCTTGCCAGATGGACAAGCTGATCATCAATGAAATCTATAAAGAGTTTCCAAACTTTGCTATTGAAAACTAATTCAGAAGAGAATGAACCAAACGAGTTGAAAGTATGTTGAATACAAATACTTGAAAGATAAGCCAACATGGTTCTAAATCGCTCAACCCTGTTTGACGATGCGCTTTAATCTGTAACTGAACCCAAAGCCTTTTATAGCCTTATAAACATTTCTCTGACTTCCTGTAACACTTTGTCCCCTCGACTTGCTCCAGAATGGTGAAGCGTTGTGACTGACCGTGATTACTGTGTTGCTGCACTGTTGTCTACAGTGGGTTTGTGTACATTTTAATGGCGTGTGAAACTTCAGTAACTCTAACATGGAAAAGTAGCCTTGCACTAACACAAATACTTAACTGACAGAGCAGAATCTTAGGGAGGAGGTTTAACAAGGTACTGTACAGCACCCTGCTTATTTCAGTGTTCCCAGTCGTTCAGTTAGCCTCGCTAACACTCAACTGACTGCTCACAAACAGATCAGGTTTTTGTGGAACAGCCAGGATATTTGCGAGAAAAGATAGTTAACTCTAACAATCATCTCAACATTAACAGCTGGATATCAGTGAAGTGGAATGAATTGAGGGGTTCACTGATAATCAATCTATTCGGAGAAAGCTTGAGCAGTTTAGAGAGGCCATCTTGAAATTGGATATTATTTTGTATTTCCCTCATCTCCATTATCATGATTATGACTTAGTGAGGGGGGTGGGGTGGTGTTGGCAAACTCTGTACTGTCTATTACCTGACTGTCATTGCAAAAATCAAACTGACATCTTTCTGGAAATGATTCTGATTGGTGATGAGGGAGAGGGCACGGTGCCACACTGCCCCCAGGCCGAGGGCACGGTGCCGCACTGCCCCCAGGCCGAGGGCACGGTGCCACACTGCCCCCAGGCCGAGGGCGTGGTGCCACACTGCCCCCAGGCCGAGGGCGCGGTGCCGCACTGCCCCCAGGCCGAGGGCACGGTGCCACACTGCCCCCAGGCCGAGGGCACGGTGCCGCACTGCCCCCAGGCCGAGGGCACGGTGCCACACTGCCCCCAGGCCGAGGGCACGGTGCCGCACTGTCCCCAGGCCGAGGGCACGGTGCCACACTGCCCCCAGGCCGAGGGCACGGTGCCACACTGCCCCCAGGCCGAGGGCGCGGTGCCACACTGCCCCCAGGCCGAGGGCACGGTGCCGCACTGCCCCCAGGCCGAGGGCACGGTGCCGCACTGCCCCCAGGCCGAGGGCGCGGTGCCGCACTGCCCCCAGGCCGAGGGCACGGTGCCGCACTGCCCCCAGGCCGAGGGCACGGTGCCACACTGCCCCCAGGCCGAGGGCACGGTGCCGCACTGCCCCCAGGCCGAGGGCGCGGTGCCACACTGCCCCCAGGCCGAGGGCACGGTGCCACACTGCCCCCAGGCCGAGGGCGCGGTGCCACACTGCCCCCAGGCCGAGGGCACGGTGCCGCACTGCCCCCAGGCCGAGGGCACGGTGCCACACTGCCCCCAGGCCGAGGGCGCGGTGCCGCACTGCCCCCAGGCCGAGGGCGCGGTGCCGCACTGCCCCCAGGCCGAGGGCACGGTGCCGCACTGCCCCCAGGCCGAGGGCGCGGTGCCACACTGCCCCCAGGCCGAGGGCACGGTGCCACACTGCCCCCAGGCCGAGGGCACGGTGCCACACTGCCCCCAGGCCGAGGGCACGGTGCCACACTGCCCCCAGGCCGAGGGCACGGTGCCGCACTGCCCCCAGGCCAAGGGCGCGGTGCCACACTGCCCCCAGGCCGAGGGCACGGTGCCGCACTCCCACCCTGGTAGATTGCATTGTGGCACAATGCATATTGGTATGTGATTTAGTTGGTGTGTTTTTTTGAGTTATTGAGAAGCAAATAGATCGCCACTATAATTCAATGGGTTTATATGGTGTTGAAGGATTCTTGTTAACAACCTCATACTGTCTGAGAGAATGTGAATGGCAGATCCAGTTTGGCATTTTCACCACAGAACCTTGAGGTTCTATGACACAAGATGACAGCTTAAGTCAGTACACTTGTAATTGTATAATTAAAGCATGATTGAATCTGGGTAGCTCACTAACTCTGCCTGAACCTCATCAGGGTGAGGATGTTTAAAACCTGCAATCGACAGACTTGTTATTTGGTAATCACTGAGAGAAACCCACGGCGTAACGCTACCAATTCCTCAGCACTAGTATCAGCTGCCTGAGGCAGACAACATGTTTAACGAGCTGCTGTTTCTAGTACTAAATGGAGCTTTGACACAGACTGGCACACAGAGGGCAAGCATTGTCCTCAGTGTGCCACAGAAAAGTTGGGAGCATCGTAACATGATTGAAACTTAGTGGATTTCTAATCACCAGTGTAATAAAAATCTCAAATTAATCCTGTGTTTAATGGTTTGTTGTCAGCGTGTGTCTCTGTGTGTGTATATTGTATATATACAAATACAGACACTGAGGTTAGTATTCTCTGCCTGTGCCACATGCTTGAGACTGCTTTTTTGCCAGTGTTAACGTGGTGTTTAACATTTGAGTATCGTTGAGCTAGTTTTGTTAATGAAGTCGGTTTGGGATGAGGTTGGGATGCTGATTACTTATTGGGTTGCTAACTTTCTCAGGGAGCAGTATCTTCAGTCAAGGCCTGTGAAGGCAGTTTGAAGAAAAGCCTGAAATTTGCTCTCTCAGTAAATCAGCAGTGTAGCAGTCAGTGGGAGTGTGTAAACCCCACCATCAGTTGCTGCAGACTGTGGTCTTCAGCTTCCAGCCTGCCTTGCTATTAAGTATATTACTGCTAATGTTTGGTATACAGATGATTAAAGCAGCTACAGCATTTATCTTTCGTGTTGTAGTCCTTTCTTCTATGCTGGTACACAGCTTCAATTGCTTGTTTAAATATATAGATTTGCTCTTAGGACTGGGCCACTCTACCCCACTCTCTACCCTTGCCCACTCTTTACTAGCCCTGCCCTTGTTGGGTGCCTCTCTTTCCCATGCCTCCCCCCAGCTGTGAGCACCCCCTCTGTGCCCTGTATTGACCCAAGCAGTCCTGTGCTTACTGGATAATAAAACAGTTTAAGTAATACAAACCTAACTCTATTGTCAGAAGTATTTGACCCTCAGGAGGACACTCTGGGAGTGGAGGATAAAGGGAGCGTGACGTTCACGGGGACAGTCTCTGGGAGTGGAGGATAAAGGGAACGCGAGGCTCGGGGGGACAGTCTCTGGGAGCGGAGGATAAAGGAAACGCGAGGCTCGGGGGGACAGTCTCTGGGAGCGGAGGATAAAGGGAGCGCGAGGCTCGGGATCCTCGGGGCGGGGCGGGGGGTAACTATCTGGGATGGAGGATAAAGGAAGCATGAGGCTTGGGGTCCTTGGGTTGGGTGGGGGGCCATGGCCTTCACGACACACGACAACACAGAATCGCTGAGCACAGACTGATAGCCAAGTTCCACACACATGAGGACGGCCTCAACCGGGATCTTGGGTTCATGTCACACTATCTGTAACCCCCACGACTTGCCTGGGCTTGCAAAATCTCGCTAACTGTCCTGGCTGGAGACAATACACATCTCTTTAACCTGTGCTTAACCCTCTCTCCATTCACATTGTCTGTACCTTTTGATGCGCTGTCAATTAGGCAAAAGACTAGTGTGCCGATACAACTGTAGGCTTTTATTCATTACAGAACCAGGAGCACATCCCAACAGATAACCGACCCGAACTGAACAAGGGGGAGGAAACAGCCACCTTTATACTAGGTGACAAGGGGAGGAGCCGAGCCGGCAGGGGATGTGTCCAGGCATAACAAACACACAACGGTGGTCCAGGCAGGACAAAGGCACAACTGAAGTCCACCACACCTTTAAGACTTGTTTGCCTGTAAAGACTCGCATTCCACCCATTATCTTGTAAATTGAGTTTGTGTCTTTATATGCCCTGTTTGTGAACACGAGTCCTCACTCACCTGAAGAAGGGGCTTGGGGCTCCGAAAGCTAGTGCTGCCAAATAAACCTGTTGGACTTTAACCTGGTGTTGTGAGACTTCTTCCTGTCTACGTCAACAGGGATGAAGTAGAAAGGGTCGAGAGCTTCAGGTTTTTAGGTGTTCGGATCACCAATGACCTGTCCTGGTCCCCCCATGCCGACACTATATTTAAGAAAGCCCCTTAACGCCTCTACTTTCTCAGAAGATGAAGGAAATTTGGCATGTCAGCTACAACTCTCACCAACTTTTACAAGTGCACCATAGAATGCATTCTTCCTGGTGTATCACAGCTTGGTATGGTTCCTGCTCTGCCCAAGGCCGCAAGAAACTACAAAAGTTTCCTGAATGTAGTCCAACCCATCACGCAAATCAGCCTCACATCCATTGATTCTGTCGACACTTCCTGCTGCCTCGGCAAAGCAGCTAGTATAATTAAGGATCCTACACACCCTGGACATTCTCTCTTCTACCTTCTTCCGTTGGGAAAAAGATACAAAAGTCTGAGGTCACGTACCAACCAACTCAAGAACAGCTTCTTCCCTGCTGCCGTCAGACTTTTGAATGGACCTACCTTGCGTTAAGTTGATCCTTCGCTACACCCTAGCTATGGCGGTAACACTACATTCTGCACATTCTCATTTTCTTCTCTATGAACGGTATGCTTTGTATAGCGTGCAAAAAATTCTTTTCACTGTATGCTAAAACATGTGACAATAATAAATTAAATCAAATCAATCAAAGATTAGTTGGCAATGTAGTTGTGAAAGAACCCCTTGGGATGAGTGACCATAACATGATAGAATTCTTTGTCAAGGTGGGTAGTTACGTTGATTCTGAGACCGGGGTCCTGAATCTCAATAAAGGTAACTATGATGGTATGAGGCATGAATTGGCCATGATGGACTGGGAAATATCACTGAGAGGAAGGACAGTGGACAGGCAATGGCAGGCATTGAAAGAACGAATAGGTGAACTCCATGATTTGTTTATTTCTGTTTGGCACAAGAGTGGAAAGAGAACTGTGGCCAAAACTTGGCTTACAAGAGAAATTAAAGTATTAGATTCAAAGAAGAAGCAAACAATTTGGCAAGAAAAAGCAATAGAGGATTGGGAGCAGCTTAAAATTCAGCAAAGGCTGATCAAGGGATTGATCAAGAAGGGGAAAATAGAGTATGAAAGTAAGATAGCGGGGGAAATAAAAACTGTTAAAGTTTCTATAGTATGTAAACAGAAAACGATTGACAAAAATGAATGTAGGCCTCTCACGGTTAGTAATGGGGAAATTCATAACGGGGAACAAAGAAATGGCTGACAAGGTAAATTCGTAATTTGTTTCTGTCTTCACAAAGGAAGAACATAGAACAGTACAGCACAGAACAGGCCCTTTGGCCCACAACGTTGTGCCGAGCTTCATCTGAAACCAAGATCAAGCTATCCCACTCCCTATCATCCTGGTGTGCTCCATGTGCCTATCCAATAACCGCTTAAATGTTCCTAAAGTGTCTGACTCCACTATCACTGCAGGCAGTCCATTCCACACCCCAACCACTCTCTGCGTGAAGAACCTACCTCTGATATCCTTCCTGTATCTCCCACCACAAACCCTATAGTTATGCCCCCTTGTAATAGCTCCATCCACCAGAGGAAATAGTCTTTGAACGTTCACTCTATCTATCCCCTTTATCATTTTATAAACCTCTATTAAGTCTCCCCTCAGCCTCCTCCGCTCCAGAGAGAACAGCCCTAGCTCCCTCAACCTTTCCTCATAAGACCTACCCTCCAAACCAGGCAGCATCCTGGTAAATCTCCTCTGCACTCTTTCCAGCGCTTCCACATCCTTCTTATAGTGAAGTGGCCAGAACTGCACACAATATTCCAAATGTGGTCTCACCAAGGTCCTGTACAGTTGCAGCGTAACCCCACAGCTCTTAAACTCCAACCCCCTGTTAATAAAACCTAACACACTATAGGCCTTCTT
The DNA here is from genome assembly GCF_964213995.1 of Mustelus asterias. Lineage (NCBI taxonomy): Eukaryota > Metazoa > Chordata > Chondrichthyes > Carcharhiniformes > Triakidae > Mustelus > Mustelus asterias. The sequence goes on along the minus strand of NC_135803.1, from coordinate 88,000,478 downwards.
CACAGCTCTATCCACTCGAGTGGCAACCTTTAGAGATCTGTGGATATGAACCCCAAGATCTCTCTGTTCCTCCACAGTCTTCAGAACCCTACCTTTGACCCTGTAATCCACATTTAAATTAGTCCTACCAAAATGAATCACCTCACATTTATCAGGGTTAAACTCCATTTGCCATTTTTCAGCCCAGCTTTGCATCCTATCTATGTCTCTTTGCAGCCTACAACAGCCCTCCACCTCATCCACTACTCCACCAATCTTGGTGTCATCAGCAAATTTACTGATCCACCCTTCAGCCCCCTCCTCTAAGTCATTAATAAAAATCACAAAGAGCAGAGGACCAAGCACTGATCCCTGCAGCACTCCGCTAGCAACCTGCCTCCGATCCGAAAATTTTCCATCCATCACCACCCTCTGTCTTCGATCAGATAGCCAGTTACCTATCCAATCGACCAACTTTCCCTCTATCCCACACCTCCTCACTTTCATCATAAACCGACCATGGGGGACCTTATCAAACGCCTTACTAAAATCCATGTATATGACATCAACTGCCCTACCTTCATCAACACACTTAGTTACCTCCTCAAAAAATTCTATCAAATTTGTGAGGCACGACTTGCCCTTCACGAATCCGTGCTGACTATCCCGGATTAATCCGCATCTTTCTAAATGGTCGTAAATCCCATCTCTAAGGACCTTTTCCATCAATTTACCAACCACCGAAGTAAGACTAACCGGTCGATAATTACCAGGGTCATTTCTATTCCCTTTCTTAAACAGAGGAACAACATTCGCCATTCTCCAGTCCTCTGGCACCATCCCCGTGGACAGTGAGGACCCAAAGATCAAAGCCAAAGGCTCTGCAATCTCATCCCTTGCCTCCCAAAGAATCTTAGGACACATTTCATCAGGCCCAGGGGACTTATCAACCTTCAGTTTATTCAAAACTGCCAGGACATCCTCCCTCCGAACATCTATTTCCTCCAGCCTATTAACCTGTAACACCTTCACTTCCTCAAAAACATGGCCCCTCTCCTTGGTGAACATTGAAGAAAAGTATTCATTCATCACCTCGCCTATCTCTACTGACTCCATACACAGGTTCCCACTACTAACCTTGACCGGCCCTAACCTCACCCTGGTCATTCTTTTATTCCTCACATAAGAGTAAAAAGCCTTGGGGTTTTCCTTGATCCGACCCGCCAAGGATTTCTCATTCCCCCTCCTAGCTCTCCTAAGCCCCTTTTTCAGCTCATTCCTTGCTAACTTGTAACCCTCAATCGAGCCACCTGAACCTTGTTTCCTCATCCCTGCATAAGCTTCCCTCTTCCTTTTTACAAGACATTCCACCTCTTTCGTGAACCATGGTTCCCTCACTCGGCCATTTCCTCCCTGCCTGACAGGGACATACCTATCAAGGACATCCAGTATTTGTTCCTTGAAAAAGTTCCACTTTTCAGTAGTGCCTTTCCCTGACAGTTTATGTTCCCATCTTATGCTCCCTAATTCTTGCCTAATCGCATCATAATTACCTCTCCCCCAATTGTAAACCTTGCCCTGCCGTACGGCCCTATCCCTCTCCATTGCAATAACAAAAGACACCGAATTGTGGTCACTATCTCCAAAGTGCTCTCCCACAATCAAATCTAACACTTGGTCCGGTTAATTTCCCAGTACCAAATCAAATGTGGCCCCACCTCTTGTCGGCCTATCCACATATTGTGTCAGGAAACCCTCCTGCACACACTGCACAAAAACTGCCCCATCCAAACTATTCGACCTACAAAGGTTCCAATCAATATTTGGAAAGTTAAAGTCCCCCATGACAACTACCCTGAGACCCCCACACCTATCCATAATCTGCTTAGCAATTTCTTCCTCCACATCTCTATTACTATTTGGGGGCCTATAGTAAACTCCTAACAACGTGACCGCTCCTTTCCTATTTCTAGCTTCAGCCCATATTACCTCAGTATGCAGATCCCCCTCGAAGTGCCTTTCCGCAGCTGTTAAACGATCCTTGATTAACAATGCTGCTACTCCTCCACCTCTTTTACCAGCTTCCCTACACTTACTGAAACATCTATACCCTGGAACGTCCAACAACCATTCCTGTCCATGTTCTACCCATGTCTCCATAATGGCCACAACATCGTAGTCCCAAGTACCAATCCACGCCCCAAGTTCATCTACCTTGTTCCGGATGCTCCTTGCATTGAAGTAGACACATTTCAACCCACCTTCCTGTCTACCAGTACCCACCCTTGACCTTGATACCTTCCCCAAAACCTCACTACCCTCAACACTGACTTCCGGACTACAACTCCCTTTCCCACCCCTCTGACAAATTAGTTTAAACCCCCCTGAAGAGCCGTAGCAAATTTCCCTCCCAGGATATTGGTGCCCCTCTGGTTCAGGTGCACCCCGTCCTGTTTGTACAGGTCCCAGCTTTCCCAGAATGTGTTCCAATTATCCACGTAGCTGAAACCCTCTCTCCTACACCATTCCTGCAACCACATGTTTAACTGCACTCTCTCCCTGTTCCTCAACTTGCTATCACGTGGCACCGGCAACGTACCAGAGATGACCACATGTTTTGTCTTGGCTCTCAGCTTCCAGCCCAGCTCCAGAAATTCCTGCTTTAAATCCCCGTCCCTTCTCTTACCTATGTCATTGGTACCAATGTGTACCACGACTTGTGACTGTTCCCCCTCCCCCTTAAGAATCCGGAAAACACGGTCCGAGACGTCACGGACCCTGGCATCCAGTAGGCAACATACCATCCATGAGTCTCTTTTGCTGCCACAGAACCTCCTATCTATCCCTCTAACTAACGAGTCCCCAATAACTATTGCCCTCCCGCTCTCCCCCTTACCCTCCTGAGCCACAGGGATGGACTCAGTGCTGGAGATCCGCTCACTGCGGCTCACCACTGGTATGTCAATCCCCTCAACTGCATCCAAAGCGGAATACTTGTTGCTAAGGGGAACGACCACAGGGGATCCCTCCACTAACTGCTTCCTCCCAGCCCCTCTCACTATCATAGAGCCATAGAACCATAGAAAATTACAGCTCAGAAACAGGCCTTTTGGCCCTTCTTGTCTGAGCCGAACCATTTTTTGCCTAGTCCCACTGACCTGCACTTGGACCATATCCCTCCACACCCCTCTCATCCATGAACCCATCCAAGTTTTTCTTAAATGTTAAAAGTGACCCCGCGTTTACCACTTTATCCGGCAGCTCATTCCACACTCCCACCACTCTCTGCGTGAAGAAGCCGCCCCTAATATTCCCTTTAAACTTTTCTCCTTTCACCCTTAACCCATGCCCTCTGGTTTTTTTCTCCCCTAGCCTCAGCGGAAAAAGCCTGTCACCCATCTATTTTCCTTTCCTGGAGTAACTATATCCATGAAGCTTCTGTCTATGGCCACCTCTGCCTCCCTAATGATCCTAAGTTCATCCAACTCCAGCTCCAGTTCCCTAACACGGTTTTGGAGGAGCTGCAGATGGGTGCACTTCCCACAGGTGTAATCAGCCAGGATACTGACGGCGTCCCTCACCTCAAACATACTGCAAGAGGAACATTGCACTGCCTTCACACCCATCCCCTCTAGATACCTTGCCAATACCACTGGCAGATAGAGTTGCTCCAATGGAACAATGAGCTATTTTCCCCCCCTTTTCCTCAGAATCCACACGGACTGAATTTAAGATTTGCAATTGAAGAGAAACAAAACGAATTAAACGTACCCCGCATCACACTTTCTGCCTAAGCCCTTAGAGCCAAAGCCCTTTCAGCTCTCACTCTGCTCCCTGCTTACTCCGCTGCCCGCTACAACGCTGCCCGCTCAAAAGTGCGGTCTGCTTTTAAACCCACCAAAAACCTTCCCAGGCCTCTCCTGGGCCTACTTCCGGTTTACCAGGATGTTGCCTGGTATGGAGGATATTAGCTATGAGGAAAGATTGAATAAACTGGGATTGTTCTCCCCGGAAAGATGGAGGCTGAGGGGCGACGTGATAGAAGTTTATAAAATTATGAGAGGTATAGATAGGGTGAACAGTTGGAAGCTTTTTCCCAGGGCAGAAATTACAATTACAAGGGGGCACAAGTTCAAGATAAAGGGGGAAAGGTTCAGTGGAGATGTGCGGGGGAAGTTTTTTACACAGAGGGTGGTGGGGCCTGGAATGCACTGCCAAGTGAGGTGGTTGAGACAGTTACGTTAACTACATTTAAGATTTATCTTGATAAGCATATGAACAAACGGGGAATAGAGGGATATAAGCGGTTGGTTAGATAGGTAAACGTTATCGGTGCAGGCTTGAAGGGCCGAAAGGCTGTACTGTTCTTTGAAGTGAGAATGGAAATTGCAGGGGCGCTGGCCAAAATCTTCCAGTCTTCTCTAGACTTGGTGGAGTTGCTAGAGGACTGGAGAATTGTAATTGTTCAAAAAAGGTTGTAAGTATAGCCCCAGCAATTACAGACCAATCAGTTTCCAACAATGGTGGGCAAGCTTCGAGAAACAATTATTTGGTGTAGAATTAATAGTCACATTGAAAATTTTGGGTTGATTTGGAAGTGCCAGCATAGATTTCTAAAGGGGAAATTGTGTTTAACTAATTTGCTGGAGTTTTTTGAGGGGTTAACAGAGAGGATGGATGAGGGTAACAATGTTGATGTGGTGTACATGGACTTCCAGAAGACATTCAATACAGTGCCATACAACAGACTTAGAGTCATAGGGTTTACAGCATGGAAACAGGCCCTTCGGCCCAACTTGTCCATGCCACCCAGTTTTTACCGTTAAACTAGACCCAATTGCCCGCATTTGGCCCGTATCCCTCTATACCCATGTAACTGTCTAAATGCTTTTTAAAAGATTAAATTGTACCTGCCTCTACTACTACCTCTGGCAACTTGTTCCAGACACTCTTAACCCTCTGAGTGGGAAAAATTGCCCCTCTGGACCCTTTTGTACCTCTCCCCTCTCACCTTAAACCTATGCCCTCTAGTTTTAGACTCGCCTATCTTTTGGAAAAGATGTTGATTATCTAGCTGATCTGTGCCCTCATTACTTTATAGACCCCTAAACGATCACCCCCTAAGCCTCCTACACTCCAGGGAAAAAAGTCCCAGTCTATCCAGCCTCTCCTTATAACTCAAACCATCAAGTTCCAGTAGCATCCTAGTAAATCTTTTCTGCACTCTTTCTAGTTTAATAATATCCTTTCTATAATAGGGTGACCAGAACTGTACACAGTATTCCAAGTGTGGCTTTACCAATGTCTTGTACAACTTCAACAAGACATCCCAACTCCTGTATTCAATGTTCTGACCAATGAAACCAAGCATGCCGAATGCCTTCTTCACCCTGTCCACCTATGACTCCACTTTCAAAGAGCTATGAATCTGTACCTTTAGATCTCTTTGTTCTATAACCCTCCCCAATGCCCTACCATTAATTGAGTAAGTCCTGCCCTGGTTCGATCTATCAAAATGCATCACCTCGCATTTATCTAATTTAAACTCCATCTGCCATTCATCAGCCCACTGGCCCAATTGATCAAGATCCTGTTGCAATCGTAGATAACCTGCTTCATTGTCCAGTATGCCACCAATCTTGGTGTCATCTGCAAACTTTCTTACCATGCCTCCTAAATTCTCATCCAAATCATTACCATAAATGACAATTAACAGTGAACCCAGTACTGATCCCTGAGGCACACTGCTGGTGACAGAGTCCAGTTTGAAAAACAACCCTCTGCAACAACCCTCTGTCTCCTGTCATCAAGCCAATTTTCTATCCAATTGGCTACCTCACCCTGGGTTCTGTGAGATTTAACCTTATGTCACATTATGGTACCTTCCACTCCAGGATGTGTGGAAAACGTGCAGGCCTGCAGGTGAGAGTGAAGCAACGTGGTCCCAAGGCCCCTCCCCAGCTTGCTGTTTGCAAATGTCCAATCTCTGGAAAACAAGCTAGATGAGCTTAGAGCCAGACTCACTTTCCAAAGAGAACTGAGGGACTGCTGTGTGCTCTGTTTCACGGAGACGTGGCTCACTCCTGCTTCACCGGACAGTGCCCTACGACCAGAAGGGTTCTCAATCCATCGAATGGACCATACAGCGGCCTCAGGCAAAGCTTGGGGAGGTGGGGTCTGCTTCCTAATCAACACCTCGTGATGCCTAGACGTAGCAACACTGGCAACTTTCTGCTCCCCAGACCTAGAATACCTGACGCTAAAATACCGCCCTACTACCTTCCGCGGGAGTTCACCTCTGTTATCCTGACGGCAGTTTACATCCCACCCCATGCAGACATGAAGATCGCGCTGGACGAAATATACACCACTACGAATAGCCTTGAGATGAAACATCCTGAGGCCTTGTTCATCGTGGCCGGGGACTTCAATCAGGCCAAGCTCAAGAGGGTACTACCAAGTTACCACCAACATGTCTCCTGTTCCACCAGAGGCCCAAGCATCCTAGACCACTGCTACACAAATATCAAACATGCCTACCGCTATATCACCCGCCCACACTTTGGCAAATCAGACCACAAGACTGTGCTCCTGCTCCTGGTTTACAAGCAAAAACTGAAGTGGGAGAATCCATCAAAGAAAGTTATAGCTCTAGCTCGTTAGAGGGGTCAGTTTTTGTTCAAAGCGTGCAGGAAGGTTTTTTGACTCAGTATGTAGACAGGCCAACTAGAGGTGAGGCTATATTGGATCTGGTGCTGGGAAATGAGCCAGACCAGGTGCTAGACTTGGAAGTTGGTGTGCATTTTGGTGATAGTGACCACAATTCGGTTACGTTCACCTTAGTGATGGAAAGGGATAGGCATGAACCTCGGGCCAGTGGTTTTAGCTGGGGGAAGGGTAATTATGAGGCTATTAGGAGAGAATTAGGAAACATAGGTTGGACTAGGAGATTACAGGGACTGGGAACGTCCGACATGTGGAGTTTTTTCAAGGAGCAGCTACTGCGAGTCTGTGATAGGTATGTCCCTGTCAGGCAAGGAGGAATTGGTAGGGCTAGGGAACCGTGGTGCACCAAAAAAGTTTCTTTGTTGGTTAAAAAGAAAAAGGAGGCTTATGTTCGGATGAGACGTGAGCACTCGGGTAGTGCACTAGAAAGCTTTAGATTGGCTAAGAGGGAGTTGAAGAGCGAGCTTAGAAGGGCTAAAAGGGGACATGAGAAGACTTTGGCGGATAGGGTTAAAGAGAATCCTAAGGCGTTCTATAGGTATGTCAAGAACAGAAGGTTGGTTAGGGCAAGTTTAGGGCCAGTTATAGATGGCAGAGGGAAGTTATGTGTGGAACCGGAGGAGATTGGTGAAGCATTGAACCAATATTTCTCTTCGGTGTTCACGCAAGGGGACATGAATATAGCTGAGGAGGACACTGGGTTGCAAGGGAGTAGAATAGACAGTATTACAGTTGATAAGGAGGATGTGCAGGATATTCTGGAGGGTCTGAAAATAGATAAATCCCCTGGTCCGGATGGGATTTATCCAAGGATTCTCTGGGAGGCAAGAGAAGTGATTGCAGAGCCTCTGGCTCTGATCTTCAGGTCGTCGTTGGCCTCTGGTATAGTACCAGAAGATTGGAGGTTAGCGAATGTTGTCCCATTGTTTAAGAAGGGGAACAGAGACTTCCCCGGGAATTATAGACCGGTGAGTCTCACTTCTGTTGTCGGCAAGATGTTGGAAAAAATTATAAGGGATAGGATTTATAGTTATTTGGAGAGTAATGAATTGATAGGTGATAGTCAGCATGGTTTTGTGGCAGGTAGGTCGTGCCTTACTAACCTTATTGAGTTTTTTGAGAAAGTGACCAAGGAGGTGGATGGGGGCAAGGCAGTGGACGTGGTATATATGGATTTTAGTAAGGCGTTTGATAAGGTTCACCATGGTAGGCTTCTGCAGAAAATGCAGATGTATGGGATTGGGGGTGATCTAGGAAATTGGATCAGGAATTGGCTAGCGGATAGGAAACAGAGGGTGGTGGTTGATAGTAAATATTCATCATGGAGTGCGGTTACAAGTGGTGTACCTCAGGGATCTGTTTTGGGGCCACTGCTGTTTGTAATATTTATTAATGATCTGGATGAGGGTATAGTTGGGTGGATTAGCAAATTTGCTGATGACACCAAAGTCGGTGGTGTGGTAGACAGTGAGGAAGGGTGTCGTAGTTTGCAGGAAGACTTAGACAGGTTGCAAAGTTGGGCCGAGAGGTGGCGGATGGAGTTTAATGCGGAGAAGTGTGAGGTAATTCACTTTGGTAGGAATAACAGATGTGTTGAGTATAGGGCTAACGGGAGGACTTTGAATAGTGTGGAGGAGCAGAGGGATCTAGGTGTATGTGTGCATAGATCCCTGAAAGTTGGGAATCAAGTAGATAAGGTTGTTAAGAAGGCATATGGTGTCTTGGCGTTTATTGGTAGGGGGATTGAATTTAGGAGTCGTAGCGTTATGTTGCAACTGTACACAACTCTGGTGCGGCCGCACTTGGAGTACTGTGTGCAGTTCTGGTCCCCACATTACAGGAAGGATGTGGAGGCTTTTGAGAGGGTGCAGAGGAGGTTTACCAGGATGTTGCCTGGTATGGAGGGGAGATCCTATGAGGAGAGGCTGAGGGATTTGGGATTGTTTTCGCTGGAAAGGCGGCGGCTAAGAGGGGATCTTATTGAAACATATAAGATGATTAGAGGTTTAGATAGGGTGGATAGTGATAGCCTTTTTCCTCTGATGGAGAAATCCAGCACGAGGGGGCATGGCTTTAAATTGAGGGGGGGTAGTTATAGAACCGATGTCAGGGGTAGGTTCTTTACCCAGAGGGTGGTGAGGGATTGGAATGCCCTGCCAGCATCAGTAGTAAATGCGCCTAGTTTGGGGGCGTTTAAGAGATCCGTAGATAGGTTCATGGACGAAAAGAAATTGGTTTAGGTTGGAGGGTCACAGTTTTTTTTTAACTGGTCGGTGCAACATCGTGGGCCGAAGGGCCTGTTCTGCGCTGTAATGTTCTATGTTCTATGTTCTATGTTCTAAAGTCGTGCAATGTTGGTCTGAGGAATCGGATGATTTCCTACGGGGCTGCTTGGAGTCAGTGGACTGGTCAGTATTTAAAAACTCTGCGACCAGCCTGAACGAGTACGTCACTACAGTAACTGACTTCATTAGTTAGTGTGTAGAAGACTGTGTGCCAAAGAAGCAAATCCGAGTGTTCCCCAAACGGAAACCATGGATGAACAGGGATATCCACTGCTTGCTGAAATCCAGGTCTGAGGTGTTCAAGTCAGGTGATACTGACCTATACAAGAAAGCCAGATACGATCTAAGGAGATCCATCAAAGATGCCAAAAGACAGTACTGGACCAAGCTAGAGTCCCAGGCTCGCCACACTGACCCCCGTCAACCATGGCATGTTCTGCAAGACATAACAGGCTACAAGATGAAGGCGTGTAAAATCGCCAGTTCCAACACACTCCTCCCTGATGAGCTCAATACATTCTACACCCGGCAGAACGCTGTGAGTGGCACGGTGGCACAGTGGTTAGCACTGCTGCCTCACAGCTCCAAGGACCTGGGTTCGATTCCCGGCTTGGGTCACTATCTGTGTGGAGTTTGCACATTCTCCCTGTGTCTGCGTGGGTTTCCTCTGGGTGCTCTGGTTTCCTCCCACAGTCCAAAGATATGCAGGTTAGGTTGATTGGCTATGCTAACTTGTCCCTTAGTATCCTGGGATATGTAGGTTAGAGGGATTAGTGGGGTAAGTGTGTGGGGTGGTGGGGGTAGGCCCAAGGTGGGATTGTTGTCGGTGTGGACTCAATGGGCCGAATGGCCTCCTTCTGCGCTGTAGGGTTTCTATGATTCTATGATACACCCGTTTGGAACAAGAGGTCAGCGAAAGCATGCCCTTCACCCTGGAAGTCCTGGATGAACCTGTATCTGGGGTCACCATTGCAGATGTCAGAACAGCCTTCTCGAAGGTCAACCCACGGAAAGCAATTGGCCCGGATGGGGTTCCCGGATGAGCACTCAGAACCTGCGCAGATCAGCTGGCGGGGATATTCATAGACATCTTCAACCTCTCTCTACAACAATCTGAGATCCCTATCTGTTTGAAGAAGATGACCATCATCCCGGTACCTAAGGAAAACTAAGCATCATGCCTTAATGATTATCGGCCGGTGGCTCTGACATCCATCATTATGAAGTGCTTCGAAAAGCTAGTCATGGCACGAATCAATTCCAGCCTCCCGGACTACCTGGATCCACCAAAGTTTGCCTACCGCCACAACAGGTCCACAGCAGATGCCATCTCCCTGGCCCTGCACTCAACCGTGGAACACCTAGATAAAAAGGACACCTATGTCAGACTCCTATTTATTGATTGTAGCTCAGCCTTCAAAACTATCATTCCCACGAAACTCATCTCCAAACTCTGTGGCCTGGGCCTCGGCAACTCCCTCTGCGACTGGATCCTGAACTTCCTAACTCACAGACCACAATCAGTAAGGAGAGGCAACAACACCTCCTCCACGATCATCCTCAACACCAGTGCCCCACAAGGCTGTGTTTCAGTCCCCTATTATACTCCTTTGCACCTATGATTGTGTGGCCAAATTCCCCTCCAATTCAATTTTCAAGTTTGCTGATGACACCACCATAGTGGGTCGGATCTCAAACAATGATGAGACAGAGTACAGGAATGAGATTGAGAATCTGGTGAACTGGTGCGGCAACAGTAATCTCTCCCTCAATCTCAACAAAATGAAGGAGATTGTCATCAACTTCAGGAAGTGCAGAGGAGAACATGCCCCTGTCTACATCAACGGGAACGAAATAGAAAGGGTCAAGAGCTTCAAGTTTTTAAGCGTTCAGATCACCAACAACCTGTCCTGGTCCCCCCATGCCGACACTATAGTTAAGAAAGCCCAGCAATGCCTCTACTTTCTCAGAAGACTAAGGAAATTTGGCATGTCAGCTACAACACTCACCAACCTTTACAGATGCACCATAGAAAGCATTCTTTCTGGTTGTATCACAGCTTAGTATGGTTCCTGCTTTGCCCAAGACCACAAGGAACTACAAAAGGTTCTTGAATGTAGCCCAATCCATCTCGCAAACCAGCCTCCCATCCATTGACTCTGTCTACACTTCCCGCTGCCTTGGCAAAGCAGCCAGCATAATTAAGGACCCCACGCACCCCGGACATTCTCTCTTCCACCTTCTTCCGTCGGGAAAAAGATACTAAAGTCTGAGGTCACGTACCAACCAACTCAAGAACAGCTTCTTTCCTGCTGCTGCTGTCAGACTTTTGAATGGACTTACCTTGCAATAAGTTGATCTTTCTCTGCACCCTAGCTATGACTGTAACACTACATTCTGCACTCTCTCGTTTCCTTCTCTATGAACGGTATGTTTTGTCTGTGCAGCATAAGAACTAGGAGCAGGGGTATGCCATCTGGCCCCTCGAGCCTGCTCTGCCATTCAATAAGATCATGGCTGATCTTTTTGTGGACTCAGCTCCACTTACCCGCCCACTCACCATAACCCTTAATTCCTTTCCTGTTCAAAAATGTATCTATCCTTGCCTTAAAAACATTCAATGAGGTAGCCTCAACTGCTTCACTGGGCAGGGAATTCCACAGATTCACAACCCTTTGTGTGAAGAAGTTCCTCCTCAACTCAATCTGCTTCCCCTTATTCTGAGGCTATGCCCCCTAGTTCTAGTTTCACCCGCCAGTGGAAACAACTTCCCTGCTTCTATCTTATCTATTCCCTTCATAACCTTATATGTTTCTATAAGATCTCCCCTCATTCTCCTGAATTCCAATGAGTATAGCCCCAGTCTACTCAGTCTCTCCTCATAAACCAACCCTCTCAACTCCGGAATCAACCTAGTGTATCTCCTCTGCACCCCCTCATAGAATCATAGAAACCCTACAGTACAGAAAGAGGCCATTCAGCCCATCGAGTCTGCACCAACCACAATCCCACCCAGGCCCAACCCCCATATCCCTATATATTTACCTACTAATCCCTCTGACCTACACATCTCAGGACACTAAGGGCAATTTTTAGCATGGCCAATCAACCTAACCCACACATCTTTGGACTGTGGGAGGAAACCGGAGCACCCGGAGGAAACCCACGCAGACACGAGGAGAATGTGCAAACTCCACACAGACAATGACCCAAGCCGGGAATCGAACCCAGGTCCCTGGAGCTGTGAAGCAGCAGTGCTAACTACTGTGCTACCATGCTGCCCCTCCAGTGCCAGTATATCCTTTCTCAAGTAAGGAGACCAAAACTGTACACAGTACTCCAGGTGTGGCCTCACCAGCACCTTATACAGCTGCCACACAACCTCGCTGTTTTAAACTCCATCCCTCTAGCAATGAAGGACAAAATTCCATTTGCCTTCTTGATTACCAGCTGCACTTGCAACCCAACTCCTTGAGATTCCTGCACAAGGACACCCAGGTCCCTCTGCACAGCAGCATGCTGCAATTTTTTACAATTTAAATTTTGCTGTTATTCCTACCAAAATGGATGACCTCACATTTACCAACATTGTACTCCATCTGCCAGACCCTCGCCCACTCACTTAGATTATCTATATCCCTTTGCAGACTTTCAGCGTCCTCTGCACACTTTGCTCTTCCACCCATCTTAGTGTCATCTGCGAATTTTGACACTTGGTCCCCAACTCCAAATCACCTCTGTAAATCGTAAACAATTGCGGTCCCAACACTGATCCCTGAGGCACACCACTAATCACTGATCGCCAACCAGAAAAACACCCATTTACCCCCACTCTTTGCTTTCTGTTAGTTAACCAATTCTCTATCCATGCTAATACATTACCCGTAACACTCTGCACCTTTATCTTATGTAGCAGTTTTTGGTGCGGCACCTTGTCAAATGCCTTCTGGAAATCCAGATACACCACATCCACAGGTTCCCCACTGTCCACTGCACATGTAATGTTCTCAAAGAATTCCACCAAATTAGTCAAACATGACCTGCCCTTCATGAGCCCATGCTGCGTCTTACCAATGGGACAATTTATATCCTGTAGCCCGCAAGAAACAATACTTTTCACTGTATGTTAATACATGTAACAATAATAAATCAAATCAAATCAAACCTTGTCAAAGGCCTTGCTAATGTCCATGTCGACAACATCGACTGCACTGCCCTCATCTTACCTTCTTGGTCACCCCTTCAAAAAACTCAATCAAATTTGTGAGACATGATTTTCCACTCACAAAACTATGCTGACTGTCCCTAATCAGTCCCTGCCTCTCTAAAGATGTGCGGGTTAGGTTGATTGGCCATGCTAACTTGACCCCAAAATGGTTTGATGACAATGTTGCGGTTCACAGAAATCACAGAAACCCTACAGTGCAGAAACAGGCCATTCGGCCTATCGAGTCTGCACCGACCACAATCCCACCCAGGCCCTACCCCCATATCCCTACACATTTACCCGCTGATCCCTCTAACCTACACATCTCAGGACACTAAGGGGCAATTTTAGCATGGCCAATCAACCTAACCCGCACATCTTTGGACTTGAGAGCGCGGATAGCGTTGCGTTGTGCTTGGGGTTGTCTTGTGGGTGTGGCTGATGAATCTGGTGTTAACGCACCTCCTTACGGCTTGGGCATACATGTCGAGTCGAGGGCAACGGCCTTCCAGAGGAGTCCAATTTGACTCTTTCCTCTTTGGTCGCTGCACCGACTGTTCCGGTTCATTGGCTATCTCATCGTGTTCACTGTTGGCCTCTACGGCGGACAGAGTATCCTTCGTTGATCAGTACTTCCCCGGAGCGGAGAAGCTACGACATCTTCTCCGGAGCCTTCAACATGTCATCGATGAAGATGAACATCTCACCGAGACCATCCCCACATCTCCAATACTTGCCTTCAAACAACTGCACAACCACAAACAGACCATTGTCCGCAGCAAACTACCCAGCCTTCAGGAGAACAGTGACCACAACACCACACAACCCTGCCACAGCAACTTTTGCAAGGCATGCCGGATCATCAACACGGATGCCATCATTTCACGTGAGAACATCATCCACAAGGTACACGGTACATACTCTTGCAACTCGGCCAACATTATCTACCTGACAAGCTGCAGGAAAGGATGTCCCGAGGCATGGTTCATTGGCGAGACCATGCGGACACTACGACAACGGATGAATGGACACCGCTCGACAATCACCAGGCAAGAGTGTTCCCTTCCCGTCGGGGAACACTTCAGCAGTCACAGGCATTCAGCCTCTGATCCTCGGGTAAGTGTTCTCCAAGGTGGCTTTCATGACACACGACAATGCAGAATCGCTGAGCAGAAACTGATAGCCAAGTTCCGCACACATGAGGACGGCCTCAACCGGGATCTTGGGTTCATGTCACACTCTTGTGACCCCCACCACTTGCCTGGGTTTGCAAAATCTCACTAACTGTCCTGGCTGGAGACAAATTCACATCTCTTTAACCTGTGTTTCACCCTCTCTCCACTCACATTGTCTGTAAAGACTTAATAGAACATAGAACATAGAACAGTACAGCACAGAACAGGCCCTTCGGCCCACGATGTTGTGCCGAGCTTTATCTGAAACCAAGATCAAGCTATCCCACTCCCTATCATCCTGGTGTGCTCCATGTGCCTATCCAATAACCGCTTAAATGTTCCTAAAGTGTCTGACTCCACTATCACTGCAGGCAGTCCATTCCACACCCCAACCACTCTCTGCATAAAGAACCTACCTCTGATATCCTTCCTAAATCTCCCACCATGAACCCTATAGTTATGCCCCCTTGTAATAGCTCCATCCACCCGAGGAAATAGTCTTTGAACGTTCACTCTATCTATCCCCTTCATCATTTTATAAACCTCTATTAAGTCTTCCCTCAGCCTCCTCCGCTCCAAAGAGAACAGCCCTAGCTCCCTCAACCTTTCCTCATAAGACCTACCCTCCAAACCAGGCAGCATCCTGGTAAATCTCCTCTGCACTCTTTCCAGCGCTTCCACATCCTTCTTATAGTGAGGTGACCAGAACTGCACACAATATTCCAAATGTGGTCTCACCAAGGTCCTGTACAGTTGCAGCGTAACCCCACGGCTCTTAAACTCCAACCCCCTGTTAATAAAAGCTAAGGTAGTCATGATGTGGAGATGCCGGCATTGGACTGGGGTAAACACAGTAAGAAGTTTAACAACACCATAGAACATAAGAACATAAGAAATAGGAGCAGGAGTAGGCCATCTAGCCCCTCGAGCCTGCCCCGCCATTCAATAAGATCATGGCTGATCTGACGTGGATCAGTACCACTTACCCGCCTGATCCCCATAACCCTTAATTCCCTTACCGATCAGGAATCCATCCATCCGCGCTTTAAACATATTCAGCGAGGTAGCCTCCACCACCTCAGTGGGCAGAGAATTCCAGAGATTCACCACCCTCTGGGAGAAGAAGTTCCTCCTCAACTCTGTCTTAAACCGACCCCCCTTTATTTTGAGGCTGTGTCCTCTAGTTTTAACTTCCTTACTAAGTGGAAAGAATCTCTCCGCCTCCACCCTATCCAGCCCCCGCATTATCTTATAAGTCTCCATAAGATCCCCCCTCATCCTTCTAAACTCCAACGAGTACAAACCCAATCTCCTCAGCCTCTCCGCATATAAAGACACAAATATGCTCTGTTTGTGAACATAATTCCCACTCACCTGAAGAAGGGGCTTGCAGCTCCGAAAGCTTGTGTGGCTTTTGCTACCAAATAAACCTGTTGGACTTTAACCTGGTGTTGTTAAACTTCTTACTGAATAAAAGCTAACACACTATAGGCCTTCTTCACAGCTCTATCCACTTGAGTGGCAACCTTTAGAGATCTGTGGATATGGACCCCAAGATCTCTCTGTTCCTCCACAGTCTTCAGAACCCTACCTTTGACCCTGTAATCCACATTTAAATTAGTCCTACCAAAATGAATCACCTCACATTTATCAGGGTTAAACTCCATTTGCCATTTTTCAGCCCAGCTTTGCATCCTATCTATGTCTCTTTGCAGCCTACAACACCCCTCCACCTCATCCACTACTCCACCAATCTTGGTGTCATCAGCAAGTTTACTGATCCACCCTTCAGCCCTCTCCTCTAAGTCATTCATAAAAATCACAAAGAGCAGAGGACCAAGCAGTGATCCCTGTGGCACTCCGCTAGCAACCTGCCTCCAGTCCAAAAATTTTCCATCCACCACCACCCTCTGTCTTCGATCAGACAGCCAGTTACCTATCCAATCGGCCAACTTTCCCTCTATCCCACACCTCCTTATTTTCATCATAAGCCCACCATGGGGGACCTTATCAAACGCCTTACTAAAATCCATGTATATGACATCAACTGCCCTACCTTCATCAACACACTTAGTTACCTCCTCAAAAAATTCTATCAAATTTGTGAGGCACGACTTGCCCTTCACGAATCCGTGCTGACTATCCCGGATTAATCCGCATCTTTCTAAATGGTCGTAAATCCCATTCCTAAGGACCTTTTCCATCAATCTACCAACCACCGAAGTAAGACTAACCGGTCTATAATTACCAAGGTCATTTCTATTCCCTTTCTTAAACAGAGGAACAACATTCGCCACTCTCCAGTCCTCTGGCACCATCCCCATGGACAGTGAGGACCCAAAGATCAAAGCCAAAGGTTCTGCAATCTCATCCCTTGCCTCCCAAAGAATCCTAGGATATATTTCATCAGGCCCAGGGGACTTACCGGCCTTCAGTTTATTCAAAACTGCCAGTACATCCTCCCTCCCTTGGAAAGTTAAAGTCCCCCATGACAACTACCCTGTGACCCCCACACATATCCATAATCTGCTTAGCAATTTCTTCCTCCACATCTCTATTACTATTTGGGGGCCTATAGTAAACTCCTAACAACGTGACCACTCCTTTCCTATTTCTAACTTCAGCCTATATTACCTCAGTGTGCAGATCCCCCTCGAAGTGCCTTTCCGCAGCCGTTAGACTATCCTTGATTAACAATGCCACTCCTCCACCTCTTTTACCAGCTTCCCTACACTTACTGAAACACCTATACCCCGGAACGTCCAACAACCATTCCTGTCCTTGTTCTACCCACGTCTCTGTAATGACCACAACATCGTAGTCCCAAGTACCAATCCACACCCCAAGTTCATCTACCTTGTTCCAGATGCTCCTTGCATTGAAGTAGACACACTTCAACCCACCTTCCTGTCTACTGGTACCCACCCTTGACCTTGATACCTTCCCCAATACCTCACCACCCTCAACACTGACTTCTGGACTACATCTCCTATTCCCACTCCCCTGACAAATTAGTTTAAACCCCCCTGAAGTGCCGTAGCAAATTTCCCTCCCAGGATATTGGTGCCCCTCTGGTTCAGGTGCACCCCGTCCTGTTTGTACAGGTCCCACCTTCCCCAGAATGTGTTCCAATTATCCACGTATCTGAAACCCTCCCTCCTACACCATCCCTGCAACCACATGTTTAACTGCACTCTCTCCCTGTTCCTCAACTCGCTATCACGTGGTACCGGTAACGTACCAGAGATGACCACATGTTTTGTCTTGGCTCTCAGCTTTCAGCCCAGCTCCCGAAATTCCTGTTTTAAATCCCCGTCCCTTCTCTTACCTATGTCGTTGGTACCAATGTGTACCACGACTTGTGACTGTTTCCCCTCCTCCTTAAGAATCTGGAAGACACAGTCCGAGATGTCACGGACCTGGCATCCGGTAGGCAACATACCATCCTCGAGTCTCTTTTGCTGCCACAGAACCTCCTATCTATCCCTCTAACTAACGAGTCCCCAATAACTATTGCCCTCCCACTCTCCCCCTTACCCTCCCGAGCCACAGATTCTTAATTACCTGTTAAGACTCGCATTCCAACCATTATCTTGTAATTGAGTTTGTGTCTATATCTGCCCTGTTTGTGAACTGAACTCTTCACTCACCTGATGAAGGAGCAACGCTCCGAAAGCTTGTGCTACCAAATAAACCTGTTGGACTTTAACCTAGTGTGTGAGATTACTTACAGATTGAACTGAGACAGTGACTGGTTTGAGGTGAGAAAACTCAGCTAATGAGTGCACAAGTGAATGTATAACATGTCACTCAGAGCACACCTGTGTAAGTGCATCATTGAACAGAGTGTTACACCAAGTTTAAAAATGATTTAACCAAAGTCTGAAACCAGGTCTTAAACCTGAACGAAGCAAAACACATTTGGCTCTGAAGTGCGAGCTGGCTAAGGTAGATTGGAACACCAGTTGAACAGGTTTGATTCGGAAATCTTCCTCTTCATAGATGCTGCTGAACAAGCGGAATTTCTCTGCCCTGTCTCCGAAGCGGCAGCTTTGGTTGGCATGGGATCTTCTGGTTCCACCACTGTCAGTGGGTTTTCCCATTGTTGGCACCCTCCACCACTGGGAACCCACTGTGGGGGTTGCTGTTGGCAGGACTGGAAGATGTTGCTGGTGGGAATGGCCAGAAATCCCTCCTATCATGTCATTTGTTGATGTGAATTTGGTGAATCCCTATTACTAATTCAATATTAGTTTATCTAGAATGCCTGGCATGTTCCTCTATTGGAAATATTGCGCTAAGTTATTATTCAGTGGCTGCCAGTCCCTTAATTTCTGATATAGTATTCACATTATCAGTTTCCATATTGCTCCTGACCATCTCTTTCTCCAAATATAGTTATTATTTTGTGCTGAGTTGGATATTTCTTACAATTTTCTTTGAATACTCCATGATCACCAAATGCATTTAAGAATATTATGCAAAGATGGGGATCATCAGATATGCTAGTTCATTGAATGATGGAGCAAGTTCAAAGGATTGAATGATCTCTGTGCCTACATGACCTTCATGATCTTTCATGGACCATGTGAACAGGCTGGAATCAATGGAGCATGAGCACACGAACCTCAGCCAATCAGGAGTGAGGGCATCCCCGGGAGCTGGAAGTGGGCAGAGAGAATTGGCGAGTTATTGGGGAAGACCTGTTGTGTTGCAAATCTTTCCATTGTAAATAGTTTCTTCTTGTTGAATAAATCTTTTTGTTTTATACCTGCCTTACCGAGTCACCTCAATGTATTACACTAGCGACAAGGACAAACAGGATCTGTCGTTGGAAGGCCGCACTGCAGAGTCAGAGGGGAAGGAGAGTGATCGCTCTAAGCCTGATTTCATCTAAAGGATGCCACTCTTGGGGAAAATGCAGGCAACCTGCTTCACTCTACATCTAGTTTCCAGGCGACCCTGGGTCTCCTGGAGGATTCAAATCGCGCCATGGCAGATGGATTCAATTTTTTTAAATATCTGGAATTAAGAATCTACTGATGACCATGAAACATTTGTTGATTGTCGGAAAAACCCATCTGGTTCATTAACGCCCTGGCCTACGCATGACTCCAGAGCCATAGCAGTGTGGTTGACTCTCAACTGCCCTAGGGCAACTAGGGATGGGCAATAAATGTTGGCTAGCCAGCAACACCCATGTCCCACAAATGAATAAAAAACAAGTCAAGAGTTGGGGGAAGTATGTTGAGAGACTGCTTTATTTTTTCATGGCAAACAAATTAAAAACTGAAGCGAAGCACAAAGTGATACTACTCACAGTCTGCGGCCCACAGACCTACAACCTGGTGAGGAGTTTGACATCACTTGAAGCTCCCAACACAAAACCCTTCCACCAGTTACTCAATTGAGATAAGGATCACAATAACCGCCGCCCTTCCGTTATCGTGCAAGGATACAAATTCCACTCTGCAGTTAGGGATCCAGGAGAAGCAGTCTCCGGCTAAGTGGTTAAACCTCGACCACTTGCTGAGCGAGTTCAAGCCTTCATTGGCAGACATGTTCAGGGAGTGTTTTGTCCGTGAGATCATCAACCTCCACACCCAAAAGAAATTGCACACAGAAACCAAGGTTTCACTCAAAAAAGCAGTAGAGATGGCCCAAGTGACTGAGTGCTGAGCAAGGTGCGTGCGTGCCGAAAGGCGCGTGAGTGCCGAGGGGCATGTGCAAGCTACGCAAAATGAGGTGAACCAGTTGTGGGGGGGAAGTGGCTACTGTTGGGGACAGCCCGAGTGAGGGCACAGAGGACACATGTTTTCGGTGGCAGGGAGACCACTCCCAAGAGACACGCTGGTACAAGAATATTATATGTTTCAGATGCAGAAGGAAGGGTCACCTGGAAGCTAAATATAGAGTGAAGCAGGTTGCACAGAAAACTCCAAAGAAAAGGAAACAGTGAAAACAACCCCTGTGAATAAGCTGGTGGAAAGTCCATGAGGAATCCAAGGCTTACACACTTAATCAGGTCCAACTTAGCAAGGCACCTCCCATTGAGATTGTTTTAATGGTTAATAATTGTCCCCAAAAATGGTGGTGCTGTGGCCACTGACATACTAGAAAGCACGTACAGACATCTCCAGAAGGGACTGTGACCCTTAATTCTTAGTCATTCTGAGGCTACTCTGGCAACATGCAGTGAGCTTGCGCAGGACCAGACAGCTGGAGTGAGATTTCAGCCAGAGTGAGGGTATCGGGAATTTGAAGCTGAGTGGGAATTCAGTGCTGAGGGGAAAGAGGTGCTCATCTTCAGAAGGAGTGGAGAGATGGACCTGTGAGGGAGACTCGAGGGCAAGTGAGAGATAGAAAGAAACTGAACTGTGACGTCACAGCCAGCAGGTAAGTGATTAGCTGGTGACTGGTAAGTAGTTTTTCTCTTCTTTTTCTCTTGGCATTGTCGTTGTTGTTGTAAGTTAACTTAACGGTTAAGTCATGCCAGGAGATTCCAGACCTGTCACGCTCCTCTTGTGTGATGTGGGAATTCAGGTGTCCCTGGCTCCTTCACGTGCAAGAAATGTGTCCAACTGCAGCTCCTGTTAGACCGCTTGACGGCTCTGGAGCTGCGGATGGATTCACTTTGGAGCATCCACGATGCTGAGGAAGTCACGGATAGCACGTTCAGTGAGTTGGTCACACCGCAGATAAAGAATACTGAGGGCGATAGGGAATGGGTGACCACCAAGACAGAGGAAGAGTAGGAAGGCAGTGCAGTGCAAGGGTCTCCTGCAGTCACCTCCCTCCAAAACAGATATATCGTTGGGGATGATGGCTCACCAGGGGAAGGTGGCAGCAGCCAGGTTCACGGCACTGTGGCTGGCCCTGCTGTGCAGGAGGGCAGGAAAAAGAGTGGCAGAGGATGGTATATTGCCTCCCTGGTGCAAGGGTCAAAGGTGTCCCTGAGCAGTTGCAGGACATTCTGGAGGTGAGGCTGAACAGCCAGCTGTTGTGGTGCATATAGTTACCAACGACATAGGTATAAAGTGGGATTACATAGAATTACATAGAATTACATAGAAAGCCACAGCACAAACAGGCCCTTCGGCCCACAAGTTGCGCCGATCACATCCCCACCTCTAGGCCTATCTATAGCCCTCAATCCCATTAAATCCCATGTACTCATCCAGAAGTCTCTTAAAAGACCCCAACGAGTTTGCCTCCACCACCACCGATGTCAGCCGATTCCACTCACCCACCACCCTCTGAGTGAAAAACTTACCCCTGACATCTCCTCTGTACCTACCCCCCAGCACCTTAAACCTGTGTCCTCTCGTAGCAACCATTTCAGCCCTTGGAAATAGCCTCTGAGAGTCTACCCTATCCAGACCTCTCAACATCTTGTAAACCTCTATCAGGTCACCTCTCATCCTTCGTCTCTCCAGGGAGAAGAGACCAAGCTCCCTCAACCTATCCTCATAAGGCATGCCCCCCAATCCAGGCAACATCCTTGTAAATCTCCTCTGCACCCTTTCAATGGCTTCAACATCTTTCCTGTAATGAGGTGACCAGAACTGTGCACAGTACTCCAAGTGGGGTCTAACCAGGGTCCTATAAAGCTGCAGCATTATCTCCCGACTCCTAAACTCAATCCCTCGATTAATGAAGGCCAGTACGCCGTACGCCTTCTTGACCGCATCCTCCACCTGCGAGGCCGATTTAAGAGTCCTATGGACCCGGACCCCAAGGTCCTTCTGATCCTCTACACTGCTAAGAATGGTACCCTTCATATTATACTGCTGCTTCATCCCATTGGATCTGCCAAAATGGATCAGCACACACTTATCCGGGTTGAAGTCCATCTGCCACTTCTCCGCCCAGTCTTGCATTCTATCTATGTCTCGCTGCAACTTCTGACATCCCTCCAAACTATCCACAACACCACCTACCTTGGTGTCGTCAGCAAACTTACCAATCCATCCCTCCACTTCCTCATCCAGGTCATTTATGAAAATGACAAACAGCAAGGGTCCCAGAACAGATCCCTGGGGCACTCCACTGGTCACTGACCTCCATGCAGAGAAAGACCCCTCCACAGCCACTCTCTGCCTTCTGCAGGCAAGCCAGTTCTGGATCCACAAGGCAACAGCCCCTTGGATCCCATGCCCTCTCACTTTCTCAAGAAGTCTTGCATGGGGGACCTTATCGAACGCCTTGCTGAAGTCCATATAGACCACATCCACCGCTCTTCCTTCGTCAATGTGTTTGGTCACATTTTCAAAGAACTCAACCAGGCTTGTAAGGCACGACCTGCCCTTGACAAAGCCGTGCTGACTACTTTTGATCATACTAAACTTCTCTAGATGATCATAAATCCTGTCTCTCAGGATCCTCTCCATCAACTTACCAACCACTGAGGTTAGACTCACCGGTCGGTAATTTCCCGGGCTGTCCCTGTTCCCTTTCTTGAATATAGGGACCACATCTGCAATCCTCCAATCCTCCGGAACCTCTCCCGTCTCCATCGACGATGCAAAGATCATCGCCAAAGGCTCTGCAATCTCCTCCCTCGCCTCCCACAGTAACCTGGGGTACATCCCATCCGGTCCCGGCGACTTACCAACCTTGATGCCATTCAATAGTTCCAACACATCCTCTTTCTTTATGTCCACATGCTCGATCCTTTCTGTCCACCACAAACCAGCAGTACAACCACCCAGATCCCTTTCCACCGTGAATACCGAGGTAAAGTATTCATTAAGCACCTCCGCCATTTCTAACGGTTCCGCACAAACTTTTCCCCCTTCACCTTTTAAGGGTCCTATGCCTTCACATCTCATCCTTTTACTCTTGACATATTTGTAGAAAGCCTTGGGATTCTCCTTAATCTTACCCGCCAAGGCCTTCTCATGACCCCTTCTCGCTCTCCTAATTTCCTTCTTAAGCTCCTTCCTACATCCCGTATACTCCTCTAAATCCTTAACACCTCCTAGCTCTCTGAACCTTCTGTACACCTCTCTTTTCTCATTCACCAGGTTCATCACAACCTTCGTGCACCACGGTTCCCGTACCCTACCAACACCCCCCTGTCTCATCGGAACGTTGTCATGCAGAGCTCCAGACAAACATTCCTTGAAAATCCTCCACTTTCCTTCGGTACTTTTCCCCAAGAATGCCTCCTTCCAATTTACCCGTCTAATTTCCTCCCTGATGACACTGTATTTCCCTTTACTCCAGAGAAACACTTTCCTAGCCTGCCTGATCCTATCTCTTTCCAATGTTATCGTGAAGGAGATAGAATTATGATCGCTATCCCCAAGATGCTCACCCACCGAGAGATCCTCCACCTGTCCAGGTTCATTAGCCAGCACCAGATCAAGTACAGCCTCTCCTCTAGTAGGCTTGAGTCCTACAAGCTGAATTTAGGGAGTTAGGAGGTAAACTGAAAAGTAGGACCTCAAAGGTAGTGATCTCAGGATTGCTACCAATGCCACATGCTAGTCAGAGTAGGAATGTCAGGATAGCTAAGATGAATACATGGTTTGAGGGATGGTGCAAGAGGGAGGGATTCAAATTCCTGGGACATTGGAACCGTTTTTGGGGAGGTGTGAACAGTCTTCACCTGGGCAGGACTGGAATCAATGAGGGGGTGGGGGGCAGGAGGGGTGGAGGGGGTGGTGTTTGCTAGTGCTGTTGGGGAGGGTTTAAACTACTGTGGCAGGGGGATGGCAACCGATGCAGGAAGTCAGAGGGAAGTAAAGTGGGGACTGAAACAAAAGGAAATAAGGAGAAAAGTGAAAGGCAGAGAAACCAAAGTCAAAAATCAAAACAGGGCAACAGTACAGAGTACAGTGACTGTGGAGAATTCAGTGACTGGGTCCAGTAAGGCTAAGAGAAATTAAACACAGGGACAGTATACAAAACATGACCAGACAGATGGTCTGAGAAAGCAGGGCAGAGAGCAAAGGGAAGTCTAGATTAAACTGCATTTATTTCAATGCAAGAAGCCTGATGGGCAAGACAGACGAACTAAGGGCATGGACGGGTATATGGGACTGGGATATTCTAGCTATTACTGAAGCATGGCTAAGGGAGTGGCAGGACTGGCAGTTCAATTTGCCAGGGTACAGATGCTATAGGAAAGATAGAACAGGAGTTAAGTGAGGAGGAGGAGTTGCGTTTTTGATTGGGGAGAACATCATGGCAGTACTGAGAGGGGGTATATCCGAGGGTTCGCCCACTGAGTCTAAAGGGGGAGAACTGAAAAATAAGAAGGGAGAGATCTGTTTGAAAGTTTTGTACTATAGGCCCCTAAATAGCAGGAAATTGAGGAGCAAATATGTAAGGAGATTACAGATAGCATCAAGAAAAATAAGGTGGTAATGGTAGGGGTCTTGAACTTCCCAACATTGACTGGGACAGTCATAGCATTAGGGGCTTGAATGGAGAGAAATTTGTTGAATGTATTTAGGAGGAATTTCTCATTCAATATGTGGATGGCCTGAATAGAGAGGGGGCAAAACATGACCTGCTCTTGGGAAATAAGGAAGGGCAGGTGACAGAAGTGTTACTGAGGGATCACTTAAGGACCAGTGATCATTCCATTAGTTTTAAGATAGTTATGGAGAATGATAGGTCTGGCCCAAAAGTTAAATTCTAAATTGGGGCAAGGTCAATTTTGATGGTATCAGTCAGCAAGTTGATTGAGGGAGTCTGTTGGCAGGCAAAGGGACAGCTGGAACGTGGGAGGCTTTCAAAAGTGTGTTAAACAGGGTTCAGAGTAAGCACATTCCTTTTAGAGTGAAGGGCAAGGTTGGCAGAAGTAGGGAACCGTAGATGACTCGGGATATTGAGACCCTGGTCAAAACGAAGAAGGAGGCATATGACATGCACAGGCAGCTGGGATCAAGTGGATCCCTTGAAGAGTATAAAGGTTGTCGGAGCAGAGTTAAGAGAGAAATCAGGAGGCAAAGAGGGGACGTGAGATTGCTTTGGCAGATAAGGCAAAGGAGAAGCCAAAGAGCTTCTACAAATACATAAAGGGCAAAAGAATAACTAAGGAGAGAGTAGGACCTCTTAAGGATCAACAAGGTCATCTATGTGTGGATCCACAAGAAATGGCTGAGATCCTAAATGAATACTTCTCATCAGTATTTACTGTTGAGAAAGGCATTGATGTTAGGGAACTTGGAGAAATAAATCGTGATGTTTTGAGGAGTGTACATATTACAGAGAAGGAAGTACTGGAAGTATTAAAGTGCATCAAGGTAGATAAATCCCCAGGACCTGATGAAATGTATCCCAGGATGTTTTTCTGGAGGCTAGGGAGGAAATTGTGGGTCCTCTAGCAGAGATATTTGAATCATCAACAGCCACAGGTGAAGTGCCTGAAGATTGGATAGCAAATGTGCCTTTGTTTAAGAAGGGCTGCAGGGAAAAGCCTGGAATTACAGACCAGTGAGCCTGTATGTCTGTAGGGAGTAAGTTGTTAGAAGGTATTAAGAGAGACAGGATCTACAGGCATTTCGAGAGGCAGGGACTGATTAGGGACAGTCAGCATGGCTTTGTGAGTGGAAAATCATGTATCACGAATTTGATTGAGTTTTTTGAAGGGGTAACCAAGAAGGTAGATGAGGGCAGTGCAGTTGATGTTGTCTACATGGACTTTAGCAAAGCCTTTGACAAGATACCACATGATAGGTTGTTGCATAAGGTTAAATCTCACAGTATCCAGGGTGAGGTAGCCAATTGGATACAATTGATGACAGAAGACAAAGGGTGGTTGTAGAGGATTGTTTTTCAAACTGGAGGCCTGTGACCAGTGGTGTGCCTCCGGAATCAGTGCTGGGTCCGCAGTTATTTGTCATTTATATTAATGATTTAGATGAGAATTTAGGAGGCATGGTTAGTAAAGTGGGGAAAAATATACAGATGAGTACACTTTAAAAATGACTGCCTGGCACATAAAGAGTTAACTGGGAGAGAGACCATAAACAGGCACTGATTCTCAGCCCAGACAACTACTTGGAATTAAAACATGCAGACAACTACTTGTAAATTAAAACATGCAGGAATTAGATACTGCAGGAAGCCAGTGGAAATAGAGACAGTCCCGGGACAAAAGGGTCTGTTAAAGAGATTAGCCACAAATGGGAATGGGAATACATAAATGCAGGAAAACCAATTATTATATGAATGAGCCGAAACTAAACCATTGATAGTCACTAACGTAGGAAATGTATCCATTCATAGGACAATGCGATGTTAACATGCTTATGTCTGTATCTGTCTGTATTTGTCTATAACAATGTGTTAACGATCGATCACCCACTTGATTACAACGATGTGATAATGGCTAGATGTCCGGTCCATCTATTGTGTAAATGGTATAAGGATGGACCGCTCCTATTGTCTCATTGAGAGAAGGTTTGCTGCTTGTTAGTGCCTTGTCTCCACGAAGCTTCATTAAAATAAAACTGTATTCTTGAAACCTTCAAGCCTGACTCAGTGGTACATTTCCCACAACAGTTAGTAAATTTGTAGATGATACCAAGATTGGTGGCATAGTGGGCAGTGAAGAAGGTTATCTAGGATTGCAATGGGATCTTAATCAATTGGGCTAGTGGGCCAATGAATGGCAGATGGAGTTTAATTTAGATAAATGTGAGGTGATGCATTTTGGTAGATCGAATCGGGGCAGGACTTACTTAATTAACGGTAGAGTGTTTGGGAGAGTTATAGATAGGCTGGAAAATTGGGCGGAGAAATGGCAGATGGAATTTAATCCCGATAAATGCAAAGTGATGCATTTTGGTCGATCTAATGCAGGGGGGAGCTATACAATAAATGGCAGAACCATCAGGAGTATAGACACACAGAGGGATCTGGGTGTCCAAGTCCACAGATCCTTAAAGGTGGCAGCACAGGTGGAAAAGGTGGTGAAGAAGGCATATGGCATGCTTGCCTTTCTTGGATGGGGCATAGAGTATAAAAGCTGGCATTTGATGTTGCAGTTATATAGAACGTTGGTTAGGCCACATCTGGAATACTGCGTCCAGTTCTGGTCGTCACACTACCAGAAGGACGTTGAGGCTTTGGAGAGAGTGCAGAAAAGGTTTACCAGGGTGTTGCCTGGTATGGAGGGTCTTAGCTATGAGGTGAGATTGAGTAAACTAGGGTTGTTCTCCCTGGAAAGACGGAGGTTGAGGGGCGACCTAATAGAGGTGTATAAATTATGAAGCGCACAGATAGGGTGAACAGTTGGAAGTCTTTTCCTAGGTCAGAAATGACAAACACAAGGGGTCACAAGTTCAAGGTAAGGGGGGCAAGGTTCAATACGGAAATGCGGGGAACATATTTTACACAGAGGGTGGTGGGGGCCTGGAATGCACTACCAAGCAAGGTGGTTGAGGCAGACATGCTAGGATCATTTAAGACTTGTCTAGATAGCCACATGAACAGACTGGGAATAGAGGGATACAAACGGATGGTCTAGTTAGGAACACATGATCGGTGCAGGCTTGGAGGGGCGAAGGGCCTGTTCCTGTGCTGTATTGTTAAACATAAGAACATAAGAAATAGTTCTTTGTTCTTTGTTATAAAACAAAGAGATCGAGGAATACATGTTTATAGCTCCTTGAAAGTGGAGTCAGATGTGGACAGGGTGGTGAAGAAGGCATTCGGCATGCTTGGTTTCATTGGTCAGAACATTGAATACAGGAGCTGGGACGTCTTGTTGAAGTTATCAGTCCACATTTGAAATACTGTGTACAGTTCTGGTCATCGTATGATAGAAAGGATATTATTAAACTAGAAAGAGTGCAGAAAAGATTTACTAGGATGCTACCGGGACTTGATGGTTTGAGTTATAAGGAGAGGCTGGATAGACTGAGACTTTTTCCCCTACAGCATAGGAGGCTTAGGGGTGACCTTATAGTGGTCTATAAAATAATGAGGGGCATACAGAAGGTAGATAGTCAACATCCTTTCCCAAAGGTAGGGGAGTCTAAAACAAGAGGGCATGGGTTTAAGGTGAGAGAGGAGAGATACAAAAGGGTCCAGAGGGGCAAGTTTTTCACTGAGGGTGGTGAGTGTCTGGAATGAGCTATCAGAGGTAGTAGTAGAAAAGCATTTTGAAAAGCATTTTGACAGTTACATGGGTAAGATGGGTATAGAGGGACGTGGGCCAAATGCAGGCAATTGGGACTAGCTTCGTGTACGGCATGGACAAGTTGGTCCAAAGGGCCTGTTTCCATGCTGTAAACTCTTATGACTCTATACACTGGAGAAACACGAAAGATAGTGGGGACGATGGCTGTGCCGGTATCTTATAGAAAGCAGTCAGCTCAGCTACCCATCATGGTGATTGAATGACATAATCCCAGTCTCATGGGATGCGACTGATTAAAATGAATAAAACTGAACTGGCTGGAAATAGTCCATGTCCAAGAGCTCCTATGTAAATGCCAGGAGGTATTCTAGAGAGAACTGGGTCAGATAAAAGGGGTTAAAACTAAAATCTGCCTAAAACCGTTACACCAGAAAGTAAAGGCTGAACTGAAGAGGTTAGAAGACCCAGGCATCATCAAGCCTGTGCAATTTCCAGAATGGGCCACACCCATCGTCCCCTTCCTGAAACCTGACCACATTGTGAGGATCTGTGAGGATTACAGGCTAATGGTAAACAGGGAGGCTCAACTGGATCATTACCCCATTCCCAGGATCATGCACCTCCTGCTAAGTTAGCATGGGGCCTCAAATATACCAAGCTGGACCTAAGTCATACTTATCAACAGCTGGAACTGGAAGAAGACTCAAGGAAGTTAGTTACAATAAATATCCACAAGGGGTTATATCAGGTTACCCCAACTACCATTTTCAGTCTCGTCAGCCTGCATCATTTTTCAGCATTTTAATGTGAAGAGCCTGTTGCAAGGATTCGCCAATGTGGTGGTACACTTGGACCATGTGTTAGTTGCAGGAGCGTCTCCTGAAGATCATGTTGCAAACCTGGAGGCGGTCCTCAAGAGGTGTAATGAAGCTGGCATATGTTTCAAATGTGAGAAATGTACTTTTCAAGCTGATAAGGTTCTGTATCTCAGTTTCAAAGTGAAAGCATAGAGGTCACATCCCCTCGAAGATAAGGTGAAAGCTATTACAAGAGTGCCAGTACCTAGGAATGAACTTAAGTCCTTCTTAGGATTGGTCAATTACTATGAGAGATTCCTGTGAATATACCAACAATTCTACTCCCCTACACCAGCTTTTAAAGAAATATCAGTGATGGAAGAGGGGAAACAGGCAGAAAGAGGCTTTTGTCAAAGTCAAACAGCTTTAGAATCTTTGACATTGCTCGTGCACTTTGACCTGAGAAAGACATTAGTAGTCATTTGTGATGCCTCGTTGTCCTGAATTGGAGCAGTTCTATCCCAGAGAATGGCAGATGTGGCAGAGAGGCTGATTGTGTTTGCTTCAAGGACTTTGTCAGGCTCTGAGAAAAGATACTCACAAATCGACAAAGAAAGCCTCGCAGTCATTTATGCCATGAAGAAATTGAACCAGTATATCTACGGACGGCATTTCACCATCATGTTGGACTATAAGCCATTGTTGGGGCTTTTCTGGGAGGATAGGCCAGTGCCACCTATTGCCTTGGTCAGGGTGCAGGAATGGGCCTGGCTGCTGGCAACAAACAGCTATACCTTCCAGCATAGGCTGAGACACAGATCAATGCAGATGCACTTAGCCGCCTCCCACTGTGACAGACCATACCATCACAGCCTGTTCCACAGGAGATCATCAAATTTCTGAAGGGATTCATGAAGGAGGCCATTCAGCCCATCGAGTCTACTCCAATTCTCTGACAGAGCATCCCACCCAGGCCCCCTCCCCATCCCAACCCCTTAACCCCACACATTTACTCTGGTTAACATGCCTAACCCACACACCTCGGGACACTAAGTGGCAACTTAGCATGGCCAATCCACCGAACTTGCACATTTTTGGAGCATGGGAGGAAACTGGAGCATCCAGAGGAAACCCATGCAGACTTGTGGAGAACGTGCAAACTTCACAGACAGTCACCCAAAGTCAGAATTGAATCCAGGTCTCTGGCACTGAGGCAGCAGTGCTAACCACTGTGCTGCCCCCTGTATTGGCCTTGAGGATTCAGGTACAAAACCTTAAGGTGAGCCCTTTTAATGTTTCTTGCCCCATCCTACTATTTTTTTCCTGTGTTCTTATCTGACTCTGGCCCTTGATTTCTCTGCCTATCACTTCTTATTGTCCTTGCTGTCTTTTCCTCTTGTTCTAAATTTCCCCTGCTCTGATCCTTACATAGGATCCCATCCCCCTGCCATATTAGTTTAAATGATGTGGAGATGCCGGCGTTGGACTGGGGTAAACACAGTACGAAATCTCACACCATGGCTACCATCAACACCGCAAACTGACGGCTCCAAGTGGAGAGGATCTCCAAAAAGATTGCGCATATCGACACAGACATCAAGTTTCTACAAAGATGCAAGAAAGCAAACTACTTTAACCTGGTGTTGTGAGACTTGAGATATTAGGTTAAGCCCTCCTCAACCATTCTTGCAAGTACTCCTCCATCCCTCCCCCAAGGACATCAGTTCCGGTCCTGCCCAGATGTAACCTGCCCGATTTGTACAGGATCATTTGTTAAAGGCACACTGCCACAACCTTCTCCTTTTCCTTTATTTTCAATGTGTTCAGAAGTATCTCAGCTGAGACAGGGATGGATTCAGCTAATACTACAGAGTTAGTGATGGCACAAGTATGGTGGTTGGAAGCTTATCTCAATGTCATATATGACACCAAGGTTACTAAATTCAGGTTCAGACTCAGGCACTTACCAGTCAGCAGGAGGGCATCAGTGAATCATTAAATAGAATCAGAGAATCCCTACAGTGCAGAAGGAGGCCATTCAGCCCATTGAGTCCGCACCAACTCAGCATCTTACCTGGGTACTATTCCGTAACCCCACATGTTTACCCTGCTAATCCCCCTAACCTACAAATCTTGGGACACCAAGGGGAAATTTACCACGGGCAATCCACCTAACCCGCACGTCTTTTGGACCATGGGAGGAAACCAGAGCACCCTGAGGAAACTCACACAGACACGGGGAGAAAGCGCAAACTCCACACAGACAGTGACACAAGCGGGAATTGAACCTGGATCCCTGGAGCTGTGAGACATAAGTGGCAACGACTGTGTCGCCTCACTAAGAGTTTAGGTAGAGGTTGTAGAGGTTTCAGTCTTCCCAACATCTAATTGAAGGAATTAACGACTTGTCCAACAATTGCACTTACTCATCAATAACCTGCTCACTGATGCTCAGTGACACTCTTCCAGCCTCACAGGCCAATGAGGACAGCACTGCAATACCTGTGCTGCCTGAAAGCAGGCCAGGACCCTCAAGGATCAGGCCCACCAAGAGACTCTCGCCAAATTCGCTCAGTTCCAGATCTTGTCAGAAACTTGGTTAAGAAATGGACAAAAGAGCTGAACTCCAGAGGTGAGGTGTGAGTGACTGCCCTCAACTTCGAGGCAGCATTTGGTCGAGTGTGGCATCAAGGAGATCTAGCAAAGCTGGTGACAATTCGAATTGAGGAAAACTCTCAGCTGGTTGGACTCATACTTGGCACAAAGGAAGATAGTTGTGATTGTTGGAGGTTAATCATCTCAGCTCTAGGACATCACTGCAGGGGTTCCTCAGGGTCCTCGGCCCAACCATCTTCAGCTGCTTCATCAATGACTTTCCTTCCATCATAAGGTCCGAAGTGGGGGTGTTCGCTGATGATTGCTCAATGTTCAGCATCATTCCTCAGATACTAAAGAAGTCCATGTCCAAATGCAGAAAGACATGGACAATATATCAACCGTTCCTTCACTGGCGCTGGGTCAAAATCCTGGAAATCCCTAACAGCACTTTGGGTGTACCTACACCTCAGGTACTGCAGTAGTTCAAGAAGGCAACTCGAGGGCGGTATAGTGGCATAGTGGTTAGCACTGCTGCCTCACAGTGCCATGGACCCGGGTTTGATTCCAGCCTTGGGTGACTGTGTGGGGTTTGCACATTCTCCCTGTATCTGCATGGGTTTCCTCCGGGTGCTCCAGTTTCCTCCCACATTTCAAAGATGCGCAGGTTAGGTAGATTGGCCATTCTAAATTGTCCCTTAGTGTCCAAAGAGGCGTATGTTAGGGGGATTGGTATGCTAAATTGTGCCTTAGTGTCCCAAATTGTGTAAATTAGGGGGGGTTAGGGGTTACGGGGTCAGGCGGGTGGTGCTGTGAGCCTGGGTAAGATGCTCAGTCAGTCCAGACTGTAGGGATCCTATGATTCTACAACCACCTTCTCAAAGGCAATTAGGGATGGGGAATAAATGCTGGCCTAGCAAGCAATTCCCACAACCAGAAGAAAAGCATATTAGATGAACAATCATACAACTCGGACCCAGAGGAGGGATGGAGAGAATTGAGGGTAAGTTAAAGCTAACTGTCATCAGCAAACATGAAACTGATGTTGTGTTTGGATGATGTCGCATGTGGATGAGAAATAGGGGGAGCGAGGCGGCAAGGTTACATCCTTGGGGAAGGGAAGAGAAACCATTGAAAAGGATACTCTGGCTATGAATAGGTAGCCATGGACTACTCTCTGGAATTGGTTGCATTCTTGGACACATGCATCTCCATTAAGGACGGTCACCTCAGCACCTCACGGTACCGCAAGCCCACGGATAACCTCATGATGCTCCACTTCTCCAGCTTCCACCCTAAACACGTTAAAGCAGCCATCCCCTACGGACAAGCCCTCCGAATACACAGGATCTGCTCGGATGAGGAGGATTGCAACAGACACCTCCAGACGCTGAAAGATGCCCTCATAAGAACAGGATATGGCGCTCGACTCATCAATCGACAGTTCCAACGTGCCACAGCGAAAAACCGCACCGACCTCCTCAGAAGACAAACACGGGACACGACGGACAGAGTACCCTTCATCGTCCAGCGCTTCCCTGGAGCGGAGAAGCTACGACATCTTCTCTGGAGCCTTCAACATTTCATCGATGAAGACGAACATCTCGCCAAGGCCATCCCCACACCCCCATTTCTTGCCTTCAAACAACCTCAAACAGACCACTGTCCGCAGCAAACTACCCAGCCTTCAGGAGAACAGTGACCACGACACCACACAACCCTGCCACAGCAACCTCTGCAAGACGTGCTGGATCAACTACACGGATGCCATCATCTCACGTGAGAACACCATCCACCAGGTACACGGTACATACACTTGCAGCTCGGCCAACGTTGTCTACCTGATACGCTGCAGGAAAGGATGTCCCGAGGCATGGTACATTGGGGAGACCATGCAGATGCTACGACAACGGATGAATGAACACCGCTCGACAATCACCAGGCAAGAGTGTTCTCTTCCTGTTGGGGAACACTTCAGCGGTCACGGGCATTCGGCCTCTGATCTTTGTGTAAGCGTTCTCCAAGGCGGCCTTCATGACACACGACAGCGCAGAGTCGCTGAGCAGAGACTGATAGCCAAGTTCCGCACACATGAGGACGGCCTCAACCGGGATCTTGGGTTCATGTCACTCTATCTGTAACCCCCACGACTTGCCTCGCCTTGCAACATCTCACTAACTGTCCTGGCTGGAGACAAGACACATCTCTTTAACCTGTGCTTAACCCTCTCTCCACTCACATTCTCTGTACGTTTGAGACTTGATTACCTGTAAAGACTCGCATTCCAACCATTATTTTGTAAATTGAGTTTGTGTCTTTATATGCCCTGTTTGTGAACCCAACTCCCACTCACCTGATGAAGGGGCAGTGCTCCAAAAGCTTGTGGCTTGTGCTACCAAATAAACCTGTTGGACTTTAACCTGGTGTTGTGAGACTTCTTACTGTGTTTACCCCAGTCCAATGCCGGCATCTCCAAATTATGAAGAGGGAGAACAAGGTGAGTGCATTCCCAACCAGATGGCCCACAATGGAGGAGTATTGTATGGTTAACGGTATCACTGAGAGGGCAGGATGAGAGGTCAAGGTTGCAAAGTTTATCTTTCTCATCGTCACATAGAATATATTTTGTGACTTTAATAAGAGACATTTCAGTACGGTGTCAGGGCAGAGACCTGATTGGAGGGATTCTAACATGAAATTCCAGGAAAGAAGGATACAGATTTGGGAGGAGACATTACCCAATTCCCATTCAGAGAATCACTGATTCACAGAGTCTCAGATTCACAGATTGCAAATTACAGAATCATGGAAATACAGGATTAGAGAATTACGAATGTCACAAAACCAAAGAATTACAGAATTAGTGATGCATTGATTAGTGAATTGCAAAATTACTGAATCAGACATGTCAAGGATCATGGAATTACAGAATCGCAGAATTAGTGAATTTCAGAATACCAGAATCAATGCAATGGAGAGGGTTTCAAAGGTTTCAGCTTGGTAGGAAGTCTCAGAGACTTGAAATCAAAGCTGTGTGAATACACCAGGACTGAGTACAGACTGGAATTCCCCCTCCCACCCTCTCCATTGAAATTGACATTGTTTTCTGTCAGAAGACCTCAACATTCACCTGCTGAGTGGGGAGGGGGGCTGAATGGGAGGCCTGAATAGGAAAGAGGAGATGAGTCTGGGGTTGAATCAGGTGATCAGTTCACCCTCAAGCCTGACCCGCTATTTATGGTTGGGGGGGATTCATGCTGGAGCTCAGAACCATCACACCCTTCGAGGAGCAGCCCCTCAAGCTGGCTGGGGTGGAGGAAGACTGTACCTGCACTGTTGGTGAAGTGGGGACAGCACATTTTTGGACTGTCATGAACTCCGTGGGAAACGGGTACACCCCTGCATGATGTGCATGGTGTGGTCACAGAGGACTTGCGCGTTGAGGGAGTGGAATCCTTTGCGGTTCATGAATGGCGCCACTTGCCGGGTTGGTGACTTAAGAATCACATGGGTGCAGTCAATGACACCTTGCACGTGGGCACCCCTGCTATGAAGATGAAGCCCGTGGCCCTGGCGACCTGGCTCACCTGGTTCCGGCCCAAGATTATAGACATCTCTGCCCTTGCATACAGGGCGTCTGTGACCTCCCTGTGAGTGGCAGACTGGGAGATGCCACAGGTGTCCCCTGTGCTGCCCTGGAAGGAGTTGTTGGATTAAAGTTGAGTGCAGCTGTGACTTTAAGGGCCACAAGCATTGGGCGTCCTCCAGTTCCATGGGGTGCCAGCTCATGTAGTACGTGGCAGAGATGGTCTACCATCCCCCGGGGTGGACGCAGCCTTCTCCAGTTCTGAGGCTCGGACATCTAAACGTATGAACACCTTTGCCGGAAGACTCAGCGCCTGTAGACCCGCTAAATATTCATTGTGGGCTAAATATCTGGCATGTGTGCTCGCTAATGAGATACTAATGTATTAAAATGAGGTTCCTGATGTTCCCTGTGATGCACTATCAATTACGACACGAAGACTCCAGTGAGTGAGGGAAACTAATAGACTTTTATTCACAGAGAACAGGAGCACACCCTTGTAGCTGACCTGGTCTAGACTGAGGCGAGGAGGAGGGACCATCACCTTTATACCCCACTCTGGGTGGAAAGGGAGGGGTCTCAGGTGGAAAGGGAGGAGTCTCGGGCCAGGTGCAGCATGGGTGTGTCCAGGCACATACATGTAGTAACAGTGGTTCACCACATTCACCCCTCCTTTAAAAAAGAGTCCGGCAGGGTGGGTGGAACCATATATACAGGAGCATATATACATAGAAAAGTCACAAGCTGAGGTGAGGCGTCGTCCCTTCACAGGTTCAGCCTGTCGGGCGGCTTGACCAGTCATTGTGACCGCCGCAGTACCGGTTGGGGGGTTGCTTCCGATGGCAGGGTGGAACCGCTCGAGTCCGCCGTCGTCCCTTCTGGTCGGGTCCTGCGTGGTGACTCCGGGGGCTCAGGCGAGCTGCGTACAATAGGCAAAGATGTAAGCAGACCTGGTGCTACCTGAACAGAGGGGTTTAGGGATGTGGGTGGGGGGTCATAGTGGGCTCCGGGACACCCGGAGGCACCAGGTTCCGGATAGAGACCGTGTCCTCCCGCCCATCGTGGGTATGCCACATAGGCATATTGGGGGTTGGCGTGGAGGAGCTGGACTTTTTCAACTAGGGGGTCCGGCTTATGGGGTCGTACATGCCTCCGGAGCAGAACGGGGCCTGGGTACACCGGCCACGACGGTAGTGCGATTCCCGAGGAGGACTTCCTCGGGTAAGCAAACATCCGCTCATGGGGGGTGGCGTTTGTGGCCGTACACAGGAGGGACCGAATTGAATGGAGTGCATCGGGGAGGACTTCTTGCCAGCGGGTGACTGGAAGACCTTTAGACCGTAGCGCTAGTAAAACGGCCTTTCAGACTGTCGCGTTCTCCCTCTCTACCTGTCCGTTACCCCTGGGGTTATAGCTGTTAGTCCTAGTCGAGGCTATGCCTTTGGAGAGCAGGTACTGATGCAGCTCATCACTCATGAATGAGGATCCCCGGTCACTGTGGATGTAGTTAGGATAACCGAACCCAGGGTGAAGAGGCCGTGCAGGGCCTTGACGACCGTGGTTGAGGTCATGTCCGAGCAGGGGATGGCAAAGGGGAATCGGGAGTACTCATCTATCATGTTGAGGAAATAGATGTTGCGGTCAGAAGAAGGAAGGGGCCCTTTGAAATCGACGCTGAGGCGTTCAAAGGGGCGGGTGGCTTTTATGAGGTGTGCCCAGTCCGGCCGATAGAAGTGTGGCTTACATTCAGCGCAGACCGGACAGTGTCTGGTTATAGACCGGACGTCCTCAACAGAATAGGGCAGATTACGGGCCTTAATAAAATGGTAGAGCCTGGTGACCCCCGGGTGACAGAGGTCATTGTGGAGAGTCTGTAGTTGGTTCACCTGCGCGTTAGCACATGTTCCACGAGACAGAACGTCTGGAGGCTCATTGAGCTTCCCGGGTCGGTATAAGATATTGTAATTGTAGGTGGAGAGCTCAATCCTCCACCTCAGTATCTTATCATTCTTAATCTTGCCCCTCTGTGCGTTGTTGAGCATGAAAGCCACTGAACGTTGGTCCGTGAGCAAAGTGAACCGTCGGCAGCTAGGTAGTGGCGCCAGTGTCGCACTGCTTCGACGATGGCCTGAGCCTCCTTCTCGACCGAGGAGTGTCGGATTTCCGAGCCCTGAAGGGTTCGTGAGAAGAAGGCCACGGGTCTGCCCGCCTGGTTGAGGGTGGCGGCCAGGGCGAAGTCAGACGCATCACTCTCCACCTGAAAGGGGATTGACTCGTCCACAGCGTGCATCGTGGCCTTTGCGATGTCCGCCTTGATGCGGTCGAAGGCCGAGCGTGCCTCTCCCGACAGGGGAAAAAGAGTGGATTTGATAAGCGGACGGGCCTTATCCGCGTAATTAGGGACCCACTGGGCGTAGTATGAGAAGAAGCCCAGGCATCTCCCCAGTGCTTTAAGAGTGGTGGGGAGGGGAAGTTCTATGAGGGGGCACATGCGGTCAGGATCGGGGCCGATGACCCCATTTTCCACCACATATCCCAGGATGGCGAGGCAGTGAGTGCGGAAAACACACTTCTCCTTATTATAGGTCAGATTCAGGAGAGCGGCCGTATGGAGGAATTTATTAAGGTTGGCGTCGTGGTCCTGCTGATCATGGCCGCAGATGGTGACATTATCCAGGTACGGGAAGGTGGCCCACAGCCCGTTCTGGTCTACCATTCGGTCCATTTCGCGCTGGAAAACCGAGACCCCGTTGGTGACGCCGAAGGGAACCCTAAGAAAGTGGTAGAGGCGGCCATCCGCCTCGAAAGCCGTATATTTGCGGTCCTCCGGGCGGATGGGGAGCTGGTGGTAGGCCGATTTGAGGTCTATCGTGGAGAACACCCGGTATTGCGCAATCCGATTGACCATGTCGGATATGCACGGAAGGGGATACGCGTCCAGCTGCGTGTACCGGTTGATGGTCTGACTGTAATCGATGACCATCCGGTGTTTCTCCACAGTTTTGACCACTACCACCTGCGCTCTCCAGGGGCTGGTGCTCACCTCAATGATCCCTTCCTTCAGGAGCCGCTGGACCTCGGACCTAATGAAGGTCCTGTCCCCCGCACTGTACCGTCTGCTCTTAGTGGCAACGGGCTTACACTCGGGGGTGAGGTGTTCGAATAGCGGTGGAGGGGTGACTTGGAGGGTTGAAAGGCCACAGGTGGTGCACGGTGGGTAATCTAGGAACTGTGGGTTGCAGACAGAGATTGGGGAAAGAGTTCTGTTGTACTTACACGTGACACTCTTAAGATGGGTCATGAAATCGAGCCCTAAGAGTACGGGAGCGCAGAGGTGTGGCAGCACCAGGAGCTTAAAATTTGCGTAATCGATCCCCTGAACCGTAAGAGTCACCACACAGTACCCGAGGACATCCACGGAGCGGGACTTTGAGGCCAAGGAAATGGTTTGTTTGACTGGCTGCACCGAAAGGGCGTAGCGGCGCACAGTATCGGAGTGGATGAAGCTCTCCGTACTCCCGCTGTCAAACAACAATTACCCATGTGGCCGTTTACCTGTATGTTCATCATGATCCTG
Organism: Mustelus asterias; assembly: GCF_964213995.1. Classification (NCBI taxonomy): domain Eukaryota; kingdom Metazoa; phylum Chordata; class Chondrichthyes; order Carcharhiniformes; family Triakidae; genus Mustelus; species Mustelus asterias. Next base: position 87,961,450 of record NC_135803.1, on the reverse strand, counting down.
GCGAGCTGATGTGGACGAGACTGGTCCAGCTGGATCGCTGCCACCGTGGGTCCCGGAGAATCATCGGCCGGCGTCCAAAATGGCGGCTCCCCGGGCTCACACGTGGTCGCTGGTGTCCAATATGGCGGCTCCCTTGAGTCACACGCGGCTGATGGCGTTCGGGTTTTCTGTTCCCTCGGGTCGCACGCTGCGCTATTTGGTTTCGAGGCCGACTTTGCCCTGCAGACTTTCGCGTAGTGGCCGTTCTTTCCGCACCCTGAGCAGAACACCTCCCTTGCCGGGCAGCGTTGTTGGGGGTGCTTCGCTAGGCCGCAAAAGTAACACTTCGGGGCTGCCGCAGCCACGGCCGTTGAGTCACTGGTGGGGCGCTGCGTGGCATAAGTCTGAGGCCCTCCTAGGTACTGGGGTGGTAGTGGCCGTGAGGCCCACGATGTCGCGTGATCAGGCGCGTACTCCTCGAGGTTACGGGATGCTACTTCGAGGGATTCAGCGAGCGCTACAGTTTTTGGAAGATCTAGCCCACCTTGTTCTAGCAGGCGCTGCCGAATATAGTTGGATGCGATGCCCGTAACATAGGCATCGCGGATCAAGTCCTCTGTATACTGCGCAGCGGATACGGCCTTGCAGTTACAGGCCCTGCCGAGCGCACGTAGTTCGCGGAGAAACTGTGCATTTGATTCCCCCGGCCACTGTTTACGGGTAGCTAGCAGATGCCTGGCGTAGACTTCGTTTGTCTGTTGGCTGTATTGGCTCTTTAAGAGCGCGAGCGCATCAGCGTACGTTTCTGCGTCACAGATGGTGGTGAAAACTGTGTCGCTTACCCGGGCGTTGAGCACGTGCAGCTTGTCTGCATCGGACCGGACGGCAGTGGAGGCTCCGAGGAAGGCTTCGAAGCACTTCAGCCGGTGATTAAAGCTGTTGGCGGCCCCCGGCGCTTGCGGATCCAGGTTTAGGGTATCGGGCTTTAAAGGTTGCTCCATTCCATTTTTTTTTCTCTGTGAATAAAATTGATGCACTATCAATTACGACACGAAGACTCCTGTGAGTGAGGGAAACTAATAGGCTTTTATTCACAGAGAACAGGAGCACACCCTTGTAGCTGACCTGGTCTAGACTGAGGCGAGGAGGAGGGACCATCACCTTTATATACCACTCTGGGTGGAAAGGGAGGGGTCTCAGGTGGAAAGGGAGGAATCTCGGGCCAGGGGCAGCATGGGTGTGTCCAGGCACATACATGTAGTAACAGTGGTTCACCACACCCTGGCATGTTCCAGATCATTCTGCCGGCAGGCCTGTTGCCAAAATGCAAAGTCTCGTCAGCAAGAATCCTGCTTTTCAAAACTCTGCAGATTTTGAGCGCAGGTAGACATTTTTGCATACGGAGAGTCTGGACTCAAGATTCCGTCCAAGGCCTTTAAGTTTGTCTTTTTGCCATTTTTAATATTCATAATTTTTCTTTGTATTATGGCTCTGTTTGCCTTGATTATTCTGTCTACCATTTTTGCAATTTTCTGTTCTCTCTTTTATTACTGTCTTTTTTTCTCTTTCCTTTGTCACCCTGCTTAGGTTCCCATCCCCCTGCCATTCCAGATTAAGCCTTCCCCAACCACTCGAGCAAATACTTGCCCGAGGTCATCGGTCCTGGTCCTGTCCAGTTTGTATAGGTTCCACCTCACCCAGAACCAGTCCCAATGCAGCATTAATCTGAAAGCATCATCCCAGCCTCACGTTCATCTGATATATCCTGCTGTTTCTACTCTGACGAGCATGTGGCACTGGTAGTAATCCTGAGATCACTACTTTGAGGTCCGACATCTCAACTTTCTTCCTAACTACCGATATTCTGCTTTTAGGATATCATCCCTTTTTTACCTACATGTACTACCACCACTGGCTGTTCACACTCCCCTCCAGAATGTCCTGTAGCTGCTCGGAGACATCCTTGATCCAACACCAGGGAGGCAACATACCATTCTGGAGTCTCGTTTGAGGCCACAGAAACGCCTATCTATTCCCCTTACCATTGAATCTCCTGTAACTATTCCATTCTCATACTTTTTACTCCTCCCCTCTGCAACACAGCCAACATTGGTGCAATGAATTTGGCCGTTGCTGCTTTCCCCTGAGAGGCCATTCCCCTCAACAGTATCCAAAGAGGTATATCTATTTTTCTGGGGAAGGGCCACAGGAGATTCCTGCACTGCCCGCTTAGCTCTCTTGCTCTGCCTGGTGGTCACCCATTCCCCTCCTGCCTGTGGAGTCTGAGCCTGTGGTGTGACCACATATCTGTCTGTGCTTTCCACGACACTCTCTGTCTCGCAGATACTCGTGTGCAAAGCTTCCCGACACATTGATTGAAAGATACCGCCCTCGTTTGCTGACTGAGAAACCCTCCCTCAGACGCTGACTGAGAAACCCTCCCTCAGACCGCTGACTGAGAAACCCTCCCTCAGACCGCTGACTGAGAAACCCTCCCTCAGACCGCTGACTGAGAAACCCTCCCTCAGACCGCTGACTGAGAAACCCTCCCTCAGACCGCTGACTGAGAAACCCTCCCTCGGACGCTGACTGAGAAACCCTCCCTCAGACCGCTGACTGAGAAACCCTCCCTCAGACCGCTGACTGAGAAACCCTCCCTCGGACGCTGACTGAGAAACCCTCCCTCAGACCGCTGACTGAGAAACCCTCCCTCAGACCGCTGACTGAGAAACCCTCCCTCAGACCGCTGACTGAGAAACCCTCCCTCAGACCACTGACTGAGAAACCCTCCCTCAGACCGCTGACTGAGAAACCCTCCCTCGGACGCTGACTGAGAAACCCTCCCTCAGACCGCTGACTGAGAAACCCTCCCTCAGACCGCTGACTGAGAAACCCTCCCTCAGACCACTGACTGAGAAACCCTCCCTCAGACCGCTGACTGAGAAACCCTCCCTCGGACGCTGACTGAGAAACCCTCCCTCGGACGCTGACTGAGGGACCCTCCCTCAGACGCTGACTGAGAAACCCTCCCTCAGACCGCTGACTGAGAAACCCTCCCTCAGACCGCTGACTGAGAAACCCTCCCTCGGACGCTGACTGAGAAACCCTCCCTCGGATGCTGACTGAGGGACCCTCCCTCAGACGCTGACTGAGAAACCCTCCCTCGGACGCTGGCCACATATCTCTATGTGCTATCCATGGTACTCTCTGTCTCGCAGATACTCCAGTGTCACCGGCCGTCACACTAACTCCAAAACATGGGCTTCCAGGAGCTGCAGCTGGAGACACTTCCTGCACACATGCTGGTCCCGGGCGCTGGAAATGTTACCAACTTCCCACATGGAGCAGGAGGAGCTATGAGCTCTCCTGCCATGAATTACCCTTTAAATTAAAACTTTGGAAGAGGATTAAAATTAAATAATATCAGTTACTCTAGGGCCCGTCTTCTCTGGTCCCTGTTACTACAGAATATTGCTCTTATAAATGAGAAACCACAAAAAATCAATACAACAAATGAGAAGCGATGGAAAGGAATAACTACTTACCCGACCTTAACTACTACTTACCAGCCAGTTCTCTCACTTGTAGCTGATACTGCAGCAGAAGGGCAAGAGCATTCTCTGAATATTTAAGAAGTTAGAGAGAAAAGAAAACACAAAAATCTCCACTTTTCCCTCTACACCATATTCCCACCGTGCTCCAAATTCCCGATACCCAAACTCACTCTGGCTGTGTCTCCTTCAGGACGGCCTCCGTCCTGAAGGTGCAGGAAAAATAGGGTTGTTGTAGTGGGAGACTTCAATTTCCCTGGTATAGACTGGAAATCGCGTAGGGCTGGGAGTCTGAATGGGGAGGAATTTGTAAAATGCGTACAGGAGGGTTCTTTGGAACAATATGTAGATAGCTCGACTAGAGAGGGGGCTATACTGGACCTAGTACTGGGGAATGAGCCCGGTCAGGTCTTCAAAGTTTCGGTTGGGGAACATGTGGCAAATAGTGACCACAATTCTGTTAGCTTTAGGATAGTGATGGAAAAGGATGAGTGGTGTCCCAAGGGTAAGGTGTTGGATTGGGGGAAGGCTAACTTTAGTGGGATTAGGCAGAAATTGGCAGCTGTTGATTGGGAGAGGCTGTTTGAGGGTAAATCCACATCTGGTATGTGGGAGTCTTTTAAGGAACAGTTGTTAGGGCTGCAGGATAGGCATGTGCCTGTAAAAAAGAAGGATAGGAAGGGTAGGATTCGAGAACCGTGGATAACCAGGGGGATTGGTCAAAAAGAAAAGAGAGGCGTACGTTAGGTCCAGGCAGCTAAAAACGGAGGGAGCTCTGGAGGAATACAAAGAAAGTAGGAAAGAACTCAAACGAGGAATTAGAAGGGCAAAAAGGGGTCACGAAATGTCCTTGGCAGACAGGATTAAGGAGAATCCCAAGGCATTTTATTCATACGTTAGGAACAAAAAGGTTGTCAGGGAAAAAATCAGACCTCTCAGGGACAAAAGTGGTGAATTATGCTTAGAGCCCAAAGAAGTAGGGGTGATCCTAAATGAATATTTTGCGTCGGTATTCACAAAGGAGAGGGATGTGCTGACTGGGAGTGTCTCGGAGGGGAGCGTTGACCCGTTAGAGAAAATCTACATTACAAAGGAGGAAGTGTTAGGTTTTTTAGGGAATATAAAGACTGACAAATCCCCAGAGCCTGATGGAATAGAAACATAGAAACATAGAAAAACTACAGCACAAAACAGGCCCTTCGGCCCCACAGGTTGTGCCGAACATATCCCTACCTTTTAGGCTACCTATAACCCTCCATCCTATTAAGTCCCATGTACTCATCCAGGAGTCTCTTAAAAGACCCTATTGAGTTTGCCTCCACCACCACTGACGGCAGCCGATTCCACTCGCCCACCACCCTCTGTGTGAACAACTTCCCCCTAACATTTCCCCTGTACCTACCCCCCAGCACCTTAAACCTGTGTCCTCTCGTAACAGCCATTTCCACCCTGGGAAAAAGCCTCTGAGAGTCCACCCGATCTATGCCTCTCAACATCTTATATACCTCTATTAGGTCTCCTCTCATCCTACGTCTCTCCAAGGAGAAAAGACCGAGCTCCCTCAGCCTATCCTCATAAGGCATGCCACTCAATCCAGGCAACATCCTTGTAAATCGCCTCTGCACCCTTTCAATCTTTTCCACATCCTTCCTGTAAACATCCTACCTGGATAGTCACATGAGCAGCCTGGGAATGGAGGGATACAAACGATTGGTCTAGTTGGACCAAGGAGCGGCACAGGTTTGGAGGGCCAAAGGGCCTGTTTCCTGTGCTGTACTGTTCTTTGTTCTTTGTTCTTTGTTTTTGAGGTGACCAATCTATCCTAGGCTGCTCAGGGAGACGAGAGATGAAATCGCTGGGCCTCTGACGCAAATCTTTGTCTCGTCACTGGACACAGGTGAGGTCCCAGAGGATTGGAGGATAGCTAATGTGGTCCCGTTATTTAAGAAGGGTAGGAAAGATAACTCGGGAAATTATAGGTCGGTGAGCTTGACGTCCGTGCGAGGGAAGTTGTTGGAGAGGATTCTTAGAGATAGGATATATGCACATTTAGAAAGGAATAAACTCATTAACGATAGTCAGCATGGTTTTGAGAGAGGGAGGTCATGCCTCACTAACCTGGTGGAGTTTTTTGAACAAGTGACTAGAATGGTTGACGAGGGAAGGGCCGTGGATGTCGTCTATATGGACTTTAGTAAAGTGTTTGACAAAGTCCCTCATGGTAGGTTGGTGCAAAAGGGGATCTCATGGGATAAAGGGGGAGGTGGCTAGATGGGTGGAGAACTGGCTTGGTCACAGAAGACAGAGGGTGGTAGTGGAAGGGTCTTTTTCCGGCTGGAGGCCTGTGACTAGTGGTGTTCCGCAGGGCTCTGTATTGGGACCTCTGCTGTTTGTGATTTATATAAACGATCTGGAAGAAGATGTAACTGGGGTGATCAGTAAGTTTGCGGACGACACGAAAATGGCTGGACTTGCAGATAGTGAGGAACATTGTCAGAGGCTACAGAAGGATATAGATAGGCTGGGAATTTGGGCAAGGAAATGGCAGATGGAGTTCAATCCTGATAAATGCGAAGTGATGCATTTTGGTAGAACTAACGTAGGGCGGAGCTATACGATAAATGGCAGAACCATAAAGGGTGTAGATACGCAGAGGGACCTGGGTGTGCAAGTCCACAGATCCTTGAAGGTGACGTCACAGGTGGAGAAGGTAGTGAATAAGGCATATGGCATGCTTGCCTTTATAGGACGGGGCATAGAGTATAAAAGTTGGGGTCTGATGTTGCAACTGTATAGAATGTTGGTTCGGCCGCATTTGGAATACTGCGCCCAGTTCTGGTCGCCACACTACCAGAAGGACGTGGAGGCTTTGGAGAGAGTACAGAGGAGGTTTACCAGGATGTTGCCTGGTATGGAAGGGCTTAGCTATGAGGAGAGATTGGGTAAATTGGGGTTGTTCTCACTGGAAAGACGGAGGATGAGGGGTGACCTAATAGAGATGTATAAAATTATGAAAGGCATAGATAGGGTGAACGGTGGGAAGCTTTTCCCCAGGTCGGTGGTGACGTTCATGAGGGGTCATAGGTTCAAGGTGAAGGGGGGGAGGTTTAACACAGATATCAGAAGGACATATTTTACACAGAGGGTGGTGGGGGCCTGGAATGCGCTGCCGGGCAAGGTGGTGGAGGCGGACACACTGGGAACGTTTAAGACTTATCTAGATAGCCACATGAACGGAGTGGGAATGGAGGGAATCAAAAGAATGGTCTAGTTTGGACCAGGGAGCGGCGCGGGCTTGGAGGGCCGAAGGGCCTGTTCCTGTGCTGTATTGTTCTTTGTTCTTTGTTCTTTGTTCCACTTCCTGCTCATTTGCAAAGCCTCCTGACACAATGACTGAGAGACCTTCCCTCAGACACTGACTGAGAGACCTTCCTCTGATGCTGACTGAGAGACCCTCCCTCAGATGCTGATTGAGAGACCCTCCCTCACATGCTAATTGAGAGACCCTCCCTCACATGCTGACTGAGAGACCCTCCCTCACATGCTGACTGAGAGACCCTCCCTCAGACACTGACTGAGAGACCTTCCCTCAGACGCTGACTGAGAGACCTTCCCTCAGACGCTGACTGAGAGACCCTCCCTTCACTGTGTCACTGGCTCTCTGATGATGGATTTAAATATAGAATCAGCTCAGGGAAGTAAAATCTGGGATCTGCTCCCCGCCCTGCTCAAACAATGGGGAGCCGGAAAAGTGAATGATGATGTAGGGTTATTGAGAGTGTGTCTATTGTTAGTGGCTGGGAGCAGGAGGCAGCTCTGTGTGTGACTCTCCAGTCTGTCTGAGTCCCTCAATCCGCACCATTCGATCTGCTTTCAGTCTATTGAGACAGAATTGAGAGTTGCCCATTGCTAGATCGACACGCTTTGGAAACCTCTCCTGATTCTGATCAGCAATTCCAGAAATCTCTCCTGAAAATAACCCAGCAGGCACTGCCAGCCCTCCCAATAGGAATCTGACCCACAGGGCCCTCCACACAACCTGCCGGGGGTCTGACATCTCCCCCAGCTCCAACACTCCCCCAGCAGGGGGGTTTGACATCTCCCCCAGCTCCAACACTCCCCCAGCAGGGGGGTTTGACATCTCCCCCAGCTCCAACACTCCCCCAGCAGGGGGGTTTGACATCTCCCCCAGCTCCAACACTCCCCCAGCAGGGGGGTTTGACATCTCCCCCAGCTCCAAACACTCCCCCGGCAGGGGGGTCTGACATCTCCCCCAGCTCCAACACTCCCCCGGCAGGGGGGTCTGACATCTCCCTCAGCTCCAACACTCCCCCAGCAGGGGGGTTTGACATCTCCCCCAGCTCCAAACACTGCCCCAGCAGGGGGGTCTGACATCTCCCCCAGCTCCAACACTCCCCCAGCAGGGGGGTCTGACATCTCCCCCAGCTCCAAACACTGCCCCAGCAGGGGGGTCTGACATTTCCCCCAGCTCCAACACCCCCAGCAGGGGGGTCTGACATCCTCCCCAGCTCCAGTTGGGAATCAAGTAGATAAGGTTGTTAAGAAGGCATATGGTGTCTTGGCGTTTATTGGTAGGGGGATTGAATTTAGGAGTCGTAGCGTTATGTTGCAACTGTACACAACTCTGGTGCGGCCGCACTTGGAGTACTGTGTGCAGTTCTGGTCCCCACATTACAGGAAGGATGTGGAGGCTTTGGAGAGGGTGCAGAGGAGGTTTACCAGGATGTTGCCTGGTATGGAGGGGAGATCCTATGAGGAGAGGCTGAGGGATTTGGGATTGTTTTCGCTGGAAAGGCGGCGGCTAAGAGGGGATCTTATTGAAACATATAAGATGATTAGAGGTTTAGATAGGGTGGATAGTGATAGCCTTTTTCCTCTGATGGAGAAATCCAGCACGAGGGGGCATGGCTTTAAATTGAGGGGAGGTAGTTATAGAACCGATGTCAGGGGTAGGTTCTTTACCCAGAGGGTGGTGAGGGATTGGAATGCCCTGCCAGCATCAGTAGTAAATGCGCCTAGTTTGGGGGCGTTTAAGAGATCCGTAGATAGGTTCATGGACGAAAAGAAATTGGTTTAGGTTGGAGGGTCACAGTTTTTTTTTTTAACTGGTCGGTGCAACATCGTGGGCCGAAGGGCCTGTTCTGCGCTGTAATGTTCTATGTTCTATGTTCTAAACACTGCCCCAGCAGGGGGGGTCTGACATCTCACCCAGCTCCAAACACTGCCCCAGCAGGGGGGCCTGACATCCTCCCCAGCTCCAACACTCCCCCGGCAGGGGGGTCTGACATCATCATAGAATCATAGAAACCCTACAGCACAGAAAGAGGCCATTCGGCCCATCGAGTCTGCAGCGACCACAATCCCACCCAGACCCTACCCCCATATCCCTACATATTTTACCCACTAATCCCTCTAATCTACGCATCCCAGGACACTAAGGGCAATTTTAGCATGGCCAATCAACCTAACCTGCACATCTTTGGACTGTGGGAGGAAACCGGAGCACCCGGAGGAAACCCACGCAGACACGAGGAGAATGTGCATACTCCACACAGACAATGACCCGAGCCGGGAATCAAACCCAGGTCCCTGGAGCTGTGAAGTAGCAGTGCTAACCACTGTGCTACCGTGCCGCCCAACATCTCCCCCAACTCCAAACACTCCCCCAGCAGGAGCCTCACTGATTACAATATCACTTAGCAGTGCTGATATGCCTTTAACTAGCCTCAGTCCTTTAGTCTGATATAGCACAGTAACAATGGGTGGCAATGGGCGGCACAGCGCCAGGGGCTTAGGTTCAATTCCGGCCCCGGATGACTGTGTGGAGTTCTCCCGTGTCTGCGTGGGTTCCTCCGGGTGCTCCGGTTTCCTTCCGCATGCAAAGATGTGTGAGTTAAATCCATTAACCAGGCTAAATTACCCCTTAATGTCCCAAGATGTGTAGGTTAAGGGGAATAGCCATGGGAAATGTGTGGGGTTAAGGGGATGAGGAGAGGGAGAGGGCCGGGGTAAGACACTCTTTAGGAGAGTCAATGCAGATTCAATGGGACAAAGGGTCTCACTCTGCACTGTAAGGATTTGTAGGGGGCGAAGTTGGGACAATTCTTGCAGACCGTGGAATGTTGGCAGAGGCTCAACATCTGGTGAAACTCGGAAATTTTGAATTATGCTGGACGGATTGTGATCCAAATTTTCGCTGCACCTCAGTGGCAGTGTAATCGTCCACAATGAGTGAGAACCTGATTTTAATAGATCTGAATGTCACTAACAACCCCATCGCAATTTTATCCCAGGTGCATTTTCAAACTGCGCCAACATGGCGATTTGGGTGACAAAGGGAGATAAAGTAAATGAGGAATGAGGTCTTACATCAAGAATTCAGGGAGCTAGGCCGTAGATTAAAAAGCAGGACCGCAATAGTTGCAATCTCTGGATTACTCCCAGTACCACATGCTAGTGAATATAGAAATGGGAAAGTTATCAGGATGGCTGAGTGGTCTAAGCCACCAGACTCAAGGAGTGTGATTCCTTGCCTTGTATAAGCCTGGTGAGTTCTGGTCCTTTTCATAGAATCATAGAAACCCTACAGTGCAGAAGGAGGCCATTCGGCCCATCGAGTCTGCACCGACCACAATCCCACCCAGGCCCTACCCCCACATATTTTACCCGCTAATCCCTCTAACCTACACATCCCAGGACTCTAAGGGGCAATTTTTTAACCTGGCCAATCAACCTAACCCGCACATCTTTGGACTGTGGGAGGAAACCGGAGCACCCGGAGGAAACCCACGCAGACACGAGGAGAATGTGCAAACTCCACACAGACAGTGACCCGAGCCGGGAATCGAACCCGGGACCCTGGAGCTGTGAAGCAGCAGTGCTAACCACTGTGCTACCGTGCCGCCCTAACCACTGTGCTACCGTGCCACCCAGAGCGTGGGTTCAAATCCCACTCCTGACATTTCCATTTAGGGCGGCATGGTGGCACAGTGGTTAGCACTGCTGCTTCACAGCACTGCTGCCTCACAGGGACCCAGGTTTGATTCCCAGCTTGGGTCACTGTCTGTGGGGAGTCTGTATGTTCTCCCCATGTCTGTGAGGTTTCCTCTGGGTGCTCTGGTTTCCTCCCCACAGTCCAAAAGACATGCTGGTTCAGTGCATTGGCCATGCTAAATTCTCCCTGAGTGTACCCAAACAGGTGCCAGAGTGTGGTGATTAGGGGATTTTCACAATTGCAGTGTTAATGTAAACCTACTTGTGACACTAATACATAAACTTTTAAAAATAGGACAGACTAATGTATGGCTCAGAAGTTGGTGCAGGAGGGAGAGTTTTAGATTCCTGGATCACTGGGACCATTTCTGGGGAAGGTGGAACATGTACAACTGGGTCAGTCTGCACCTGAACCACATTGGTGCCAACATCCTTGCAGGTAGGTTTGCTCGTGCTATTGGGAGGAGTTTAAATTAGTCTGGCAAGAGGAGGGGAGTAAGAAGCTCTTACTTCTGCTCTCTTCCTGTTGGGGAGCACTTCAGCAGTCACGGGCATTCAGCCTTGGATCTTCAGGTAAGCATTCTCCAAGACGGCCTTCACGACACACGACAGCGCAGAGTCGCTGAGCAGAAACTGATAGCCAAGTTCCGCACACGTGAGGACGGCCTAAACCGGGATGTTGGATTTATGTCACATTATCAGTAACCCCCACAGCTTTCCCCCTGATCTTGCAGAATCTCACTAGCTGTTCTGTCTGGAGACAATACACATCTCTTTAACTTGTGTTGAATGCTCCCTCCACCCACATTGTCTGTACCTTTAAGACCTGCACATTTAAGTTTGCACATTCTCCTCGTGTCTGCGTGGGTTTCCTCCGGGTGCTCCGGTTTCCTCCCACAGTCCAAAGATGTGCGGGTTAGGTTGATTGGCCAGGTTAAAAAATTGCCCCTTAGAGTCCTGGGATGTGTAGGTTAGAGGGATTAGCGGGTAAAATATGTGGGGGTAGGGCCTGGGTGGGATTGTGGTCGGTGCAGACTAGATGGGCCGAATGGCCTCCTTCTGTACTGTAGGGTTTCTATGATTTCTATGACCTGGCTGGCTGGAGAATTTCGCATTCTAATTAGTATTCTGTAACTTGATTTCTGTGTCTGTGCACTGTTTGACAGCAGATATCCACTCCATCTGACGAAGGAGCAGTGCTCCGAAAGCTTATGGTATTTGCTACCAAATAAACCTGTTGGACTTTAACCTGGTGTTGTGAGACTTCTTACTGTGTTTACCCCAGTCCAACGCCGGCATCTTCACATCAAGAGGAGGGGACACAGACGGATGCATCATACTGCAAGAAAGGAAGCAAGTCAGAGTGAGTTCAGCTATATTGTGTGTCAAGAGAACAAGGCAAGACTGGATGGAGTGTAATAGTAAGACTGATGAGTTAAAGGCATGGATTGTGACATGGAAGTGTCATATTGTTGTGATCACAGAAACATGGTTGAGGGAAGGGCAGGACTGGCAACTCAACATTCTGGGGTATAGGATCTTTAGGTGAGACAGAGGAGGGTGTAAAAAGGGAGGTGGTGTAGCACTATTAATTAAGGAGCCAACTATTGCAATAAGGAGAGATGGTATCTTGAAAGAATCTTCAAACAAGGCTTTGTGAGTAGAATTTAAGAATTTTAAGGGGGTAGCCACATTACTGGGAATGTATTATAGGCCCCCAAAGAGTCAGCGGGAAATAGAGGAGCAAATATGTAGACAATTCACAGCGATGCGTAAGAGTAATAATCTGGTAATATACCGGGGATTTCAACTTTCGCAACATAAATTGGGATAGTCACAGTGTTAAGGATTTAGAGGGAATGGATTTTTTGAAATGTATCCAGGGAAGTTTTTTTGTATCAATAATCAATATGTAGAAGGCCCAACGAGGGATGGTGTGGTGCTGGATCTGGTTTTGGGGAACGAAGCTGGACAAGTGTTCAATGTGGCAGAGGAGGAGCATTTTAGCGATAGTGACCACAACACGGTATGGTTCAAATTTGTTCTGGACAAGGAGAAAGATGGCCTGCAAAAGGCAGCTTTGGATTGGGGGAAGGTAGATTTTATTAAAGTAAGGCAGGATCTGGCTAAAGTTGACTGGAAAACGTTCCTTGTGGGTAAGTTTACAGCAGAACAGTGGGAGAGGGGAGGGTGGGGTAGGTGGGGGGGGGGGGGGGAGGGGGTGCATTCAAAAAGGAGCTGGGGTCCAATACGTACCTTGAGGGGGAAATGTAGGAGAAATAAGTTCAGGAAACTCTGGATATCTAGATTAGTTCAGGACTGGATGAAGAAGAAGAAAAAGGTTTTTAGCAAGTCCAAAGGGAGCAATTCAGCTGTGGCCCTGGAGGAATATAGGAAGTGCGACAGGGAACTTAAGAAAGCAATTAGAAGAGCGAAATGGGGGCATGAAAAAGGACTTGTGAACAAGATTAGGGAGAATCCTAAGATATTTTATAAATACATTAAAGGGAAGAGGTTAACCAGGGCCCATTAGGGACAAAGGGGGCAATCTGTGTGTGAAGCCGCAGGATAGTGGAAGGATGTTAAATGAACACTTCTCTTCAGTCTTCTCTGAGGAAAAGGAGAACATAGGTATGGAATTCAGGAAGAGGGACTGTGAGGAACTTGCATAGTTTGACATAGGAAATGGGGAGGTATCGAGGCTCTGATGGGCTTAAAAATGGATAAATCTCTGGCCTGGATGAATTACATCCCAGCTGCTGTGGGAGGTGAGGCAGGAAATTGCAGGGGCACTGACACAAATTTTTTTCGGCCAACTTCGTTCTGAATGCAGCATGATGGGAAACATAGTGATAGACAGGCCAAATTCTTTCAACACAATGGCGCATAGAAAGGCTGCTTCTCTTATCTATTTTGGGTACATGAAGGCAAATTTAATCATAGGCCTGGAATTTAAGGAAGCAAATTCATTCATGGGTAGCGAGGCTGGAGCAGGCTCTCAAGCTGATAAGAAGATGCCAGATTCGGGCAGAGAATGACTCCTTTCGCCAATTAAAATTCATAGATGTTAGCTATGGCCTTGGTTACCGGATTGATGTGGGTTAGGTTTCCTAGGTAATGGGGAGAAACCTACAGGGGCAATGAGCTAATGATCTCCTGTTCCTGTTGACAGGTGGAACATAAGAACATAAGAGCTTAAGAACTAGGAGCAGGAGTAGGCCATCCGGCCCCTAGAGCCTGCTCCGCCATTCAACAAGATTATGGCTAATCTTTTTGTGGATTCAGCTCCACTTACCCACCCGCTCACCATAACTCTTAATTCCTTTACTGTTCAAAAATTTATCTACCCTTGCCTTAAAAACATTCAATGAGGTAGCCTCAACTGCTTCATTGGGCAGGGAATTCCACAGATTCACAACCCTTTGTGTGAAGAAGTTCCTCTTCAACTCAGTCCTAAATCTGCTTCCCCTTATTTTGAGGCTCTGCCCCCTAGTTCGAGTTTCACCTGCCAGTGGAAACAACTTTCCTGCTTCTATCTTATCTATTCCCTTCATAATCTTATATGCTTCTATAAGACCTCCCCTTTTTCTTCTGAATTCCAATGAGTATAGCCCCAGTTTACTCAGTCTCTCCTCATAAGCCAACCCTCTCAACTCCAGAATCAACCTAACGAACCTCCTCTGTACCCCCTCCAGTGCCAGTATATCCTTTCTCAAGTAAGAACATTATTGGCTCAGGTAATAATGTGTAATATTGTAATTGGATCCTCCAGTCTGGTTGACAAGGCTGGGTGGGATATTGAAATGTTCAGAATAATATAACAATTTTACAATTGCAGCATTAGCTTAGAGAGGACAGACAACCCTCATTGATGCATGCATTAGCAAATAAATTCATTTTCATTCTTAACTATATACTGTCTTTCCTAGTCTATGTATTGGTCGTGTGGGATCATACAGTACAAGAAACCTCAGGGGACACCTCAGAAAATTCCTCTTACAGTAGGGGCATCTAAAACTAGAGGGCATAGGTTTAAGGTGAGAGGGGAGAGATATGAAAGGGCCCAGAGAGGCCATTTATTCACACACAGGGTTGTGACTGTCTGGAATGAGCTGCCAGAGGCAGTAGTAGAGACGGGTACAATTTTGTTTTTTAAAAAGCTTTTAGCAGTTACATGGGTAGGATTGGTACAGAGGGATATGGGCCAAATGCGGACAATTGGGATGAGCTTAATGGTAAAAACTGGGCAGCATGGACAAGTTGAGTCTAAGGGCCCATTTCCTTGCTGCAAATCTCTATGACTCTATGAAGGTGATGTACTTCACACAGGAAGATAAAGTTACGGTAATCGCTAACCAGGTGCGGAATGCCACCCGGAATAATCCGATTATGAGCCAGGTAGTGGACCTTGTCCAGAGAGGGATGTCGAGTAGTAGAAATCACTCAGAGTTTCAGCCGTATATGTCCTGAATATGGCAGTTGTCCATATTGGGTGGATGTTTAATATGGGATATCAGAGTTATCATTATTAACAGGAAAGGTGCTGGACAGGTACACTAAGGACACCTGGGGTGGTGAGAATGGAAGAAAAACCATTTTAGTGGTTGAATGTTGATACACAAATTGAAGAAAAAGCAGGATCGTGTGACTCCTTCGCTTTGGCACAAAAGGTGCAGCCCTTGTCGTCTCTTCATCCGTGGGAGTGGCCCCAATTGCCTTAGCAGTGAATCCACATTGACTTTCTGGGCCAGTAGAAGGGCAGATGTTCTCAGTGGTTTTGGATGCCCACTCCAAGTGGCTGGAGCTTGTGGCTATGAACTACACGTCAGCGGAGTCAATGCTAGAAAAACGCAATTAAATATTTGCCCGGTTTGACAATCCGGAACAAGTGGTCAGTGACAATGGATCCCAGTTTGTTGCATAAGATTTTGCTGAATAAATGGAGCACCATGGAATTAGACATGTGAGATTGGCACCTTATCATCCAGTGACAAATGGTGAATCATAGAATCATAGAATCCCTACAGTGCAGAAGGAGGCTATTTGGCCCATCAAGTCTGCACCGACCACAATCCCACCCAGTCCTATCCCCGTAACGCCATACATTTACCCTAGCTAGTCCCCCTGATATTAAGGAGTAATTTACCATGGCCAATCACCCTAACCCGCTCATCTTTGGTGTGGCGGAACAGTTGTTTCAAGATCTGAACAAATCTCCAAAGTCGCCGCAAAGGGATGATTTACAAAAGCAGTGGATAAATAAATACGTGTCTGTACTGTAACGTGCCACACTGAACAATCCAGTGCTCACTGGTTTTGTTGATGTTCAACTAAAAATTGAGAACCATGTTCGACCTGCTGCGGCAGAGGAGAGCCAAGACATGGCTGAGCGGAACTAAGTGGGACAGGTGGCCAGAAGAGAAGGAAGTGTGAAGTTGAGGACTTTTCAGAAAAGGGTGTTTGCTTTGATCAGGAATGATACCAGCTGAACTTACGCTGGTGTTCCTTCACAGGATTCCCTCATTTACAAAGTTAACTCCATTCTAAAGAGTGCTACAAGTACACAGTCTGAATCCGGAGTGCCAATGGACTTGACATTCTCATATTTATATACAGGTCAGGCACCCTGATTGGGCAGGCAATTATGACATCGCAGGTCACCTTAGCTCCTTTTATGGTTCCAGGACCTTCTCAGGAAACCTCCGGGTAGTTGAGTAGGACTTCACTCCAGCAGCTATTTTCTGACTGGAAAACGTTTACCCAGTTCAGGTGGATTTCTCTCAGCCAGTTTCGTCCCATTGGTCTTGGGCCTGAGCCCTCCATTATTATCAATGGGAACTGAACCAGTTGCCTTTCATGAGCCACAAGAACAAAGATTGTACTCACAACTCTTGGAGGTTCCCGTGTATAAGTTCTCAGTTTTGATTAAAATTAAAATTTGGAGGCCAGTGTGAATCTTATTGAATACTGATTCTCTGACCACCAATACAGACATGCCTGTATCCATGTCCATTAGTACTAGATGTCCATTTAAACCTATGGGCGCCACACTGGCACAGTGGTTAGCACTGCTGCCTCACAGCACCAGGGACTCAGATTCAATTCCAGCCTTGGGTCACTGTCTGTGTGGAGTTTGCACGTTCTCCCCGTGTCTGCATGGGCTTCCTCCAGGTGCTCCGGTTTCCTCCCATAGTCCAAAGATGTGCAAGTTAGGTGGATTGGCCATGTTAAATTGACCCTAGTGTCAGGGGATTAGCAGGGTAAATAAGTAGGGTTATGGGATAGGGATTGGGTGGGATTGTTGTCGGTGCAGGCTTGATGGGCTGAATGGCCTCCTTCTGCACAGTAGGAATTTTATGATTCTACGGTTGTCTTAATTGGGTCTGACTTGGACATCACTATGGAGTTTCATTGTACCACATTGGATGAATGTGGACCTTCCAGGGTGTTCACTCTCCTGGACACCGGCCTCTGTGTTGTTTTCCTAAATCTAGGTCTTGCTTTGTTGTTTTGACTCCATATACCGGCAACAATTACAATGCCTTGCCTGGCGGGATTCTGAAGGAACTGTTGACTGTCTAGTCAAAGCTTGGCTTTGCTTTGAGGCTGTACTGTGGGAAGACCTAGGTTTGCTTGTATCTGGATACTTCCTGAGTGAGACTATATAAGTGCCTGCATTTCAAATGGTGGTTCCCGAACTCAGCCGAACTGGCATGGGCATTCACTTCCATCAGGATGCCTTGGAACTCATATGCCTCACTTGCTGCATTTTCCAATCATAAGGCCAACTGTAGCACCTGTTTGAAGTCCAGTTGAGCTTTCATTAACAGGTGTTTTTGGATAGTTACAATATTTAGCTCGCTTACCAAATGGTCTCATAGCATCTCATTAAGCATCGACCCAAATTCACATGCTTCCGCGAGCCATCTCAACTTCATTAAGAAACCCATGACAGACTCCCCCCATATCCCAGGGTGCTGAGTAAAACTGGTACCTTCTCGGGATCAGAGGTGGCATCGGGTCATAATATTCTTTCACTAGGTCAGCCAATTCCTAGAAGGTTTTGATATCTGGTACGTCTGGGACGATTTAGCTGCAAATGCCGACGGTCCACAAGCAGTCAGAAGGATGACCTGTTGCTTTTCATCTGTCACTATGTAGTTAGCTCTAAAGAAATAACACATGTGTTCCACATATTGGGCCAAATCTTCAACAGCAGGGTCAAAGAAATCCAGTTTCCTGAACAGAGGCATGATGTCTGAAAATGGCTTACTCCAAGCTAGGTCGTCTGTGAGTGAGCAATTTCCGTAGCATCATTGTTCTTTTTTCTTCATCACCACTGAAATAACTCCTCAGAGGCTGGTGTCTCTTCACCAGATTCTCTTTATTTACAACATTAATTTCACTCTAAAGCATGCTACAAGTACACAGTCTGAATCCAGAGTGACAATGGACTTGACACTCCTATTTTTATATACAGATGAGACTCCCTGATTAGTTAGGCAATTACGACCCCAATAAGGGACCTCTTTTTGATGCTCACATTAACACTGCAATGAAGTTACTGTGAAATTCCCCGAGTCACCACACTCCAGCGCCTGTTCGGGTCAACGCAACTATCCAGCACCTCTTTCAGACTGTAGGAGGAAACCGGAGCACCCGGAGGAAACCCACATAGGCACGGGGAGAACATGCAAACTCCACACAGACAGTGACCCAAGCTGGGAATCGAACCCGGGTCCCTGACACTGTGAGGCAGCAGTGCTAATCACTGTGCCACCGTGCTAACAACCTCAGTAAGGGACATCTTTGTTGTCCAACCAAATAAACAAAATCAAATTAACTTAGGGAACAATCTCAATAAGGGAACTCATACTCCAAAAGCCCATCTGATGGGCCTCATTGAAGTTATTACACTGTCTACCATTGTTACAGAAACGGGACCTTTGTCCTACACAGTACAGACCGGGGATAAGCTGGTTTGGAGGAGACACGCAGACCAATTGCAGCACTGCATCAGAGGTGGGAATCCTCACAAATGACAGAACCATCCAGGATGACCCCACTTGTGTGGCCTGAGCCGAGGGTTCCAGAGTCAGAGTTGGCCATCCCAAGGGAGGAAGCAGCATCAATGGCACCAGCCACCTGCTCATCAGAGAGGGACCCCCACACTGAACAGCAAAATCTTCCAGGATCCTGGGAGACTACACTGGAAGGGGTTCCTGAAACAAGGAACCCCCATTCCCCAATAGACTCAATGGGTGGGATTTTCTGGCCATGCTCACCCCAGAACTGGAAAATCCCGCCCGAGGTCAAGGGACCTTTACATGGTCTGCCCTCCACCCGCTAGATTCCCATGGCGGGAGAGGTGGGAAACTTTCCCCCATTATGTCCTCGTGAAGTGTCTTAAGGGACTTTACATTAGGGAACTTGGTAGTTGCAATGCTCTAACTGTTTGTCCATTGTATGTATATATGTTTAGTTTGGGAAAGTTTTGGATTAAAGGGTGAGGAATGTAATATGTGTATATAATGAATGTTGGGGTCTCGGGTGCATTTTGCCCCTTTAAGAGTGTGGGTCAGGTGACCTCTTGGAGGATTAGCTCTTCCCAATGTAGGACCTGGTTGTGCAGTCTTAGATCCGACTGTGCAATACCTACAAAAAAAGGCTCCCAGTGTTCAAGTTACCAAGCCTACCTCATGGTTCTATATGCAGTATAAATCAATAGGTGCATACATAATTAAGGAGAGAGAGAGGTAACTGAGGTCAGGAGAAGAGAGGAAGCGAGACTGAGATTAGGAGGAGAATGAAAGAGACAGGAGTTAGCTGGAGGTGAAGCTAAGAGAATCACTTTCCAACTGTCTGGAGAATGGGAGATGTGCTGCGGTGTGAATATATTAAAAGTTCTTGCTGTTTGTGCAAGTACTTTCTATCAACTTCCTCCATTTTCAATTTCTATGGCCAGATTTTAATGGTAATTTCTGTTGAAATAGCAGCTCCCATTCTGCAGCCCCCCCCCCCCTCCCCCCCACCCACAGAGGTGCAGTGGCAGGAAGGTGTAACTACAGTGTGACAGCAATTTCCTTTCTCACAGTTTCCATTAGGTAGCAAGAGATAAGGAGCAAGAATCTGGTAGATTTCATCTTCTTCCCTGTTGTGTAAGAGCACTGAAGTCAGTCATGGCTTCTAATTGCCATTCTGCTGGGATAGCCTCCCTCAGGACAGATCAAAATGGGATCTGCCTGGTCAGTTTGGTTCAGTGTCACTACATATCACACGTGGCTACGGGGATGGTGCAGGAGGGAGGGATTCAGATACCTGGACAATTGGGGCTCATTCTGGAGTAGGTGGGACCTCTACAAACGGGATGGTCTACACCTTAACCAGAGGGGTACCAATATCCTGGGGGGGGAAATTTGCTAATGCTCTTCGGGAGGGTTTAAACTAATTCAGCAGGGGGATGGGAACCTGAATTGTAGCTCCAGTGTACAGGAGGTTGAGAGTAGTGAGGTCATGGATAAGGTTTCAAGGTCGCAGGAATGTACCAGCAGGCAGGAAGGCGGTTTGAAGTGTGTATACTTCAATGCCAGGAGCATTCGGAATAAGGTGGGTGAACTTGCAGCGTGGGTTGGTACCTGGGACTTCGATGTTGTGGCCATCTCGGAGACATGGATAGAGCAGGGACAGGAATGGTTGTTGCAGGTTCCGGGGTTTAGATGTTTTAGTAAGAGCAGGGAAGGTGGTAAAAGAGGGGGAGGTGTGGCATTGTTAGTCAAGGACAGTATTACGGTGGCAGAAAGGACGTTTGATGAGGACTCGTCTACTGAGGTAGCATGGGCTGAGGTTAGAAACAAGAAAGGAGAGGTCACCCTGTTGGGAGTTTTTTATAGGCCTCCGAAAAGTTCCAGAGATGTAGAGGAAAGGATTGCACAGATGATTCTGGATAGGAGCGAAAGTTATAGAGTAGTTGTTATGGGGGACTTTAACTTTGCAAATATTGACTGGAAAAGCTATATTTCGAATACTGTAGAGGGGTCAGTTTTTGTCCAATGTGTGCAGGAGGGTTTCCTGACACAGTATGTAGATAGACCAACAAGAGGCGAGGCCACATTGGATTTGGTACTGGGTAATGAACCAGGCCAGGTGTTAGATTTGGAGGTAGGTGAGCACTTTGGTGATAGTGACCACAATTCGGTTACGTTTACTTTAGCGATGGAAAGGGATAGGTATATACCGAAGGGCAAGTGTTATAGCTGGGGGAAAGGAAATTAGGACGCGATTAGGTGAGATTTAGGATGCATAGGTTCATAGAAATCATAGAAACCCTACAGTGCAGAAGGAGGCCATTCGGCCCATCGAGTCTGCACCGACCACAATCCCACCCAGGCCCTGCCCCCACATATTTACCCACTAATCCCTCTAACCTATGCATCTCAGGACTCTAAGGGGCAATTTTTTTTTTTTTTTAACCTGGCCAATCAACCTAACCCGCACATCTTTGGACTGTGGGAGGAAACCGGAGCACCCGGAGGAAACCCACGCAGACACGAGGAGAATGTGCAAACTCCACACAGACAGTGACCCGAGCCGGGAATCGAACCTGGGACCCTGGAGCTGTGAAGCAGCAGTGCTAACCACTGTGCTACCGTGCCGCCCGGCACGGTAGCACAGTGGTTGGGGAAGAAATCTGCAGGGGATGGGCACAATTGAAATGTGGAGCTCGTTCAAGGAACAGCTACTGCGTGTCCTTGATAGGTATGTACCTGTCAGGCAGGGAGCATGTGGTCGAGCGAGGGAACCGTGGTTTACAAAAGACGTTGAATCTCTTGTGAAGAGGAAGAAGGAGACTTATGTAAAGATGAGATGTGAAGGCTCAGTTAGGGCGCTTGAGAGTTACAAGTTAGCCAGGAAGGACCTAAAGAAAGAGTTAAGAAGAGCCAGGAGGGGACATGAGAAGTCTTTGGCAGGTAGGGTCAAGGAAAACCCTAAAGCTTTCTATAGGTTTGTCAGGAATAAAAGAATGACTAGGGTAAGATTAGGGCCAGTCAAGGACAGTAGTGGGAAGTTGTGCGTGGAGCCTGAAGAGATAGGAGAGGCACTAAATGAATATTTTTCATCAGTATTCACGCAGGAAAAAGACAATGTTGTCAAGGAGAATACTGAGATACAGGGTATTGGACTAGACGGGATTGAGGTTAATAAAGAGGAGGTGTTAGCAATTCTGGAAAGTGTGAAAATAGATAAGTCCCCTGGGCCGGATGGGATTTATCCTAGGATTCTCTGGGAGGCTAGGGAGGAGATTGCAGAGCCTTTGGCTTTGATCTTTATGTCGTCATTGTCTACAGGAACAGTGCCAGAAGACTGGAGGATAACAAATGTTGTCCCCTTGTTCAAGAAGGGGAGTAGAAACAAACCTGGTAACTATAGACCAGTGAGCCTTACTTCTGTTGTGGGCAAAGTTTTGGAAAGGATTATAAGAGATAGGATTTATAATCATCTAGAAAGGAATAATTTGATTAGGGATAGTCAACACGGTTTTGTGAAGGGTAGATCGTGCCTCACAAACCTTATTGAGTTCTTTGAGAAGGTGACCAAAGAGGTGGATGAGGGTAAAGCAGTTGATGTGGTGTATATGGATTTCAGTAAAGCGTTTGATAAGCTTCCCCACGGTAAGCTATTGCAGAAGATACGGAGGCATGGGATTGAGGGTGATTTAACGGTTTGGATCAGGGATTGGCAAGCTGTAAGAAGACAGAGGGTGGTGGTTGATGGGAAATGTTCATCCTGGAATTCAGTTACTAGTGGTGTACCGCAAGGATCTGTTTTGGGGCCACTGCTGTTTGTCATTTTTATTAATGACCTGGATGAGGGCGTAGAAGGATGGGTTAGTAAATTTACGGATGACGCTAAAGTCGGTGGAGTTGTGGACAGTGCGGAAGGATGTTGCAGGTTTTAGAGGGGCATAGATAAGCTGCAGAGCTGGGCTGAGAGGTGGCAAATGGAGTTTAATGCGGAAAAGTGTGAGGTGATTCACTTTGGAAGGAGTAACAAGAATACAAAGTACTGGGCGAATGGTAAGATACTTGGTAGGGTGGATGAGCAGAGAGATCTCGGTGTCTATGTGCATAGTTCCCTGAAAGTTGGCACCCAGGTTGATAGGGTTGTTAAGAAGGCATACGGAGTGTTAGCTTTTATTGGTAGAGGGATTGAGTTTCGGAGCCAGGAGGTCATGCTGCAACTGTACAAAACTCTGGTGCGGCCACACTTGGAGTATTGTGTACAGTTCTGGTCACCGCATTATAGGAAGGTTGTGGAAGCATTGGAAAGGGTGCAGAGGAGATTTACCAGGATGTTGCCTGGTATGGTGGGAAGGTCTTACGAGGAAAGGCTGAGGGACTTGAGGTTGTTTTCATTAGAGAGAAGAAGGTTAAGAGGTGACTTAATAGAGGCATACAAGATGATCAGAGGATTAGACAGGATGGATAGTGAGAGCCTTTTTCCTCGGATGGTGATAGCAAGCACAAGGGGACATAGCTTTAAATTGAGGGGTGATAGATATAGGACAGATGTCAGAGGTAGGTTCTTCACTCAGAGAGTTGTAAGGGCGTGGAATGCCCTGCCTGCAGCAGTAGTGGACTCCCCAACATTAAGGGCATTTAAATGGTCATTGGATAAACATATGGATGATATTGGAATAGTGTAGGTTAGATGGGCTTTAGATTGGTTTCACTGGTCGGCGCAACATCGAGGGCTGAATGACCTGTACTGCGCTGTAATGTTCTATGTTCTATGATAATTTAGGAATATCTTTTATTGTTTAAATGTTGTTATGAATGTGAGGTTTATAAGATGATTATGTTTTGGGACTGTCTTTAATTGAAGAAATAATGGAGGAGTAAAGAGGGTCACATTCTGTTGACAACAGGGTGCTTGGTTCCCATGAGGATAGCGCATGGCCAGGGTTGAGGGTTACTGTGAACAAGATACATTATATTCACCTGAAACTATTGAGAGAAAAGGCAGAAGCAGCTGGGTTAACTGTGGACAGTAACCAAGATTTTGAACAGAAGAAGAGAGAGACAACAAAGTCTCAAAGGTAAAAGGCTGATGTGGTTAGACGAGTGGAGAAGGCTGTCCTCCGCAAGCTGCCAGGCTGAATGTAGGAGGGAGGGTGGCCTCAAAGAGATGCATCCTGTGGCAAGCTCAAGGCTCTGGAAGATTTGCTCTGGTGAAGCCAGGAGCAGAAATCGCCAGGGTAGTAGTTGGTTTGGAAATTCTCTGAAGACTGAGGGACATGTTACGACTCAGGGAGTTGTTAGAAGCTAGGAGTGTCTGCGGATTGTATTCATGTGGAGAGTGTGCTGTATGAGGCACTGAGTTATCAATCACAAAACGTAAATAACAATTAACCTTTCTGTAGTTGAGTATCGGTTGCTTATTAAATAATGTTTAATCAATGTTGCTTTTGGTTGGCTTGTTGCAGTAGAAGTATTAAAATTTGGAATCTTGTTGTGCAGTTGCTTTAAATTGACCACAGGGAATTCAAATATCTTTTCAAAGATTATTGGTCTCTACAGAAATCGTAAAAAATTGGGAAATGGCTTTGTGTTTTGAACAATAAACAGTGGTACAATGCTGCCTCACAGTGCCAGGGACCAGGGTTCGATTCCCAGCTTGAGTCACTGTCTGTGTGGAGTTTGCACTTTCTCCCCTTGTCTGCGTGGGTTTCCTCCGGGTGCTCCGGTTTCCTCCCACACTCTAAAGATGTGCGGGTTAGGCAGACTGGCCATGCCAAATTGTCCCTTAGTGTCAGGGGGACTTGTTAGAGTAAATGCATGGGGTTATAGGGATAGGGTCTGGGTGGAATTGTGATCGCTGCAGACTCAATGGGCCTCGTTCTGCACTGTCGGATTCCATGATTCTACGATAAACTTTGAGGTATTCAGGATTTTCAGATGAACAATGATGTTAGCCTGGTTCCAGGGACATGGACTTTGTTGCGTGTTGGAAGCAGAGCTCCATCAGAGAGAACTTGTTCCTGCTGTTACTGGAAAGGGGGCAGGGTGGCTGTGTGTGTTGTGTCGAGCACTTTGTGATTGTGTTCTAAGCTCTTGCAGTCACCTTTGTGCTATGTGCTTACATTGGCTGGCTGTGGGTCTGACAACACTGTTTGGTTTGATTTATCACACACTCTGTAACATAGAATTCTTCTTCTCAAAAAGCAAAACCTGATTTCTGACCATCATGAATGTGCCAAGTGGCCATGTACAGTCCAGTATCTCAGTGTGGGCGTCGTAGGGAGTTACCCTGGTACTGACCTTGGCACTAGGGTTGTGCCCGAGGGCGGTGACACAGTAGCGGAACACTCGCATCCTGTTATGAAGGTTTCGATTACAGCCTTTTCCAATCAAACAGCAGAGTTATGTACAGGAAACACAGACTGACTGTCCTGTCCAACCTAGCCTCCCACATTCATACAGCCCTTAATAATCCACTATGTCTGTCTGTATGTCTCTGTCCGCATTGTTCGAGGTACATAGTTCAATAAGTGCCTCTTGGTGTGTCCATGTTAATGTTTGTCTATATCTATTTGTCTCTCGGAGTGCCAGTGTATATCTCTGTCACTGAGTCTGTCTATGCACATTTTTGTGTGTTTCTCTGCACGTGTCTGTGTCCCTTGCTGTGTCTGTGCCTCTGCCTGTGTGTGTGTATCTCTGTCTGTGTCTCTCTGCCCCTGTGTTTGTGTGTGTGTGCCTCTGCCTGTGTATGTGACTCCTGTGTGTCTCTCCCCTATGTTGTGTCTCTCTGCCTGTGTGTGTCGCTCTGCCTGTGATGTACCTGAAAAGACTTGATTACCTGTTTCGACTTGCATTCCAACCATTATCATGCAATTGAATCTGTGTATATATATGCCCTGTTTGTGAAGCCAACTCTCCACTCACCTGATGAAGGAGCAGTGCTCCGAAAGCTCATGATACCAAATAAACCTATTGGACTTTTACCTGGTGTTGTGAGACTTCTTACTGTGCTCTACCCGTGTATGTGTGTCTCTCTACCTGTGTATGTGTGTCTCTCTACCCATGTATGTGTGTCTCTCTACCCATGTGTGTGTGTCTCTCTACCCGTCTGTGTGTCTCTCTACCCATGTCTGTGTCTCTCTACCCGTGTGTGTGTCTCTCTACCCATGTGTGTATGTCTCTCTACCCATGTGTGTGTGTCTCTCTACCCATGTGTACGCGTCTCTCTACCCGTGTGTGCGTCTCTCTACCCGTGTGTGCGTCACTCTATCCGTATGTGCATCTCTCTCTCTGCCCGTGAGTATCTCTCTCTCTGCCAATGTACGTCTCTCTCTGCCTGTGTGTGTGTCTCTCTCTGTCTGTGTGCGTGTCACTCTCTGCCTGTGTGCGTGTCACTCTCTGCCTGTGTGTGTGTCTCTCTCTGTCTGTGTGCGTGTCTCTCTCTGTCTGTGTGTGTGTCTCTCTCTGTCTGTGTGCGTGTCACTCTCTGCCTGTGTGCGTGTCTCTCTCTGCCTGTGTGTGTGTCTCTCTCTGTCTGTGTGCGTGTCTCTCTCTGTCTGTGTGTGTGTCTCTCTCTGTCTGTGTGCGTGTCACTCTCTGCCTGTGTGCGTGTCTCTCTCTGCCTGTGTGCGTGTCTCTCTCTGTCTGTGTGCGTGTCACTCTCTGCCTGTGTGCGTGTCTCTCTCTGCCTGTGTGCGTGTCACTCTCTGCCTGTGTGTGCGTCTCTCTCTGCCTGTGTGCGCGTCTCTCTCTGCCTGTGTGCACGTCTCTCTCTGCCTGTGTGCACGTCTCTCTCTGCCTGTGTGCACGTCTCTCTCTGCCTGTGTGCGTGTCTCTCTCTGCCAATGTGTGTCTCTCTCTCTGCCTGTGTGCTTGTCACTCTCTGCCTGTGTGCACGTCACTCCCTGCCTGTGTGCACGTCTCTCTCTGCCTGTGTGCACGTCTCTCTCTGCCTGTGTGCGTGTCACTCTCTGCCTGTGTGTGCGTCTCTCTCTGCCTGTGTGCACGTCACTCTCTGCCTGTGTGCGTGTCTCTCTCTGCCTGTGTGCGTGTCTCTCTCTGCCTGTGTGCACGTCACTCTCTGCCTGTGTGCGTGTCTCTCTCTGCCTGTGTGCACGTCACTCTCTGCCTGTGTGCTTGTCTCTCTCTGCCTGTGTGCACGTCTCTCTCTGCCTGTGTGCACGTCACTCTCTGCTTGTGTGTGCATCTCTCTCTGCCTGTGTGCACGTCACTCTCTGCCTGTGTGCGTGTCTCTCTCTGCCTGTGTGCACGTCTCTCTCTGCCTGTGTGCGTGTCACTCTCTGCCTGTGTGCGTGTCACTCTCTGCCTGTGTGCGTGTCACTCTCTGCCTGTGTGCACGTCTCTCTCTCTGCCTGTGTGTGCGTCTCTCTCTCTGCCTGTGTGTGCATCGCTCTCTGCCTGTGTGTGTCTCTCTCTGCCCGTGTGTGTCTCTCTCTGCCCGTGTGTTTGTCTTTACTCATGTGTGTGTTTCTCTTTCTACCTGTGTGTGTGGCTCTCCATCCGTGTGTGTGTGACTCCTGTGTCTCCACCCCTTTGTGTGTGTGTGAGACTCCTTGTGTGTGTCTCTCTGCCTGTGTGAGTATATTTTCTGAGTTCCCGGCTGACCTCCTCTCACACTGCTGGTTCTGAGCAGTGTAAACTCCAGCTGGTTTGTTTAGCGATCCAGTCGCAGTGATTTGAAATTGGAGTGGGGGAGAGGTTTCTGCTATGCTGTCTTAGAGGGCAGTGAGATTTGGAGAGTGTTACAGTTGGGGCTCGTTTGAGCTGGAGGAAGTTCCTGGCTGGATACTGACTCTGGCGGATGTTTTGTTGTGGATGCCAGGAGCTGCTGACCTTGGGCTCAGAGCACTGTGACTTTAAGAGGAGGTCCGGACAGGACAGGAGCCGGAGCTTTAACACAAGAGCTTCCTCTGCAGGAGTCGGAGGGAAGTGTCCCATCATCTCGACCCAGCCCAGCGAGCCGGGAGAACAGAGCAGAGCCCAGAGCACGCACAGAGAAACGGGACAGCTTCAGAATGGAGCCGGGTGAGTGAGGGACAGGGGAGAGGGTGCAGGAGGGGTGGGTGAGGGACAGGGAGAGAGGGAAGGACAGGGAGAGAGAGAGAGGGAGGGAGGGAGCTCAGCCCCTTGCACCGGGTCCCAATTTTGGAGATAGGAAACAGCCTGCTTCCCAATTCCCTAATCCCACTTCACAATTCTCTAATCCCTCTTCACCAACTCCTCCTGCACACTCAGCACCCCACCTCCCCAACAACCTCCTCTCCCAACATTCCTCCCTCCCCAATACCACTCGCAGCCCCTCCCCAAAGTGTCCTCACCCCCAATCCACTTCTCCACACAAGCACCCCCCACCCCTCTTGGATCCCCCAAGCAACCTCCTCACTAACACACTCCCCATGATCCTAACGCTGCGCAATCACCACAACAACTCAATCTGCTTCTCCCCACTGGCATGACTCCCCCTGCCCACTGGCATGATTAATCCCGCCCACTGGCTTACCACCTCCCTGCCTCAGGCCAACCCCCCCCCCCCCACCCCCACCCCCCCCCCCCCCCCTGCCCGCCAGCCACCCCCTCCCAGTGACTGAGGATCCTCAGAAACTGATCTGATCCAACAATATGATGATGTGGAGATGCCGGTGTTGGACTCGGGTAGGCACAGTAAGTAGTCTCACAACACCAGGTTAAAGTCCAACAAGTTTATTTGGTAGCACAAGCTTTCAGAGCACTACCCCTTCATCAGGTGAGTGAAGAGTTTGGTTCACAAACAGGGCAATATGATATTGCTATTCCTGAGGTGAAGGAAAATGAATGTCCTGAGGGCAGCCAGATGGTGGTCAAGGTAGCTTGGAGCAAGAGCTGTCCAAAGTGAAGAGGAGTGTAGTTATCGAGGATTCAATAATTGGGGGATGGAGGTGCAGTTAGGGAGCAGATAAAAGGATTGATGGTCCCAGATGGTCTGTTGTTCACTTAGCGCCAGAGTGAGAATCTTCTCGAATTGGCGAGGGAAGGGCGCAATAGTCAGTTTGTCAAAAGGAGAATTAGTGAATCTCCAGTCATTGCAATTGTGCGTTGAGATTTTGTGACGAATTTGCCAGGGTTCCATTTGGAGAATAGCAGGAACAAGAGAATAAACTAAAGAACAGGAGCTTGTGTTATAAGATCCTAATGCTTACCCGAGCCCTGTGCAGATTATCATAGCAAGAAGCAGATTGTGGAGATGAACACAAGGCTGAAGGAGTGATGTGGGGAGCAGGGATATTTTGATGGGACACTGGACAGGAAGGATCGAACCATTGGGATGAGCTCCAGCTGGTCTAGGCTGGGACCAGAGTTCCAATGAGAAGAATAAGTAGGACAGTCACCAGGATTTCAAACTCATAAATAAGAGGGTTGTCAAGGGGAGGAGTGTTTGTAGGTGGGGTGGGTGGGGGGGGGGGGGGGGGGGGGGACTGCAGGGAATAGAGTTGTGTAACAATCAGAAATTCTGCTTTAGCCATTGCAGGCAAGGGGAAAGGTTAAAAAAATATTCATCCATGAGATGTGGGTGTTGCTGGCTAAGCCTACTACCTATCCCTAATTGCCCTTGAGAAGATGACTGCGAACTGCTTTCCTGAACTGCTGCAGTCCATGTGGTGTAGGTACACCCACAGTGCTGTTAGGGCAATGTAAGGTGGTTAAACCAGGTGATGGAAATCAGAAATGTTGAGTAAATCATTGTAACAGAAGAACAGGTTAGGGAGTATATTCTTTCTACAACCACACAGGAGCTAAGGAACAAATTTGATTCCCGGCTTGGGTCACTGTCTGTGTGGAGTTTGCACATTCTCCTCGTGTCTGCGTGGGTTTCCTCCGGGTGCTCAGGTTTCCTCCCACAGCCTAAAGATGTGCGGGTTAGGTTGATTGGCCATGCTAAAATTGCCCTTGGTGTCCTAGGATGCGTAGGTTAGAGGGATTAGTGGGTAAATATGTATGAATATGGGGGTAGGGCCTGGGTGGGATTGTGGTCGGTGCAGACTTGATGGGCCGAATGGCCTCTTTCTGTGCTGTAGGGTTTCTAACATTTCTAAGAAACAATGAAATACAATTGAGATTGAGCTTGATGCATTATAGGACATGGTGTACATTACAGAGACATAGTTGTAAGATGGTCAGGCCTAGGAACTAAATATATCCGGTTATAAGGTCCGCTATCACAGCTGTGAAGTGGTAGAATGTATAAAAATGCAGCG
Source organism: Mustelus asterias (assembly GCF_964213995.1). NCBI lineage: Eukaryota > Metazoa > Chordata > Chondrichthyes > Carcharhiniformes > Triakidae > Mustelus > Mustelus asterias. The sequence goes on along the minus strand of NC_135803.1, from coordinate 87,931,636 downwards.
ATTGCAGCAGCATTTAGCAAAGGAGAGTAGTTTTAATTAGGATTTTAACTTGTATATCGATTGGGTTAAGCAGACCAGAACCTGTCAGCTCGACAACGAATGTTTTGAGTGTGTCTGTGATAGTTTTCTACAATAACAAGTCCATGGAAGCTTGCCATATTCGGCTGAATAATGAATAACGGTCCAGATTTAGAAACATAGAAACATAGAAAACTACAGCACAAAACAGGCCCTTCGGCCCCACAAGTTGTGCTGAACATATCCCTACCTTTTAGGCCTACCTATAACCCTCCATCCTATTAAGTCCCATGTACTCATCCAAGAGTCTCTTAAAAGACCCTATTGAGTTTGCCTCCACCATCACTGACGTCAGCCGATTCCACTCGCCCACCACCCTCTGTGTGAAAAACTTCCCCCTAACATTTCCCCTGTACCTACCCCCCAGCACCTTAAACCTGTGTCCTCTCGTAGCAGCCATTTCCACCCTGGGAAAAAGCCTCTGAGAGTCCACCCGATCTATGCCTCTCAACATCTTATATACCTCTATTAGGTCTCCTCTCATCCTATGTCTCTCCAAGGAGAAAAGACCGAGCTCCCTCAGCCTATCCTCATAAAGCATGCCACTCAATCCAGGCAACATCCTTGTAAATCTCCTCTGCACCCTTTCAATCTTTTCCACATCCTTCCTGTAATGAGGCGACCAGAACTGAGCACAGTACACCAAGTGGGGTCTGACGAGGGTCTTATATAGCTGCATCATTATCCCTGGACTCCGAAACTCAATCCCTCGATTGATAAAGGCCAGCACACCATACGCCCTCTTAACCACCTCCTCCACCTGCGGGGCCGATGTTAGAGTCCTATGGACCCGGACCTCAAGGTCCTTCTGATCCTCTACCGTACTAAGAGTCTTTCCCTTTATATTGTACTCCTTCATCCCATTCGACCTACCAAAATGGACCACGACACATTTATCTGGGTTGAAGTCCATCTGCCACTTCTCCGCCCAGTCTTGTATCCTATCTATATCCCTCTGTAACTTCTGACATCCCTCCAGACTATCCACAACCCCACCAACCTTTGTGTCGTCAGCAAACTTACCAACCCATCCCTTCACTTCCTCATCCAGGTCATTTATGAAAATGACAAACAGCAAGGGTCCCAGAACAGATCCCTGGGGCACACCACTGGTGACCGACCTTCAATTAGAAAAAGACCCATCTATACACACTCTCTGCCTCCTTTGGGCGAGCCAGTTCTGGATCCACAGGGCAGCAGCCCCTTGGATCCCATGCCCTCTCACTTTTTCGAGAAGCCTTGCATGGGGGACCTTATCGAACGCCTTGCTAAAATCCAGATAAACCACATCTACTGCTTTCCCTTCATCAATGTGTTTAGTCACATTTTCGAAGAACTCCACCAGGCTCGTAAGGCACGATCTGCCTTTGACAAAGCCATGCTGAGTATTCTTGAGCATACTAAACCTCTCTAAATGCTCATAAATCTTGTCCCTCAGGATCTTCTCCATCAGCTTACCAACCACTGAGGTTAGACTCACCGGTCGGTAATTTCCTGGGCTATCCCTATTCCCCTTCTTGAAAATAGGAACCACATCCGCAATCCTCCAATCCTCCAGCACCTCTCCCGTCTCCATCGACGACGCAAAGATCATCGCCAGAGGCTCTGCAATCTCTTCCCTCGCCTCCCACAGTAACCTGGGGTACATCCCATCCGGACCCGGCGACTTATCTATCTTGATGGCATTCAAAGATTCCAGCACAACCTCTTTGTTAAAGTCCACATACTCAATCTTTTCAGTCCACCGCAAGCCCACAGTACATCCACCCATGTCCTTCTCCTCTGTGAAAACCAAGGCAAAATACTCATTAAGCACCTCTGCCATTTCTACTGGTTCTGTACAGATTTTCCCGCCTTCACCTTTTATAGGCCCTATTCCTTCACGTCTCATCCTTTTACTCTTCACATATTTATAGAACGCCTTCGGGTTTTCCCTAATTCTACTTGCCAAGGCCTTCTCGTGACCCCTTCTAGCTCTCCTAATTTCCTTCTTTAGTCCCTTCCTAGATCCCTATCTTCGCCAAGCTCTCTGAACCTTTTGTACGCTTTCCTTTTCTTCTCGACTAGGTCCCGCATAGCTTTCGTGCACCACGGTTCCTTTAACCTACCAACCCTTTAACCTACCTTTAACCTACCTACCCTGTCTGCTCGGAACATTGTCCTGTAGAACCCTAGACAGACATTCCTTGAAAAACTGCCACCTCTCTTCAGTAGATTTCCCCGAGAATACCTCCTTCCAATTTACTCCTTTAATTTGCTGCCTTATGTCTTCATATTTCCCCTTACTTCATATAAACGCTTTCCTAGCTTGCCTGATCCTCTCTTTTTCCAATGCAAGCATAAAGGAGATAGAGTTATGATCGCTATCCCCAAGATGCTCTCCCACTGAGAGATCTGACACCTGTCCAGGCTCATTGGTCAGTATCAGATCAAGTACAGTCTCTCCTCTTGTAGGCTTGTCCACATGCTGTGTCAGGAAACCCTCCTGAACACACCTAATGAACTCCTCCCCATCCAATCCCCTTACCCTAGGGATATTCCAATCTATGTTTGGGAAATTAAAGTCTCCCATCACAACAACTCTGCTATTATTGCAACTCTCCAGGATCTGTTTCCCTATCTGCTCCTCCACCTCCCTGTCACTATTGGACAGCCTATAGAAAACTCCCAGCAAAGTGATCGACCCCTTCCCACTCCGAACTTCCACCCACAGAGACTCTGTGGACAATCAATCCACAGCATACATCTTCTCTACAGCTGTGACACTATCCCTGATCAGCAGTGCCACTCCACCCCCTCTCTTGCCTCCCTCCCTGTCCTTCCTGAAACATTGGGGCAGCACGGTAGCACAGTGGTTAGCACTGCTGCTTCACAGTGCCAGGGACCTGGGTTCGATTCCCGGCTTGGGTCACTGTCTGTGTGGAGTTTGCACATTCTCTTCGTGTCTGCGTGGGTTTCCTCCGGGTGCTCCGGTTTCCTCTCACAGTCCAAAGATGTGCGGGTTAGGTTGATTGGCCATGCTAAAATTGCCCCTTAGTGTCCTGGGATGCGTAGATTAGAGGGATTAGTGGGTAAAATATGTAGGGATATGGGGGTAGGGTCTGGGTGGGATTGTGGTCGGTGCAGACTCGATGGGCCGAATGGCCTCTTTCTGTACTGTAGGGTTTCTATGATTTCTATGATCTGAATCCCAGCACCTGTAGTATCCAGTCCTGTCCCTGAGACATCCAAGTCTCCGTAATGGCCACCACATCACACTTCCAGGCATCAATCCACGCTCTGAGCTCATCCCCTTTATTCACTATACTCCTGGCATTAAAGTAAACACATCTCAATCCTTTGGTCTGAGCTCTCCCAGAATTATAATTCTTTAATTATTATTTAATTTAATAATTAAATTATAATAATTAATTATAATTTACCTAATAACCGAATGATGCATGTTACATAGACCTAATAACTATCGTAATATGATTGAATTCAGTGTAATTTTTGAAAGGGAGAAAAGGTAAAGCAGTTAATAAGCTTCTTGATTTGGGACTGGTGTCATTGGGATGAGACAGATAATCTGCACAGTAAACTGGACAGACCTGTTAATGGATAAAACAGTAGAAGATCAATAGTGTTGTATTCCAGAAAGCCAGGTGGTGAAGGATAGAACTGGAGCCAATCTTTACAAACTTTCCTAAGCTTTTATTTACAGGGTTATACATTTAAAACATGCAGCTCCTAAAGTAGCAGCTGCTACAATTTATTAATAGGAGGATTAGTGAATTCCCAGTTAATGCCCACTTCCAGCATGAAACTGAACACAATTAAAATTCAATTAATTGATTCCCTCATTATCTTAAAAAAGTTTCAATGTGCAACCCAAACAAATTAAATCAATAATTTCCAAATTCTGTACAAAGCATTATATTGCTGGGAGCTGCTCATCCAGGACCTCTGAAATGTATTTCTGCATGCACTTAATTTAATCAAACTTTCTGACAGTTGAAGATTTGCATCCATCCATTTGATTTTGGAGGTTTCCTTTCTGTCCAGTATTTGTTTCAAGTCGCCATTGCTTTATCTCACTCACATTCTTTGGACAATGTGTATTATTCCACAATAAATATCAGTGCAGCCTTTCTGCAGAATCACAGTTAAAATACTTGACAAATTGAATCCCATATCCGCAGCCTTTCCTCAAGTCAGTGTTTCTGCAGCCAAAGTATTTTTAACTATCTTTATTATCTTGATAGTTTCCCAAGCTAAAGGACATTTCCCATGTTTCACCAATGAAAACGATGAAAACAGTTGTACGCAGATACCCATCAGGAAGATTAGCATGTGAAGTGAAAAATTGCATGATCTTTGGATTATATAGTTAGCTAATTATAATTTTCTCAATGCTTTACTTACCTTAAAGTATTCTCTGCTTTAGGGCATTTCATCATAGTACTTAACTATAACATATCAAAAGTAACATTTGGCCGAGCCTGAGTACTCAACTAGTTCAACTGACCAATCAAATATAGAATTTCTGCAGTACTGAAGGAGGCCATTTGGCCCATCGGGTTGGCACCAATTCTCTGACAGTGTGTCTTACCCAGGCCCTCCCCTCCAGCCTATTCCCATAGCTCCATGCATTTACCATGGCTAATCCATCTAACCTGCACAAAGGGGCAATTTGGCATGGCCAATCCACCTAAGCTGCATATCTTTGGAGTGTGGAAGGAAACTGGAGCACTCGGAGGAATCCCATGAGACACGGGGCGAATGTGCAAACTCCATACGCACAGTCACCCAAGGCAGGAATCAAACCTGGGTCCCTGGCACTGTGAGGCAGCAGTGCTAACGAATGTGCCACCCATATTTGTTACCATGTTCCACTCCAGAGGGAGGTCATGCCTAATAAATTTGATTGAATTTTTTGAGGAGATGACCAGGTGTGTAGATGAGGGTAGTGCAGATGGAATTTATATGGATTTCAGCAAAGCCTTTGACCAGGTCCCACATGGGAGACTTGTAAAGAAGATAAATGCACTTGGGATAGAGGGTAATTTGATAAAGTGGATTCAAAATTGGCTCAGTTGAAGAAGACAGAGGGTGATGATAGGAGCTGCTTTAATGACTGGAAGCCAATGTCCAGTGGCGTACCACAGGGATCTGTGTTGGGTCCCCTATTATTTGTCATTTGTATAAATGACATAGATGACTATGTGGGGGTGGGGTAGGATTAGTACGTTTGCGGATGATTGGCCGTGTGGTTAACAGTGAGGTTGAGTGTCTTGGGCTACAAGAAGATAGAGACAGAATGGTCAAATGGACAGATAAGTGGCAGATGAGATTTAACCCTGAGAAGTGAGAGTTGATACACTTTGGAAGGAGTAATTTGACGAGGAATATTCAATGGACTGGCATGACACTAAGAAGTTTTGTGGAACAAAGGGACCTTGGCGTGTTTGTCCACAGATCTCTGAAGGCAGAAAGGCATGTTAGTAGGGTGGTGAAAAAGGCATATAGGACACTTGCTTTTATCAATCGAGGCATAGATTACAAAAGCAGGGAAGTCATGTTAGAGTTGCATAGAAGTTTGGTGAGGTCACAGCTAGAGTACTGTGCGCAGTTCTGGTCGCCACATTGTCGGAAGGATGTGATTGCACTGGAGGGGATGCAGAGGAGATTCACCAGGATGTTGCCTGGGGTGGAACATTTAAGTTATGAAGAGAGGTTGGGTAGGCTTGGGTTGTTTTCGTTGGAGCAGAGAAGACGGAGGTGGGGCCTGATTTAGGTGTACACAATTATGACGGGCATGGACAGAGTGGATAAGGAGCAGCTGTTCCTCTTAGTTGAAGGGTCAGTCACAAGGAGACATAGGTTCAAGGTGAGGGGCAGGAAGTTTAAGGGGGATGTGAGGAAAAACTTTTTTTACCCAGAGGGTGGTGACGGTCTGCACTCCCTGGAGGGTAATAGATTGACTCAGATCCTTTAAAAGTATCTGGATAAGCACTTGGCACGTCGTAACTTTCAAGGCTATGGGCCAAATACTGGTAAATAGGATTAGGTAGGTAGGTCAGGTGTTTCTGGTGTGTTGGTGCAGTCTCGATGGGCCAAAGGGCCTCTTCTACACAGAGATTCTGTGATTGTAAAGATTGTTGGCTAAACTTGGAATTTACAAGATTACAGATCTTGTTCAGAAATTGGCTGATTGGCTGGAGAGAGAGTAGAGATAATATACAGTTATTCTGGTTGGGAAGATGTGACTAATGGTGTCCAATAAGGATCTGTGCTTGGGTCTCCGTTAGCTATTCACCATATTTATTCGTGACTAAATTGATGGGATAGAATGTTATATACTTCCAGATTTACTGATGACACAAAGCGAGGGAGATTTGTAAGCAGCGTGGTTGGAAGCATAACTTCACAAAGAGATATTGATATTGTAAATGAATGGGGAAAGCTGGCAAATTTATTTATTCTTTCATGGTATATGAGCATTGCTGGCATGGCCAGTATTTGTTGCCCAATCCCTATTTGCCCTTGAACTGAGTGGCTTGCGCAGAGGGCAGTTAGGAATCAACCACATTGCATGTAGGGCGGACCAGGTAAGGATGGCAGATTTCCTTCTCTAAAGGACATTAGTGAACCAGATGGGTTTTTACAACAATCGACTGGTTTCATGGTCATCATTACTGAGAGAGCAGATGGAATTTAATCCAGATAAATGCGAAGTGATGCATTTCAGTAGATCTAATGTAAGGGGGAGCTATACAATAAATGGCAGAACCATCAGGCGTATAGACACACAGAGGGACCTGGGTGTACAAGTCCACAGATCCTTAAAGGTGGCAGCACAGGTGGAGAGGGTGGTGAAGAAGGCATATGGCATGCTTGCCTTTATTGGACGGGGCATAGAATATAAAAGTTGGCATATGATGTTGCGGCTGTATAGAACGTTGGTTAGGCCACACTTGGAATACTGCGTCCAGTTCTGGTCACCACACTACCAGAAGGTAGTGGAGGCTTTGGAGAGAGTACAGAAAAGGTTTACCAGGATGTTGCCTGGTATGGAGGGTCTTAGCTATGAGGAGAGATTGGGTAAACTGGGGTTGTTCTCCCTGGAAAGACGGAGGATGAGAGGCGACCTAATAAAGGTGTATAAAATTATGAAGGGCATAGATAGGATGAACAGTGGGGAGCTTTTTCCCAGGTCGGAGGTGACGAACACAAGGGGTCACAGGTTCAAGGTGAGGGGGGCAAGGTTCAACACAGATGTCAGGGGGACGTATTTTACACAGAGGGTGGTGGGGGCCTGGAATGCACTGCCAAGCAAGGTGATTGAGGCGGACACACTGGGATCGTTTAAGACTTATCTAGATAGCCACATGAACAGACTGGGAATAGGGGGATACAAACGAATGGTCTAGTTGGGCACATGAGCGGCGCAGGCTTGGAGGGCTGAAGGGCCTGTTCCTGTGCTGTCTTGTTCTGTGTTCTTTGTTTATTCTAATCAGAGACTTCTGTTTTCAGAGGGCACGCCAAAGTGTCACTGACATGGGTTTCTCTTCAGGGATCGTTTTTTTTATTGATTCATGGAATATGGGCGTTGCTGGCTGGCCAGCATTTATTGCCCATCCCTTGTTGCACTTGACAAGGTGGTGGTGAGCTGCCTTCTTGAATTGCTGCAGTCCTTGTGGTTGACCCACAATGCTACTAGGGAGGGAATTCCAGGATTTTGACCCAGCGACTGCGAAGGAATGGCGATTATAGTTCCAAGTCAGGATGGTGAGTGGCTTGGGGGGGGACTTGCAGGTGGTGATGTTTCCATATCTGCTGCCCTTATCCTTCTAGATGGAAGTGGTTGTGGGTTTGGAAGGCGCTGTCTAAGGATCTTTGGTGAATTTCTGCAGTGTATCTTGTAGATAGTACACACTGCTGCTACTGAGCGCGGTGGTAGAGGGATTGAATGTTTGTAGATGTGGTGCCAATCAAGCGGGCTGCTTTGTCCGATGGTGTCAAGCTTCTTGAGTGTTGTTGGAGCCGCACCCATCCAGGCAAGTGGGGAGTATTTCATCACACTCCTGACTTGTGCCTTGTAGATGGTGGACAGGCTTTGAGGAGTCAGGAGGTGAGTTACTCACTGCAGTATTCCTAGCCTCTGACCTGCTCTTGTAGCCACTGTGTTTATGTGGTGAGTCCAGTTGAGTTTCTGGTCAATGGTAACCCCAAGGTTGTTGACAGTGGGGGATTCAGTGATGGTTACACCATTGAATGGCAAGAGGTGGTGGTTAGAGTGTCTCTTATTGGTGATGGTCATTGCCTGGCATTTGTGTGGCGTGAATGTTATTTGCCACTTGTCAGCCCAAGCCTGGATATTGTCCAGATCTTGTTGCATTTGAACATGGACTGCTTCAGTATCTGAGGAGTCGCGAGTGGTGCTGAACATTGTGCAATCATCAGCGAACATCCCCACTTCTGACCTAATGATGGAGGAAAGATCATTGATGAAGCAGCTGAAGGTTGTTGGGCCTTGGACACCACCCTGAGGGACTCCTGCAGAGATGTCCTGGAGCTGAGATGACTGTCCCTCCACAAACACAAACATCTTCCTATGTACTGGTATGACTCCAACCAGTGGAGTGTTTGCACCCTGATACCCATTGATTCCAGTTTTGCTCGGGCTCCTTGATGCTACACTCGGTCGAATGTTGATGTCAAGGGCTGTCACTCTCAACTCACTCGGGGTTCCTGCTTCCTCAGCTGCGATCTCTGAGACTGTTTCTCCATTGCCTGGAAGAATGGGCTCTGAGTTAATCTCGAGCTGCTGTTCTGTACTGGACTCTGGGTTCATTTCGAGCTGTTGTTCTGTACTGGACTCTGGGTTAATCTCGAGCTGTTGTTCTGTACTGGACTCTGGGTTAATCTCGAGCTGTTGTTCTGTACTGGACTCTGGGTTAATCTCGAGCTGTTGTTCTGTACTGGACTCTGGGTTAATCTCGAGCTGTTGTTCTGTACTGGACTCTGGGTTAATCTCGAGCTGTTGTTCTGTACTGGACTCTGGGTTAATCTCGAGCTGTTGTTCTGTACTGGACTCTGGGTTAATCTTGAGCTGCTGTTCTTAGAACATAGAACATAGAACATAGAAAGCCACAGCACAAACAGGCCCTTCGGCCCACAAGTTGCGCCGATCACATCCCCACCTCTAGGCCTATCTATAGCCCTCAATCCCATTAAATCCCATGTACTCATCCAGAAGTCTCTTAAAAGACCCCAACGAGTTTGCCTCCACCACCACCGACGTCAGCCGATTCCACTCACCCACCACCCTCTGAGTGAAAAACTTACCCCTGACATCTCCTCTGTACCTACCCCCCAGCACCTTAAACCTGTGTCCTCTCGTAGCAACCATTTCAGCCCTTGGAAATAGCCTCTGAGAGTCTACCCTATCCAGACCTCTCAACATCTTGTAAACCTCTATCAGGTCACCTCTCATCCTTCGTCTCTCCAGGGAGAAGAGACCAAGCTCCCTCAACCTATCCTCATAAGGCATGCCCCCCAATCCAGGCAACATCCTTGTAAATCTCCTCTGCACCCTTTCAATGGCTTCAACATCTTTCCTGTAATGAGGTGACCAGAACTGCGCGCAGTACTCCAAGTGGGGTCTAACCAGGGTCCTATAAAGCTGCAGCATTATCTCCCGACTCCTAAACTCAATCCCTCGATTAATGAAGGCCAGTACGCCGTACGCCTTCTTGACCGCATCCTCCACCTGCGAGGCCGATTTAAGAGTCCTATGGACCCGGACCCCAAGGTCCTTCTGATCCTCTACACTGCTAAGAATGGTACCCTTCATATTATACTGCTGCTTCATCCCATTGGATCTGCCAAAATGGATCACCACACACTTATCCGGGTTGAAGTCCATCTGCCACTTCTCCGCCCAGTCTTGCATTCTATCTATGTCTCGCTGCAACTTCTGACATCCCTCCAAACTATCCACAACACCACCTACCTTGGTGTCGTCAGCAAACTTACCAACCCATCCCTCCACTTCCTCATCCAGGTCATTTATGAAAATGACAAACAGCAAGGGTCCCAGAACAGATCCCTGGGGCACTCCACTGGTCACTGACCTCCATGCAGAGAAAGACCCCTCCACAGCCACTCTCTGCCTTCTGCAGGCAAGCCAGTTCTGGATCCACAAGGCAACAGCCCCTTGGATCCCATGCCCTCTCACTTTCTCAAGAAGTCTTGCATGGGGGACCTTATCGAACGCCTTGCTGAAGTCCATATAGACCACATCCACCGCTCTTCCTTCGTCAATGTGTTTGGTCACATTTTCAAAGAACTCAACCAGGCTCGTAAGGCACGACCTGCCCTTGACAAAGCCGTGCTGACTACTTTTGATCATACTAAACTTCTCTAGATGATCATAAATCCTGTCTCTCAGGATCCTCTCCATCAACTTACCAACCACTGAGGTTAGACTCACCGGTCGGTAATTTCCCGGGCTGTCCCTGTTCCCTTTCTTGAATATAGGGACCACATCTGCAATCCTCCAATCCTCCGGAACCTCTCCCGTCTCCATCGACGATGCAAAGATCATCGCCAAAGGCTCCGCAATCTCCTCCCTCGCCTCCCACAGTAACCTGGGGTACATCCCATCCGGTCCCGGCGACTTACCAACCTTGATGCCATTCAATAGTTCCAACACATCCTCTTTCTTTATGTCCACATGCTCGATCCTTTCTGTCCACCGCAAACCAGCAGTACAACCACCCAGATCCCTTTCCACCGTGAATACCGAGGTAAAGTATTCATTAAGCAGCTCCGCCATTTCTAACGGTTCCGCACAACCTTTTCCCCCTTCACCTTTTGTTCTGTACTGGACTCTGGGTTAATCTCGAGCTGTTGTTCTGTACTGGACTCTGGGTTCATTTCGAGCTGTTGTTCTGTACTGGACTCTGGGTTAATCTCGAGCTGTTGTTCTGTACTGGACTCTGGGTTAATCTCGAGCTGTTGTTCTGTACTGGACTCTGGGTTAATCTCGAGCTGTTGTTCTGTACTGGACTCTGGGTTAATCTCGAGCTGTTGTTCTGTACTGGACTCTGGGTTCATTTCGAGCTGTTGTTCTGTACTGGGCTCCGGGTTAACCTTGAGCTGTTGTTCTGTACTGGACTCTGGGTTAATCTTGAGCTGTTGTTCTGTACTGGGCTCTGGGTTAATCTTGAGCTGTTGTTCTGTACTGGGCTCCGGGTTAATCTTGAGCTGTTGTTCTGTACTGGACTCTGGGTTCATTTCGAGCTGTTGTTCTGTACTGGGCTCCGGGTTAACCTTGAGCTGTTGTTCTGTACTGGACTCTGGGTTAATCTTGAGCTGTTGTTCTGTACTGGACTCTGGGTTAATCTTGAGCTGTTGTTCTGTACTGGGCTCTGGGTTAATCTTGAGCTGTTGTTCTGTACTGGGCTCCGGGTTAATCTTGAGCTGTTGTTCTGTACTGGACTCTGGGTTAATCTTGAGCTGTTGTTCTGTACTGGACTCTGGGTTAATTTCGAGCTGTTGTTCTCTACTGGATTCTGGGTTAATCTTGAGCTGTTTTTCTGTACAGGGCTTCTTGTTAATCTCGAGCTGTTGTTCTATACTGGACTCCAATTAACGTCAAGCTATTGTTCTGGTTTCAGCCATCTCAAGGGCTGGTACCTGCTCAATGCCGGACCTCCTGAGCCTAAGCTGGTCCAGCTGTTTTTTCACGACCTTGTGGGACACTGGCTCTGTCTCTTCGATGGTGATCCCTGGAACCCAGCCGGGACCATCTCCAAAGTTACTCGCGTAAACCTGATCACTTATTTCAACTGTCTCTGTTCTTGCAGAGTCTATTTTCTTTTCTGAGTCTCTTGCCTAGACTCCACTCTCCCTTAGTCTCGTACAAAGCCAATGTCCAATTAATAGTTTTGCTGCAGAGATTCCTGTTGTAGTGTGTGGGGTGATTCTATAATCAAATTAGTAACATGCCAATTTGATTTCTATAGGTATCATAGGCTGTTATTCATGTGATATATTTCAGGTCAGAAACTCCAAAGTGTTTTATGAAATCCACCTGGATCATAAATTTTGCACTTTGAATTTGGCTAGGGTGAGCATGAGATACTTCTTTCAGGTATGATTCAAATGACCCACTAGGGAGCTTTTATCAAACAAAGTTAATTTAAGAATATGGTTAACATGTCTGGAAAGAAATAACTTTTATCAATTACAAAAAAATAAGCATGATATTGTATAACCCTCAATGAATATAGGAAATGTCCCAATCAAACAAACTTCCCGATACAAAACCCTTGCCACAGGTTTAGCACAGAAAATATAAATGCTCACATAATGCTGGAACTTAGTTGTTTGGTTGAATGCTGCAGCTCTCTTGATTCACACACACACAGAGTCAGAACAGCTTCCCAAAACACCTGGGGAAGAGAGAGAGACTCTCGGCAAGCCAACCATCAACAGCAGGTTTTTTTTTTCCACTCCAGGAAGGCAAAATACCTTGCTTGCAGCTAGCCAGCAGAATTTTCAATGCCAGGAAGAGAACATTTCTTTCAGTCTGATGTCCATCCCCTTCTAAACTGAAACAGTTGCTCAAAACTGAAACTGAAAGAGCTCCTATCACCCAGTCTTCCTCCTAACAATGCAGGGTCATAAAATAAATCCTAGAGTAAAAATAAACTCAACCCCATTTGAGCAGCAATATAATGACTTTGAGCAGATGGCCCGGCAACAATTGAACATTGAATACAGGAGTTGGGATGTCTTGTTGAAGTTGGTCATTTCTGCTACACTTGGAATGCTATGTACCGTTCTGGTCATCCTATTATAGAAAGGATATTATTAAGTCGGGCGGCACAGTGGTTAGCACTGCTGCCTCACAGTGCCAGGGACCGGTGTTCAATTCCGGCCTCGGGTCATTGTCTATGTGGAGTTTGCACATTCTTCCTGTGTCTGTGTGCGTTTCCTCTGGGTGCTCTGGTTTCCTCCCACAGTCCAAAGATGAGGCTTGTACGAGACTAAGGCTAGGGGGGAAAAAACTAGAGGACATGGGTTAAGGGTGAAGGGGGAAAGGTTTAAAGGGAATATTAGGGGGGGCTTCTTCACACAGAGAGTGGTGGGAGTGTGGAATGAGCTGCCAGATGAAGTGGTGAATGCGGGCTCACTTTTAACATTTAAGAAAAGCTTGGACAGGTACATGGATGAGAGGGGTGTGGAGGGATATGGTCCAGGTGCAGGTCAGTGGGACTAGGCAGAAAAACGGTTCGGCACAGCCAAGAAGGGCCAAAAGGCCTGTTTCTGTGCTGTAATGTTCTCTTGTCCTGTTTGTGGGTTAGGTTGGCCATGGTAAATTGACCCTAGTGTCAGGGGAATGGCAGGGTAAATATGTGGGATTATGGGAGTAGGGTCTGGTTGGGATTGTGGTCAGTGCAGACCCGATGGGCTGAATTGCCTCCTTCTGCACTGTAGGGATTCTATGATTCTACAAACTAGAAAGAGTGCAGAAAAGGTTTACTGGGATGCTACAGGGATTTGTTGGTTGAATTATAAGGAGAGGCTGGATAGACTGGGACTTTTTTCCCTGGAGCGTAGGAGGCTTAGTGGTGATGTTATAGAGGTCTCTAAAATAATGTGGGGCATAGATCAGCTGGATAGTCAACATCTTTTCCCAACGGTAGGGGAGTCTAAAACTAGAGGGCATAGGTTTAAGGTGAGAGGGGAGAGAGACAAAAGGGTCCAGAGGAGCAATTTTTTCACAGAGGGTAGTGAGTTATTCTGGAGGTGGTAGTAGAGGCGGGTACAATTTCATCTTTTAAAAAGCATTGAGACAGTTACATGAATAAGAAGAGTATAGAGGGATATGGGCCAAAGGTGGGCAATTGGGATTAGTTTAGTGGTTAAAAACTGGGCGGCATAGACAAGTTGGGCTGAAGGGCCTGTTTCCATGTTGTAAACGTCTATGACTTTATAACGATGAGAAACCAAAGCTGCTTACAGCTGCAGAGAATATGATTTTTTTTTTAAAGTTCTGAAAGGTACACTAATGTCACACATGCTAGTTTTAAATGTTTACATCACCTGGTCTGCCAGTCCATTTGAGGCTGGGCAGTTTGTTTTCGTTAGAGAGAAGGAGGTTAAGAGGTGACTTAATAGAGGCATATAAGATGATCAGAGGATTAGATAGGGTGGACAGTGAGAGCCTTTTTCCTCGGATGGTGATGGCTAGCACGAGGGGACATAGCTTTAAATTGAGGGGTGATAGATATAGGACAGATGTTAGAGGTAGGTTCTTTACTCAGAGAGTAGTAAGGGCGTGGAATGCCCTGCCTGCAGCAGTAGTGGACTCGTCAATATTAAGAGCATTCAAATGGTATTGGATAAACATATGGATGATTTTGGAATAGTGTAGATTAGAGGGGCTTTAGATTGGTTCCACTGGTCGGCGCAACATCGAGGGCCGAAGGGCCTGTACTGCACTGTAATGTTCTATGTTCTAAAGTGCTGTTTTAATATGTTTGATGCCATTAGAAAGCATGAAGTTTTAGAACTTGCTACTGGTGAAGATAAAACTGCTGTCAGACATCTGGTATACCATATACACAGAAACTCTGTCTCAGCTTCTCAATTGTGGCATGTGCAGTAGTGGAGCTCATGCGGTGTACCTCTACCTATTTAGAATGCACATCTACCAGGATCAAAAACTTGGAGACCCTAAAAGGCCCAGCAAAACCCATGTGCACTCTCGCCCCTGGCCTGTCTGGCCACTCCTATGGGAACAAAGAGGTTGATGGAGGAAGCTTTTGATTCCTTGGCTTAGATTGCATGTCTTAATAAGTTGCAATATCTGGGTCAAGGTCAGGCCACCAGACGCCAGCATTTTCATTTCTGATACTCCAGGGTGGCCAATATGTAGTTCCTTGAGTGTCCTGGGCTAGGGAGAACCACTCGGGACCCCCAGAGAATTATACCATCTTCCACACTGAGCTCATTCTTTTTAGTCAAGTAGGGCTTCATCTCTTCTGAGGATTGTCCTTGGAGTTCACCATTCATCATCATGTGCTTTACTTATGATAAAGTCGGGTCTTTTCATGTCCAGGTCTTAATTTGCTTTGTGAATACTGGTATGGTCTCTGAATAATTTAAAGTCGTCATAACTTCTTCCAGTGCTGGTGGAGGAGTAGGGCTCATGGGCAACGGGAGGCACTTCAAAGCATCAGCATTCGCTATTTGAGTTTTGGGGTGATGCTCTATAAATAATGTGTAAGCAGCAAGTAGCAAAGCCCAATGCTATAGCCAAGCAGAGGCGATAGGAGGAATTGTCTTATCCTCTTTGAATAGCCCAAGTAGAGGTTTCTGCTCTGTCACGAATATAAAGTGCAAACCATAGACATACTGATGAAATCTTTTTATGACAAAGACGACTGCCGATGCCTCTTTCTCAAATTGTGAGTACCTGAGCTCAGTATCTGAGAGAGAGTTCTGAATGCATAAGCTATGGGTCTTTATGATCTATCTTTCCAACGATGTGAAAGCGCAGCCCTGATCCCATAAATGGCCACGTCACTTATCAGGATGAGTTCCTTCTTGGGGTCAAAATGGCCTGACAGGTTTGACGACAGCAGCTGTTGTTTTACCTTGTTGAAGGCCTCTGCCTGGGGAGGGCACATCATCTCATAGGGGTTCTGCGGTCTCTGTAGCCCAGATTAAAAAGTCAGGTGGTGAGGGATAGTCCATCTGCAATAGCAACAGTTGCCCCAGAACAATTTAATGCTGGGAACAGTGTTAATTGCTTAAAGTGAATCTTCCAACCCCATCTGCAGAGGAGGTTCAGCCTTAGAAAACAGCTGGTCAATCAGATTGGTTGACATCTCCATAGTTCTCACCGAGGAACCCAGGTAAATCTGGGATCAAGGTCCTCACTAAGGAAGGGGTGAAGGTTGGAGGGCAAGGTTCAAGAGGTCAGGGGGGTGGGGGATGGGGGTGGCGGTGGTAGGTGTGGATGAATTGGTTGGGAGTAGTGGTGTTTCAGGAAAATGAACGACACAAAAATCCTTCTAGCACCTCTGCCAGGTTTGTCAATTGCTCTTGTTCTGAGGTCCCTGTGACCAGGACATACTGCTACTATAGGCAACCCCCGAAGTATGTTCTCCACCATTCACAGGAATATAGCACAAGCTGGCGAGAATCCGAAGGAAAAGTGGGTATATTTATATAAACCCTTGTGCGTATTGATTGTAATGTATTTCCAGAATACCTCATCTAGTTCTAGATGAAGATAAGCATGGCTCGTATCCAACTTGGTGAATGACTTGACGTACAAGTCCTCAATCCTGAGCATCAGATACCTGTTTAATTTAGAGACAGTTAACCACTGACTTATAATCCCCACAAATGTGGACAAATTTATCCAGCTTGAGGGCAGGGACGATAGGCCCCGTCCACAAATTGTACGGGTTTTACAATACCCAGGTCTTCAAGGTGACTGAGTTTGGCCTCCACTTCCTTGAAGAGAGAATAAGGGATAGGTCCTGCTTTGTAATATTTGGGCATGGTGTCAGGGTTGACATTGAGCCCCTCGTATCCCTCTCTTGTCGCGAATGTAATAACCTCGTCAAAGCCGGTCCTCTGGTACAACGCTGCTTTATTGAAATAAAGAAAAGGTCTGCATCCGTGACTTACAATAACTCAAACCATTGTTCCAGACCAGTAATTCCCTTGGCTAACAATTAATGTCAGGGAGATTAGCAGGCTAAACATATTGGGTTACGGGGATAGAGTGCGATTGTTGTTGGTGCAGGCTCGATGGGCTGAATGGCCTCCTGCTGTGCAGTCGGGATTGTATGAATACCTGGTCCTGACTGAGTGTGGGTTTTAAACTCTCGCTGCTCGTCTCTCATTGGGTGAACTTCCGCTCACTCAGTCAGGAAACCCATACTCGCTGGAGCTCATAATGATACCCTGTGTCCTTGGTGATAGGAACAAAGTATAAAAATGGGAGGCAATCTGTGAAGAGTGCAGTGTGCAGAGACTGGGGAGTGTGTGAGCTGTGCTGTGTTAAATTTATGGTGTAACTCGGGGAGCTTGCTTCCCATGAACAGCTGATTCAGCCAGTGCAGTGGATCACTTGATTGTGTATGTTTCCGGGGTGTGGCAATGGCCTTGTGTGGGAGAGGAGGAAAAGAAATGATCCTGAACTGCACAATACGAAACTACTCCCAGAACTGTGTTGGCAGTAGGAATATGGTCGGCATAGTACCAGCAGCTCAAGCTCTGTAGTATACTTTCACTTAGCCTTACTTTATTGATGGACCTTTTTTTGCAGCTGAGTGAAATATGAAGGAATCTGGGTTAATATAACTTGACGATTTCCATATGATTATAGAAGAAAAGTTAGCATCCAGGTTTTGCGTTTCCTTTTGATACGGTCTTGGGTACAGTGGCGCTGGTCACTGTTGTAAATTGGCTGAGGTTCATAGAATCATAGAATCCCCACAGTGCAGAAGGAGGCCATTCAGCCCATCGAGTCGGCAATATCCACAATCCCACCCAGGTCCTGTCCCCATTACACCACCTTTTTACACTGCTAATCCCTGTAACCTACGTATCCCGGGACACTAAGAGACAATTTAGCCTGAACAATCAACCTAACCCGCACATCTTTGGACTGTGGGAGGAAACCGGAGCACCCGGAGGAAACCCACGCAGACACAGGGAGATACAGACAATGACCCAAGCCGGGAATTGAACCCGTGTCCCTGGAGCTGTGAGGCAGCAGTGCTAACCACTGTGCCACTGTGCCACCCACTTATCAGTCAAGAGTCTCAGGTGTGTACGCATACCCTTGTGTAGTCTAATGTGTGTACCCATACTGTGGTGTCAGGTGTGCACATACCCTTCAGATGTGTACCCACGCTCTTCTGTAGTGCCAGGTGTTTACCCATACACATCTCCTTGTGCCAGGTGTGTACCTAAACACTTCTTGTGTCAGGTGAGTACCCATACACTTCACCTCATGTCAGGTCGTGTCGTGTCATACTCTTCTGTAGTTTCAAGTGTGTACCCATACTCTGGTGTGGTGTCAGGTGTGTACGCATATTCTGGTGTCAGGTGTGTACGCATATTCTGGTGTCAGGTGTGTACAGTGTGTCTTGATTGGACAATGTGATCGGTGCTTGCTTGGTGGGCTGAAGAGCCTATTCATGTGCTGTAATTTTCTTTGTTCTTTGTTTGTTTGTACCCATACTCTTCTGTAGTGCCAGGGGTGTCCCCTGTGCCCTGGTGCCAGAGGTGTCCCCGTGCCCTTGAATGGAGTCAGGGGTGTCGCCACACCTTTGTGTAGTCAGGTGTACCCATACTCTGCTGTAATGTCAGGTTTGATGATACTAAGATTGGCAGAGTTGCAGATAGTGATGAAGATTGTTAGAGAATACAGCAGGATATAGATAGAACCTAGAACACAGAAAAGCTACAGCACAAACAGGCCCTTCGGCCCACAAGTTGCGCCGAACATGTCCCTACCTACTAGGCTTACCTATAACCCTCTATCTTACTAACTTCCATGAACTTATTCAAAAGTCTCTAAAAAGACCCTATCAAATCCGCCTCCACCACCACTACCGGCAGCCGATTCCACGCACCCGCCACCCTCTGAGTGAAAAACGTACCCCTAACATCTCCTCTGTACCTACTCCCCAGCACCCTAAACCTGTGACCTCTTGTGGCAGCCATTTCAGCCCTGGGTAAAAGCCTCTGAGAATCTACTCTATCAATACCTCTCAACATCTTGTACACCTCTATCAGGTCACCTCTCATCCTTCGCTTCTCCAAGGAGAAAAGACCTAGCTCTCTCAACCTATCCTCATAAGGCATGTCACCTAATCCAGGCAACATCCTTGTAAATCTCCTCTGCACCCTTTCTATGGCTTCCACATCCTTTCTGTAATGACGTGACCAGAACTGGGCACAGTACTCCAGGTGGGGTCTGACCAGGGTCCTATACAGCTGCAGCATTATCTCCCGATTTCTAAACTCAATTCCTCTATAGGCTGGAAAATTGGGCGGAGAAATGGCAGATGGACTTTTATCCGGACAAATGGGAGGTGATGTATTTTGGTAGAACCAAATCGGGTGGGAGCTATAAAATAAATGGCAGAAGAATCAGGAGCATAGACACACAGAAAGATTTGGGAATACAGGTCCACTGATCCTTAAAAGTGTCAGCACCGGTGGAAAAAATGGTGAAGAAAGCTTGTGGCATGCTTGCCTTCATCAGACGGGGCATCGAATATAAAAGTTGGCAAATTATGTTACAGTTGCTTAAAAAGTTGGTTAGGCCACATTTGGAATACTGTGTCCAATTCTAGTCACCACACGACCAGAAGGACATGGAGGCTTTGGAGAGAGTACAGAAAAGGTTTACCAGCTTGTTGCCTGGTATGGAGGGTATTAGCTTTGAGAAGAGATTGAATAAACTAGGATTGTTCTCCCTGGAAAGGCGGAGGTTCCTGATAGAAGTTTCTAAAATTATGAGAGGTATCGATAGGGTGAACAGTTGGAACCTTTTACCAGGGAGGAAGTGACAATTACAACTGTGCACAAGTTCAAGGTAAGGGGGGAAAGGTTCAGTGGAGATGTGCGGGGCACGTTTTTTTGCACACAGCGTGGTGGGGGCCTGGAATGCACTGCCGAGTGAGGTGGTTGAGGCAGACACATTAACTACGTTTAAGACTTATCTGGACAGACATATGAACAGGCGGGATATAGAGGGATACAGACGGTCGGTGTAGGTAGGACAATGTGATTGGTGCTTGCTTGGTGGACTGAAGGGCCTGTTCCAGTGCTGTACTTTGTCCTTTGAGTACGGATACACACCTGGCATTATAGAAGTGTATGGGTACACAACTGACACAAGGAGAAGTGTATGGGCACACACTGACATTGCAGAAGAGTTTGGGTTAACTTCTATGGCCAAGCCAGTTCTGAATCCATCTAGCTAGTTCACCCTTGATCCCAAACTATGTACCCATACTGTGGTGGAGTGTCAGATGTGTGCCCATCATACTGTGGTGGAGGGTCGGGTGTGTACCCGTGCTGTGGTGGAGGGTCGGGTGTGTACCCGTGCTGTGGTGGAGGGTCGGGTGTGTACCCGTGCTGTGGTGGAGGGTCGGGTGTGTACCCGCGCTGTGGTGGAGGGTCGGGTGTGTATCCGCGCAGTGATGGAGGGTCAGGTGTGTACCCGTGCTGTGGTGGAGGGTCGGGTGTGTACCCGCGCTGTGATGGAGGGTCGGGTGTGTACCCGTGCTGTCGTGGAGGGTCGGGTGTGTACCCGCGCTGTGGAGTGTCGGGTGTGTACCCGCGCTGTGGTGGAGGGTCGGGTGTGTACCCGTGCTGTGGTGGAGGGTCGGGTGTGTACCCGTGCTGTGGTGGAGGGTCGGGTGTGTACCCGTGCTGTGGTGGAGGGTCGGGTGTGTACCCGCGCTGTGATGGAGGGTCGGGTGTGTACCCGTGCTGTCGTGGAGGGTCGGGTGTGTACCCGCGCTGTGGAGTGTCGGGTGTGTACCCGCGCTGTGGTGGAGGGTCGGGTGTGTACCCGTGCTGTGGTGGAGGGTCGGGTGTGTACCCGTGCTGTGGTGGAGGGTCGGGTGTGTACCCGCGCTGTGGTGGAGGGTCGGGTGTGTATCCGCGCTGTGATGGAGGGTCAGGTGTGTACCCGTGCTGTGGTGGAGGGTCGGGTGTGTACCCGCGCTGTGGTGGAGGGTCGGGTGTGTACCCGTGCTGTCGTGGAGGGTCGGGTGTGTACCCGCGCTGTGGAGTGTCGGGTGTGTACCCGCGCTGTGGTGGAGGGTCGGGTGTGTACCCGTGCTGTGGAGGGTCGGGTGTGTACCCGTGCTGTGGTGGAGGGTCGGGTGTGTACCCGTGCTGTGGAGGGTCGGGTGTGTACCCGTGCTGTGGTGGAGGGTCGGGTGTGTACCCGTGCTGTGGAGGGTCGGGTGTGTACCCGTGCTGTGGATGGTCGGGTGTGTACCCGCGCTGTGATGGAGGGTCGGGTGTGTACCCGTGCTGTGGTGGAGGGTCAGGTGTGTACCCGTGCTGTGGTGGAGGGTCGGGTGTGTACCCGCGCTGTGGAGGGTCGGGTGTGTACCCGCGCTGTGGAGGGTCGGGTGTGTACCCGCGCTGTGGTGGAGGGTCGGGTGTGTACCCGTGCTGTGGAGGGTCGGGTGTGTACCCGCGCTGTGGTGGAGGGTCGGGTGTGTACCCGCGCTGTGGTGGAGGGTCGGGTGTGTACCCGCGCTGTGGAGGGTCGGGTGTGTACCCGCGCTGTGGTGGAGGGTCGGGTGTGTACCCGTGCTGTGGTGGAGGGTCGGGTGTGTACCCGTGCTGTGGTGGAGGGTCGGGTGTGTACCCGTGCTGTGGTGGAGGGTCGGGTGTGTACCCGTGCTGTGGTGGAGGGTCGGGTGTGTACCCGTGCTGTGGTGGAGGGTCGGGTGTGTACCCGTGCTGTGGTGGAGGGTCGGGTGTGTACCCGCGCTGTGGTGGAGGGTCGGGTGTGTACCCGCGCTGTGGAGGGTCGGGTGTGTACCCGCGCTGTGGTGGAGGGTCAGGTGTGTACCCGTGCTGTGATGGAGGGTCGGGTGTGTACCCGTGCTGTGATGGAGGGTCGGGTGTGTATCCGCGCTGTGATGGAGGGTCAGGTGTGTACCCGTGCTGTGATGGAGGGTCGGGTGTGTACCCGTGCTGTGGAGGGTCGGGTGTGTACCCGTGCTGTGGAGGGTCGGGTGTGTACCCGCGCTGTGGTGGAGGGTCGGGTGTGTACCCGTGCTGTGGTGGAGGGTCGGGTGTGTACCCGTGCTGTGGTGGAGGGTCGGGTGTGTACCCGTGCTGTGGTGGAGGGTCGGGTGTGTACCCGTGCTGTGGTGGAGGGTCGGGTGTGTACCCGTGCTGTGGTGGAGGGTCGGGTGTGTACCCGTGCTGTGGTGGAGGGTCGGGTGTGTACCCGTGCTGTGGTGGAGGGTCGGGTGTGTACCCGTGCTGTGGTGGAGGGTCAGGTGTGTACCCGTGCTGTGATGGAGGGTCGGGTGTGTACCCGTGCTGTGGTGGAGGGTCGGGTGTGTACCCGTGCTGTGGTGGAGGGTCGGGTGTGTACCCGTGCTGTGGTGGAGGGTCGGGTGTGTACCCGTGCTGTGGTGGAGGGTCGGGTGTGTACCCGTGCTGTGGTGGAGGGTCGGGTGTGTACCCGTGCTGTGGTGGAGGGTCGGGTGTGTACCCGTGCTGTGGTGGAGGGTCGGGTGTGTCCCCGTGCTGTGGTGGAGGGTCGGGTGTGTACCCGTGCTGTGGTGGAGGGTCGGGTGTGTACCCGTGCTGTGGTGGAGGGTCGGGTGTGTACCCGTGCTGTGGTGGAGGGTCGGGTGTGTACCCGTGCTGTGGTGGAGGGTCGGGTGTGTACCCGTGCTGTGGTGGAGGGTCGGGTGTGTACCCGTGCTGTGGTGGAGGGTCGGGTGTGTACCCGTGCTGTGGTGGAGGGTCGGGTGTGTACCCGTGCTGTGGTGGAGGGTCGGGTGTGTACCCGTGCTGTGGTGGAGGGTCGGGTGTGTACCCGTGCTGTGGAGGGTCGGGTGTGTACCCGTGCTGTGGTGGAGGGTCGGGTGTGTACCCGTGCTGTGATGGAGGGTCGGGTGTGTACCCGTGCTGTGGTGGAGGGTCGGGTGTGTACCCGTGCTGTGGTGGAGGGTCGGGTGTGTACCCGTGCTGTGGTGGAGGGTCGGGTGTGTACCCGTGCTGTGGTGGAGGGTCGGGTGTGTACCCGTGCTGTGGAGGGTCGGGTGTGTACCCGTGCTGTGGTGGAGGGTCGGGTGTGTACCCGCGCTGTGGTGGAGGGTCGGGTGTGTACCCGCGCTGTGGTGGAGGGTCGGGTGTGTACCCGCGCTGTGGTGGAGGGTCGGGTGTGTACCCGCGCTGTGGAGGGTCGGGTGTGTACCCGCGCTGTGGAGGGTCGGGTGTGTACCCGTGCTGTGATGGAGGGTCGGGTGTGTACCCGTGCTGTGATGGAGGGTCGGGTGTGTACCCGTGCTGTGATGGAGGGTCGGGTGTGTACCCGTGCTGTGATGGAGGGTCGGGTGTGTACCCGTGCTGTGGAGGGTCGGGTGTGTACCCGTGCTGTGGAGGGTCGGGTGTGTACCCGTGCTGTGGAGGGTCGGGTGTGTACCCGCGCTGTGGTGGAGGATCGGGTGTGTACCCGCATTCTGGTGTCAGGTGTGTACAGTGTGTCTTGATTGGACAATGTGATCGGTGCTTGCTTGGTGGACCGCAGGGCCTTTTCCTGTGCTGTACTGTTCTTTGTTCTTTGAGTATGGGTGCACAACTGACACAAGGAGAAGCGTATGGGTACAAAACTGACGCACACAGACATATCTGGGGGCACACACTGACATTACAGAAGAGTTTGGGTACGCACCTAACTTCTATGGCCAAGCCAGTTCTGAATCCATCTAGCTAGTTCACCCTTGATCCCATACTGTAGTGGGGTGTCAGGACTGTACCCATCATACTGTAATGGAGTATCGTGCATATACCCATACTCTGGCATCGAGTGCGTACCCATGCTCTGGCGTCGGGTGCGTACCCATACTCTGGCGTCGGGTGCGGACCCACCTTCTTCTGTAGTGTCCACTGTGTGCCCATACGTTGGTATCAGGGGTGTACCCATCATCTTCTGTAGTGTTGCGCGCGTGCCCACGCTGTGGCGTCGGGCGCGTGCCCACCTTTTTTAATGTCCACTGTGTACACATACATTGATATCAGGCGTGTACCCATCATCTTCTGTAGTGATGTTTGCGTACCCATGCTCTGGTGCGGTTGCGTGCCCATGCTCTGGCGTCGGGCGCGTACCCATGCTCTGGCGTCAGGTGCGTACCGATACTCTGGCGCCAGGTGTATACCCATATTCTGGTTGGGTGTGTACCCATGCTATGGCATTGGGTGTGTACACCTTTTTGGTAGCGTTGTGTGTGTACCGTCACTCTGGTGTTGCGTGTGTTCCCATACTCTGGTGTCCGGTGTGTACTGTTCTTCTTCTGTAGTGCCGTGTGTGTACCCTTAGTCTGGCGTCGGTTGCGTACCCACCTTCTTCTGTAGTGTCCACTGTGTACCCGTACATTGGTATCAGGTGTGTACCCATCATCTTCTGTCGTGTTGTTTGCATGCCCATGCGCTGGCGCCGGGCGCGTGCCCATGCGCTGGCGCCGGGCGCGTGCCCATGCGCTGGCGCCGGGCGCGTGCCCATGCGCTGGCGCCGGGCACGTGCCCATGCGCTGGCGCCGGGCGCGTGCCCATGCGCTGGCGCCGGGCGCGTGCCCATGCGCTGGCGCCGGGCGCGTGCCCATGCGCTGGCGCCGGGCGCGTGCCCATGCGCTGGCGCCGGGCGCGTGCCCATGCGCTGGCGCCGGGCGCGTGCCCATGCGCTGGCGCCGGGCGCGTGCCCATGCGCTGGCGCCGGGCGCGTGCCCATGCGCTGGCGCCGGGCGCGTGGTGTGAATCCTTCAACTGCTGTCCAGTGTATACCCATCTTCTCCTGTAGTGTTGTGTGCATACCCATACTCTGGGTGTATATCCATACTCTGGGTGTATATCCATACTCTGGGTGTATACCCATACTCTGGGTGTATATCCATACTCTGGGTGTATACCCATACTCTGGGTGTATATCCATACTCTGGGTGTATATCCATACTCTGGGTGTATATCCATACTCTGGGTGTATATCCATACTCTGGGTGTATATCCATACTCTGGGTGTATATCCATACTCTGGGTGTATATCCATACTCTGGGTGTATATCCATACTCTGGGTGTATATCCATACTCTGGGTGTATATCCATACTCTGGGTGTATATCCATACTCTGGGTGTATATCCATACTCTGGGTGTATATCCATACTCTGGGTGTATATCCATACTCTGGGTGTATATCCATACTCTGGGTGTATATCCATACTCTGGCGTCAGATGCGTAGTCATGATGTGGAGATGCCGGCGTTGGACTGGGTTGAACACAGTAAGAAGTCTCACAACACCAGGTTAAAGTCCAACAGGTTTATTTGGTAGCAAATACCATAAGCTTTCGGAGCAGAGCTCCTTCGTCAGATGGAGTGGATATCTGTTCTCAAACAGTGCACAGACACAGAAATCAAGTTACAGAATACTAATTAGAATGCGAATCCTACAGCCAGCCAGGTCTTAAATGTACAGACAATGTGAGTGGAGGGAGCATTAAACACAGGTTAAAGAGATGTGTATTGTCTCCAGACAGAACAGCTAGTGAAATTGTGCAAGTCCAGGAGGCAAGCTGTGGGGGTTACTGATAATGTGACATAAATCCAACATCCCGGTTTAGGCCGTCCTCATGTGTGCGGAACTTGGCTATCAGTTTTTGCTCAGCGACTCTGCGCTGTCGTGTGTCATGAAGGTCGCCTTGGAGAACGCTTACCTGAAGATCCAAGGCTGAATGCCCGTGACTGCTGAAGTGCTCCCCAACAGGAAGAGAACAGTCTTGCCTGGTGATTGTCGAGCGGTGTTCATTCATCCGTTGTCGTAGCGTCTGCATGGTTTCCCCAATGTACCATGCCTCGGGACGTCCTTTCTTGCAGCGTATCAGGTAGATCATCATAGAATCATCATAGAAACCCTACAGTGCAGAAGGAGGCCATTCGGCCCATCGAGTCTGCACCGACCACAATCCCACC
Organism: Mustelus asterias; assembly: GCF_964213995.1. NCBI lineage: Eukaryota > Metazoa > Chordata > Chondrichthyes > Carcharhiniformes > Triakidae > Mustelus > Mustelus asterias. The sequence continues at coordinate 87,905,796 of NC_135803.1, read as the reverse complement.
TAGGCCCTACCCCCACATATTTACCCGCTAATCCCTCTAACCTACGCATTTTAGGACTCTAAGGGGCAATTTTTAACCTGGCCAATCAACCTAACCCGCACATCTTTGGACTGTGGGAGGAAACCGGAGCACCCGGAGGAAACCCACGCAGACACGAGGAGAACGTGCAAACTCCACACAGACAGTGACCCGAGTCGGGAATCGAACCCGGGGCCCTGGAGCTGTGAAGCAGCAGTGCTAACCACTGAGCTACCGTGCTGCGTTGGCCGAGTTGCAAGAGTATGTACCGTGTACCTGGTAGATGGTGTTCTCACGTGAGATGATGGCATCCGTGTCGATGATCCGGCACATCTTGCAGAGGTTGCTGTGGCAGGGTTGTGTGGTGTCGTGGTCACTGTTCTCCTGAAGGCTGAGTAGTTTGCTGCGGACAATGGTCTGTTTGAGGTTGCATGCTTGTTTGAAGGCAAGAAGTGGGGGTGTGGGGATGGCCTTGGCGAGATGTTCGTCTTCATCAATGACATGTTGAAGGCTCCGGAGGAGATGCCGTAGCTTCTCCGCTCTGGGGAAGCACTGGACGACGAAGGGTACTCTGTCCACCGTGTCCCGTGTTTGTCTTCTGAGGAGGTCGGTGCGGTTTTTCGCTGTGGCGCGTCGGAACTGTTGATCGATGAGTCGAGCGCCATATCCTGTTCTTATGAGGGCATCTTTCAGCGTCTGGAGGTGTCTGTTGCGATCCTCCTCATCCGAGCAGATCCTGTGTATACGGAGGGCTTGTCCGTAGGGGATGTCTTCTTTTACGTGTTTAGGGTGGAAGCTGGAGAAGTAGAGCATCATGAGGTTATCCGTGGGCTTGCGGTACAGTGAGGTGCTGAGGTGACCGTCCTTAATGGAGATGCGTGTGTCCAAGAATGCAACCGATTCCGGAGAGTAGTCTATGGTGAGTCTGATGGTGGGATGGAACTTGTTGATGTCATCATATAGTTGTTTCAGTGATTATTCACCACGAGTCCAAAGGAAGAAAATGTCATCGATGTATCTAGTGTATAGCATCGGTTGAAGGTCCTGTGCGGTGAAGAAGTCTTGTTCGAACCTGTGCATGAAGATGTTGGCATATTGAGGTGCGAATTTTGTCCCCATGGCTGTTCCGTGTGTCTGGATGAAGAACTGGTTGTTGAAGGTGAAGATATTGTGGTCCAGGATGAAGCGGATGAGTTGTAAAATTGCATCTGGAAACTGGCAGTTGACGGCATTGAGTACTGAGGCTGTTGCAGCAATGCCATCATCGTGGGGGATGCTGGTGTAGAGTGCCGAGACATCCATTGTGACGAGGAGTGCTCCTGGTTCTACTGCTCCATGTGTGTTGAGTTTCTGTAGGAAGTCCATAGTGTCGCGACAAAAGCTGGGGGTTCTTTGTACAATGGGTTTCAAGATGCCCTCGACATAGCCGGAGAGGTTCTCGCACAGGGTTCCGTTTACTGAAACGATGGGACGGCCGGGTGTGTTTGCCTTGTGTATTTTGGGGAGGCAGTAGAGATCTCCAACGCGTGGAGTACGTGGGATGAGAGCACGGAGGGTGCTCTGAAGGTCCGGATCAAAGATTTTGATCTTCTGTAGTGTCCGCTGTGTACCCATACATTGGTGTCAGGTGTATACCCATCATCTTCTGTAGTGTTGTTTTCGTACCCATACTCTGGCGTCGGGTGTCTACCCATACTCTGGCGTCGGGTGTCTACCCATACTCTGGCGTCGGGTGTCTACCCATACTCTGGCGTCGGGTGTCTACCCATCCTCTGGCGTCGGGTGTCTACCCATCCTCTGGCGTCGGGCGCATACCCATGCTCTGGCGTCAAACGTGTACCCATGCTCTGGCGTCAGGTGTATACCCATCTTCTGTAGTGTCCGCTGTGTACCCATACATTGGTGTCAGGTGCGTACCCATACTCTGGTCGGGTGTGTACCCATCCTGTGGCATTGGGTGTGTACCCCTCTTCTGTAGTGTTGTGTGTGTGTTCCCATACTCTGGTGTCCGGTGTGTACCCATCTTCTTCTGTAATGTTGTGTGTGTACCCTTACTCTGGCGTTGGTTGTGTACACATACTCTGGTGTTGGACGTGTACCCATACTCTGGCGTCACGTGTGTACCCATCTTCTTCTGTAGTAACCACTGTGTACCCGTACATTGGTGTCAGGTATGTACCCATCATCTTCTGTTGTGTTGTTTGCGTACCCATACTCTAGCATCGGGCGTGTGCCCATGCTCTGGCGTCAGGTGCGTACCCATGCTCTGGCGTCAAACGTGTACCCATTCTCTGCCGCCAGGTGTATACCCATCTTCTGTAGTGTCCGCTGTGTACCCATACATTGGTGTCAGGTGTATACCCATCATCTTCTGTAGTGTTGTTTTCGTACCCATACTCTGGCGTTGGGTGTGTACCCATACTCTGGCGTTGGGTGTGTACCCATACTCTGGCGTTGGGTGTGTACCCATACTCTGGCGTTGGGTGTGTACCCATACTCTGGCGTTGGGTGTGTACCCATACTCTGGCGTTGGGTGTGTACCCATACTCTGGCGTTGGGTGTGTACCCATACTCTGGCGTTGGGTGTGTACCCATACTCTGGCGTTGGGTGTGTACCCGTACTCTGGCGTTGGGTGTGTACCCGTACTCTGGCGTCGGGTGTGTACCCGTACTCTGGCGTCGGGTGTGTACCCGTACTCTGGCATCGGGTGCGTACCCATCTTGTGGCATCGGGCGTTAACCATGCTCTGGCGTCAGGTGCGTACCCATGCTCTGGCGTCGGGCGCGTACCCATGCTCTGGCGTCGGGCATGTACGCATACTCTGGCATTGGGTGTGTATCCATCCTGTGGCGTCGGGTGTGTACCCATCCTGTGGTGTCGGGTGTGTACCCATCCTGTGGTGTCGGGTGTGTACCCATCCTGTGGCGTCGGGTGTGTACCCATCCTGTGGTGTCGGGTGTGTACCCATCCTGTGGTGTCGGGTGTGTACCCATCCTGTGGCGTCGGGTGTGTACCCATCCTGTGGCGTCGGGTGTGTACCCATCCTGTGGTGTCGGGTGTGTACCCATCCTGTGGTGTCGGGTGTGTACCCATCCTGTGGTGTCGGGTGTGTACCCATCCTGTGGTGTCGGGTGTGTACCCATCCTGTGGTGTCGGGTGTGTACCCATCCTGTGGTGTCGGGTGTGTACCCATCCTGTGGTGTCGGGTGTGTACCCATCCTGTGGTGTCGGGTGTGTACCCACCCTGTGGTGTCGGGTGTGTACCCATCCCGTGGCGTCGGGTGTGTACCCATCCCGTGGCGTCGGGTGTGTACCCATCCTGTGGTGTCGGGTGCGTACCCATCCCGTCCCGTCCCGTGGGGCCGGGTGTGTACCCATCCCATCCTGTCCCGTGGGGTCGGGTGTGTACCCATCCCATCCCGTGGGGTCAGGTGCGTACCCATCCCGTCCCGTCCCGTGGGGCCGGGTGTGTACCCATCCCATCCTGTCCCGTGGGGTCGGGTGTGTACCCATCCCATCCCATCTCATCTCATCCCATCCCGTCCCGTGGGGTCGGGTGTGTACCCATCCCGTCCCATCCCGTCCCATCCCATCCCGTCCCGTGGGGTCGGGTGTGTACCCATCCCGTCCCATCCCGTCTCATCCCATCCCGTCCCGTGGGGTCGGGTGTGTACCCATCCCGTCCCATCCCGTCCCATCCCATCCCGTCCCGTGGGGTCGGGTGTGTACCCATCCCGTCCCATCCCGTCTCATCCCATCCCGTCCCGTGGGGTCGGGTGTGTACCCATCCTGTCCCACCCCGTCCCGTGGGGTCGGGTGTGTACCCATCCTGTCCCACCCCGTCCCGTGGGGTCGGGTGTGTACCCATTCCATCCCATCCCATCCCATCCCATCTCGTCCCGTCCCGCGGGGTCGGGTGTGTACCCATTCCATCCCATCCCATCCCATCCGGGCGGCACGGTAGCACAGTGGTTAGCACTGCTGCTTCACAGCTCCAGGGTCCCGGGTTCAATTCCCGGCTCGGGTCACTGTCTGTGTGGAGTTTGCGCATTCTCCTCGTGTCTGCGTGGGTTTCCTCCGGGTGCTCCGGTTTCCTCCCACAGTCCAAAGATGTGCGGGTTAGGTTGATTGGCCAGGTTAAAAATTGCCCCTTAGAGTCCTGGGATGCGTAGATTAGCGGGTAAATTAGCGGGTTAAAAAAAAGGGATTAGCGGGTAGGGCCTGGGTGGGATTGTGGTCGGTGCAGACTCGATGGGCCGAATGGCCTCCTTCTGCACTGTAGGGTTTCTATGATTTCTATGATTTCTATCCCATTGGGTCGGGTGTGTACCCATTCCATCCCATCCCATCGGGTCGGGCGGGTACCCATCCCATCCCGTGGGGTCGGGTGTGTACCCATCCCATCCCCCGGCGTCGGGCACGCACCCATCCCATTCCCTGGCATCGGACGCGCACCCATACTCTGGCGTGTTCTGCGTGTTCCCATACTCTGGCATGTTCTGCGTGTTCCCGTACTCTGGCGTCCGGCGTGTACCCATCATCTTCTGTAGTGCCGTGTGTGTACCCATCTTCTGTAGTGCCGTGTGTGTACCCATCTTCTGTAGTGCCGTGTGTGTACCCTTACTCTGGCGCCGGACGTGTACCCATCTTCTTCTGTAGTGTCCACTGTGTACCCATACATTGGTGTCAGGTGTCCACCCATCATCTTCTGTTGTGTTGTTTGCGTACCCATCCTCTGGCGTCGGGTGTGTACCCATACTCTGGCGTCGGGTGTGTACCCATACTCTGGCGCGGGTATGTACCCATGCTATGTCGTCTGACGTGTGCCCATACTCTGGCGTCGTACATGTACCCATCTTCTTCTGTACTGTCCGGTATGTACCCATACTCTGGCATCGGATGTGTACCAATACTCTGGCGTCAGACGTGTACCCATACTCTGGTGTCGGGTGTGTTTAAATACTCTGGCGTCGGGTGTGTACCCATCTTCTTCTGTAGTGTCCGCTGTGTACCCATACATTGGTGTCAGGTGTGTACCCATCATCGTCTGTAGTGTTGTTTGCGTACCCATACTCTGGCGTCGGGTGTGTACCCATACTCTGGCGTCGGGTGTGTACCCATTCCCTGGCATCGGGTGTGTACCCATACTCTGGCATCGGGTGTGTACCCATACTCTGGCATCGGGTGTGTACCCATACTCTGGCATCGGGTGTGTACCCATACTCTGGCATCGGGTGTGTACCCATACTCTGGGATTGGGTGTGTACCCATACTCTGGCATTGGGTGTGTACCCATACTCTGGCATTGGGTGTGTACCCATACTCTGGCATTGGGTGTGTACCCATACTCTGGCGTCAGGTGCGTACCCATACTCTGGCGTCGGGTGTGTACCCAGCCTGTGGCAGCAGGTGTATACCCATCCTCTTGCGTCGGGTGTGTACCCGTACTCTGGCGTCCAGTGTGTAGGCATGCTCTGGCGATGGGTGCGTACCCCTGCTCTGGCATCGGGTGTGTACCCATACCCTGGTGTCAGGTATGCACCCATATTCTGGCGTCGGGGTTGTACCCATCTTCCTCTGTGGTGTCTGGTGTGTACCCTTAAACTGGTGTCCAGTGTGTACCAATCTTCTTCTGTAGTGCCCTGTGTGTACCCATCTTCTTCTGTAGTATTCTGTGTGCACCCGTACTCTGATGTCGGTTGTGTACCCATAATTTGGCGTCGGGTGCTTACCCATGTTCTGTCGTCGGGCATGTACACATCTTCTTCTGTACTGTCTGGTGTGTGCCAATACTCTGGCGTCGGACGTGTACCCATACTCTGGCATTGGATGTGTACCCATGCTCTGACGTCAGGTGACTACCCATACTCTGGCGTCGGGTGACTACCCATACTCTGGCGTCGGATGTGTACCCATGCTCTGACGTCGGCTGTGTACCCATGCTCTGACGTCGGGTGTGTACCCATGCTCTGGCGTCGGGTGTGTACCCATGCTCTGGCGTCGGGTGTGTACCCATGCTCTGGCGTCGGGTGTGTACCCATGCTCTGGCGTCGGGTGTGTACCCATGCTCTGGCGTCGGGTGTGTACCCATGCTCTGGCGTCGGGTGTGTACCCATGCTCTGGCGTCGGGTGTGTACCCATGCTCTGGCGTCGGGTGTGTACCCATGCTCTGGCGTCGGGTGTCTACCCATGCTCTGGCGTCGGGTGTGTACCCATGCTCTGGCGTCGGGTGTGTACCCATGCTCTGGCGTCGGGTGTGTACCCATGCTCTGGCGTCGGGTGTGTACCCATGCTCTGGCGTCGGGTGTGTACCCATGCTCTGGCGTCGGGTGTGTACCCATGCTCTGGCGTCGGGTGTGTACCCATGCTCTGGCGTCGGATGTGTACCCATGCTCTGGCGTCGGACGTGTACCCATGCTCTGGCGTCGGACGTGTACCCATGCTCTGGCGTCGGACGTGTACCCATACTCTGGCGTCGGACGTGTACCCATACTCTGGCATCGGACGTGTACCCATACTCTGGCGTCGGACGTGTAGTCATGAACATATGCAAAGTCTGTAGTAGTAAGACATACAAGTGTTCACTCAGCTAAGCCACCCCTATGCATTTTCCTGAACACTGCAATAGTTGTCATGCATGGTGGTGTAACTCCTTTGCTCAGTGCTTGTCATGTATGAATAAGGTACCACTCTTTTCACCCCCTATTATACCAGTCATCACGCTATGAGGGCCAGTTTAAGGTACATGGTGTAATTGGTTAACTGGGTTCTAGGTCATGTAGCCCAGCATGGGGGCATGCTGTATTTTGGTGGAGGGAAAATGTAGGGGCCTGAAAAAAAAAAGGATAAATGAAAGAAAAATGAAAAGGGTGTGTTTCCTTGAAATATGGGTAAATTTAATGAAAAAGACATTTACCATTGTTCTTTGTTTTCTTGTGAGTTTCAATATCCTGTTTACTGGGCCAAATACCCTGAACAGATACTGTTTGTTTGAGTGATGTAAGCTAAGCCAATCCGTTTTCTAGAGAGCTGCACTTGAAGCCAATCAGATTACTTAGGGGGGGGAGGGAAAAAGAAAAAACGGCGGGAGGCAGAGGAAGCTGCAGTGGGGACACACACGTGGGAAAGAGGAGCTGTTTCCATGCGGTAAAAACCCAGTTTTAACGTCTAGGCAAATAATATTTGTAGACTAACATACTTCACAGTATGGGCACAAATATTACAGTGAAGTTAAAGCTCGTGTTTGTCACAGTTTAGTAACTCGTTTTTTCCAGTTTGAAGTGAAAGGCAGCAAGGTTTAGTCCTGTTTGTTATTTTCATTACTGTTGAGAAAAAGTGTAAAGCGCATCGTCTTGTATTTTCAAGCGTGGGTGTTTCTGCTAGAAACTGCGGGTGAGAGACAGTCAGCTATAAATGCCGGGCGTAGTTTTCACTGAGAAGACGGAGAGAACGAGGATTAGCTGAAGCTAACTTGCTAAGTAGCACTGCCGAGGAGGACAGACTTCAGCGCACTGGACCTGCGTCACTACACGGACAGCTTGCTGCATTTTTTTCCTGCTGCATCATCTTCCCGCTCGCAGACCCTTCTGGACTGTGTGTGTCGTGGTTGCGTGAGTAACTGGAGACTATACTATCAGACACTGAACGGTATCAGCAGGAAAGGATGTCCCGAGGCATGGTACATTGGGGAAACCATGCAGACGCTACGACAACGGATGAATGAACACCGCTCGACAATCACCAGGCAAGACTGTTCTCTTCCTGTGGGGGAGCACTTCAGCAGTCACGGGCATTCAGCCTCTGATCTTCAGGTAAGCGTTCTCCAAGGCGGCCTTCACGACACACGACAGCGCAGAGTCGCTGAGCAGAAACTGATAGCCAAGTTCCGCACACATGGGGACGGCCTAAACCGGGATGTTGGATTTATGTCACATTATCAGTAACCCCCACAACTTGCCTCCTGGACTTGCGGGCTTCCTGTCTGGAGACAATACACATCTCTTTAACCTGTGCTTAATGCTCCCTCCACTCACATTGTCTGTATCTTTAAGATCTGGGTGGCTGTAGGGTTTCGCATTCCAATCAGTATTCTGTAACTTGAGTTTGTGTCTCTGTGCCCTGTTTGAGAGCACATTTCCACTCCATCTGACGAAGGAGCAGCGCTCCGAAAGCTAATGGTATTTGCTCCCAAATAAACCTGTTGGACTTTAACCTGGTGTTGTTAAAACTCTTACTGTGTTTACCCCAGTCCAACGCCAGCATCTCCACATCATGACTACCGTCGGGTGTGTACCCATACTCTGGCGTTGGGTGCGTGCCTATACTCAGGCGTCGGGTGCATAGCCATAGTGTGGTGTCGGGTGTGTACCCATGTTCTGATGTCGGGTGTGTACCCATTTTCTTCCGTAGTGTGTGTGTACCCATGCTCTGGCATCGGGTATGAACCCTTTCTCTGGCGTCAGGCGTGTGCCCCTGCTCTGGTGTCGGGTGTGTACCCATGCTCTGACGCCGGGTGTGTACCCATGCTCTGGCATCAGGTGTGTACCCATGCTCTGGTGGGGGTGTGTACCCATGTTCTGATGTCGGGTGTGTACCCATGCTCTGGTGTCAGGCTTGTATCCCTGCTATGATGTCGGGCGTGTACCCATACTCTGGCGTCGGGCGTGTACCCGTACTCTGGTGTCGCACGTGTACCCATACTCTGACATCGGGTGTGCACCCATATTCTGGTGTTGTGTGTGTACCCATTTTCTGGCATCCGGTATGTACCTGTCGTCTTCTGTATTGTGTGTGTACTCTTTGGCATCGGTTGTGTACCCTTTCTCTGGCATCGGGTGTGTACTCTTTCTCTGGCATCAGGTGTATACCCATTCTCTGGTGTTGAGTGTACCCATATTCTGGCATCCAGTACACATTGGTGTCAGTTGTGTACCCATCTTCTTCCATAGTGTTGTGTGTGTACCCATATCCTGGCGTTGGTTGTGGATCTGGTGTCGGGTGTGTACCCCTACTCTAGTGCGGGTTGCACCCATACTTTGGTGCTGGTGTGTACCCATACTCTGGTGCCAGGTGAGTACTCATACTCTGGCGTCGGGTGAGTACCTATACTCTGGCATCTGGTTCGTACCCATACTCTGGCGTTGGGTGTGTACCCATACTCTAGTGCGGGTTGTACCCATACTTTGGTGCTGGTGTGTACCCATACTCTGGTGCCAGGTGAGTACTCGTACTCTGGCGTCGGGTGAGTACCCATACTCTGGCATTGGATGTGTACCCATACTCTGGCGTCGGGTGACTACCCATACTCTGGCGTTGGATGTGTACCCATACTCTGGCGTCGGGTGACTACCCATACTCTGGCGTTGGATGTGTACCCATGCTCTGACGTCGGGTGTGTACCCATGCTCTGACGTCGGGTGTGTACCCATGCTCTGGCGTCGGGTGTGTACCCATGCTCTGGCGTCGGGTGTGTACCCATGCTCTGACGTCGGGTGTGTACCCATGCTCTGGCGTCGGGTGTGTACCCATGCTCTGGCGTCGGGTGTGTACCCATGCTCTGGCGTCGGGTGTGTACCCATGCTCTGACGGTCGGGTGTGTACTCATGCTCTGGCGTCGGGTGTGTACCCATGCTCTGGCGTCGGGTGTGGACCCATGCTCTGGCGTCGGGTGTGGACCCATGCTCTGGCGTCGGGTGTGTACCCATGCTCTGGCGTCGGGTGTGTAACCATGCTCTGGCGTCGGGTGTGTACCCATGCTCTGGCGTCGGGTGTGTACCCATGCTCTGGCGTCGGGTGTGTACCCATGCTCTGGCGTCGGGTGTGTACCCATGCTCTGGCGTCGGGTGTGTACCCATGCTCTGGCGTCGGGTGTGTACCCATGCTCTGGCGTCGGGTGTGTACCCATGCTCTGGCGTCGGGTGTGTACCCATGCTCTGGCGTCGGGTGTGTACCCATGCTCTGGCGTCGGGTGTGTACCCATGCTCTGGCGTCGGGTGTGTACCCATGCTCTGGCGTCGGGTGTGTACCCATGCTCTGGCGTCGGGTGTGTACCCATGCTCTGGCGTCGGGTGTGTACCCATGCTCTGGCGTCGGGTGTGTACCCATGCTCTGGCGTCGGGTGTGTACCCATGCTCTGGCGTCGGGTGTGTACCCATGCTCTGGCGTCGGGTGTGTACCCATGCTCTGGCGTCGGGTGTGTACCCATGCTCTGGCGTCGGGTGTGTACCCATGCTCTGGCTTCGGGTGTGTACCCATGCTCTGGCGTCGGGTGTTGTGTCCATTGTGTACCCATACACTGATGTGTACCCATCTTCTTCTGTAGTGTCGTGTGTATACCCATCTTCTTCTGTCGTGTCGGGTGTATACGCATACTCTGGCGTTGGGTGCGTACCCATTCTCTGGCGTCAGGTGTGTATCCATACTCTGGCGTCAGGCCTGTACCCGCACTCTGGCGTCAGGCGTGTTCCCCAACTCTGGTGTCGGGCTTGTATCCGTACTCTGGTGTCGGGTGTATACCCATGCTCTGGTGTCGAGTGTGTACCGATACTCTGGCATCGGGTTTGTACCCATACTCTGGCGCGGGTGTGTACCCATACTCTGGTGTTGTGTGTGTACCCATGCTCTGGCGTCAGGTGTGTACTCATACTCTGGCATTGGGTGTGTACCCATCTTTTTCGGCAGTGTCCAGTGTATACCCATACATTGCTGTCACGTGTGTACCCATCTTCTTCTGTAGTGTTGTGTGTATACCCATACTCTGGCGTCGGGTGTGTACCCATACTCTGACATCAGGTGTGTATGCGTTCTCCGGCATCGGGTGTGTACCAATACTCTGGCGTCCAGTAAACACTGGTGTCAGGTGTGTACCCATCATTTTCCATTGTGTTATGTGTGTACCCATTCTCTGGCGTTGGGTGTGTACCCATACTCTGGCGTCGGGTATGTATTCGTACTCTGCCATTGGGTGTGTACCCATTCTCTGGCGTTGGGTGTGTACCCATTCTCTGGTGTTGGTTGTGTACCCTTTCTCTGACATCGAGTGTGTACCCATATTCTGGCGTTCAGTACACACTGGTGTCAGGTGTGTACCCATCTTCTTCCATAGTGTTGTGTGTGTACCCATATTCTGGCATTGGTTGTGTATCCATATTCTGGTGTCGGGCGTGTACCCCTACTCTGGCATTGGGCGTGTACCCCTACTCTGGCGTTGGGTGTGTACCCATCTTGTTCTGTAGTGTCCTGTGTGTATCCTTACACTGGTGTCCGGTGAGTACCCATCTTCTTCTTTAATGTTGTGTGTACCTATACTCTGGCGTCGGGCGTGTACCCATACTTTGGCATCAGTTGCGTACCCATACCCTGGCATTCGGTGCGTATCCATACTCTTGCGTCAGGTGTGTTCCCATACTCTGGTGTCGGGTGTGTACCTGTCTTCTTCTGTCGTGTCCAGTGTGTACCCATATACTGGTGTATTCTGTAGTGTCGTGTGTGTATCCATAGAAATCATAGAAACCCTACAGTGCAGAAGGAGGCCATTCGGCCCATCGAGTCTGCACCGACCACAATCCCACCCAGGCCCTACCCCCACATATTTTACCCGCTAATCCCTCTAACCTACACATCCCAGGACTCTAAGGGGCAATTTTTTAACCTGGCCAATCAACCTAACCCGCACATCTTTGGACTGTGGGAGGAAACCGGAGCACCCGGAGGAAACCCATCTTCTCTAGTTTCGGTGTGTAACCATACTCTGGCGTCGGGTGTGTACACATTCTCTGGCATCGGGTGTGTACCCATACTCTGGCATCGGGTGTGTACCCATACTCTGGCATTGGGTGCGTACCCATACTCTGGTGTCGGGTGTGGACCAATCTTCTTCTGTAGTGTCCAGTGTGCAACCATACACTGGCTTGTACCCACTTTCTTCTCTGGCGTCGGATGTGTACCCATACTCTGGCATCGGGTGTGTACCCATCTTTTTCGTCAGTGTCCAGTGTATACCCATACACTGGTGTCACGTGTGTACCCATCGTCTTCTGTAGTGTTGTGTGTGTACCCATACTCTGGCATCGGGTGTGTACCCTTTCTCTGGCATCAGGTGTGTACCAATACTGTGGCGTCCAGTACACACTGGTGTCAGATGTGTACCCATCATTTTCCGTAGTGTTATGTGTGTACCCATTCTCTGGTGTTGGGTGTATACCCATACTCTGGCGTCGGGTGTGTAATCATACTCTGGCATTGGGTGTGTACCCATACTCTGGCATTGGGTGTGCACCCATTCTCTAGTGTTGGTTGTGTACCCTTTCTCTGGCGTCGAGTGCGTACCCTTTCTCTGGCGTCGGGAGTGTACCCATTCTCTGGCGTCGAGTGTGTACCCATATTCTGGCGTCCAGTACACACTGGTGTCAGGTGTGTACCCATCTTCTTCTGTAGTGTTGTGTGTGTACCCATATTCTGGCATTGGTTGTGTATCCATATTCTGGTGTCGGGTGTGTACCCCTACTCTGGCATTGGGCGTGTACCCATCTTGTTTTGTAGTGTCCTGTGTGTATCCTTACACTGGTGTCCGGTGAGTACCCATCATCTTCTTTAATGTTGTGTGTGTACCCATACTCTGCCATTGGGTGTGTACTCAAACTCTAGGATCGGTGCGTACCCATACTCTGGTGTCAGTTGCGTACCCATACTCTGGCATTGGGTGCGTATCCATTCTCTGGCGTCAGGTGCATTCCCATACTCTGGTGTCGGGTGTGTACCTGCCTTCTTCTGTCGTGTCTAGTGTGTACCCATACACTGTTGTGTACCCACATACTGGTGTGTACCCATCTTCTTCTGTAGTGTCGTGTGTGTATCCATCTTCTTCTCCAGTTTCGGTGTGTAACCATACTCTGGCGTCGGGTGTGTACCCTTTCTCTGGCGTCGGGTGTGTACCAATCCTCTTCTGTAGTGTCCAGTGTACACCAAAACACTGGCTTGTACCCACCTTCTTCTGTAGTGTCGTGTGTGTACCCATACTCTGGAGTCGGGTGTGTACCCACCTTCTTCTGTAGTGTCGGATGTGTACCCATACTCTGGTGTCACTTGTGTAGCCATACTCTGGTGTCCGGCCTTTAATAATGTTGGAGTTCTGGTAAAGTCCATCTTTAATATTGTTGGAGTGCTGCTAAAGTCAGTCTTTAATATTGATGATCTGGTTAGGTCAGTCTTTAGTTTTGCTTTTGTTGGAGTTCTTATTAATCCAATCTTTAATATTGGTGTTCTGGTGAAACCAGTCTTTATTGTTGTTGGAGTTCCGGTGAAGCCAGCCTCACCAACATGCTATACAATTGCAGTAAAACATCCCAATTCCTCTACTCAAATCCTCTCACTATGAAGGCCAACATACCATTTCCCTTCTTTACTGCCTGCTGTACCTGCGGGCTTACTTTCAGTGACTGATGCACAAGGACACCAAGGTCTCACTGAGTATCCATCTCTCTCAACTTGCACCTTCAAATGATGATCTGTCTTCCTGTTATTGGTACCAATGTGGCTAACCTCACATTTATCCACATTATACTGCATCAGCCATGCATATGCCCACACACTCATCTGTCCAAATCATGCTGAAGCATCTCTGATGTTGGAGTTCTGGTTAAGTCAGTCTATAATATTGTTGGAATTCTGGTTAAGTCCGTTCTTGCTATTATTGGAGTTCTGGTTAAGTCAGCCTTTAATGTTGTTAGAGTTCTGGTGAAGTCAGTCTTTAATATTGTTGGAGAACTGGTTAAGTCGGTCGTTAATATTGTTGGTGCTATTGTTAAGCCAGTCTTTAATATTGTTTGTGTTCTGGTGAAACCAGTCTGTAATATTGTTGGCGTTCTGGTGAAGGCAGCCTCACCGACACAGTGTGCAATTGCAGTAAAACATCCCAATTCCTCTACTCATATTCTCTCGCTATGAAGGCCAACATACCATTTGCCTTCTTCACTGCCTGCAGTACCTGCGTGCTTACTTTCAGCGACTAATGCACGAGGACACCAAGGTCTCACTGAGTATCCACCTCTCCCAATTTGCACCCTTTTAAGTGACAATCTGACTTGCTGTTATTGCTACCAATGTGGCCAACCTCAGATTTATCCACATTATATTGCATCTGTCATGCATATGCCCACACACTCAGCCTGTCCAAATTATGCTGAAGCATCTCTGACGTTAGACTTGTGGTTAAGTCAGTCTTTAATATTGTTGGAGTTCCGGTTAAACCAATCTTTAATTTTGTTGGCGTTCTGGGAAAACCAGTCTTTACTGTTGTTGGAGTTCTGGTTAAGTCAGTCTTTAATATTGTTGATGTTCTGGTTAAGTCAGTCTTTAATATTGTTGGGGTTCTGGTTAATCCACTATTGTTGGCGTTTTGGTGAAACAGTCTTTAAGATTAGTGGTGTTCTGGTTATTCCAGTCATTACTATTTTTGGAGTTCTGGTTAAGTCAGTCCTTACAATTGTTGGAGTTCTGGTTAAATCAATCTTTACTATTGTTGGAGCTCTGGTGAAACCAGTCTTCAATATTGTTGGAGTTAGAGTTATAGAGGTTTGCAGCATGGAAACAGGCCCTTCGGCCCAACTTGCCCATGCCGCCTTTTTTTTTAATACCCCTAAGCTAATCCCGATTGCCCGCATTTGGCCCATATCCCTCGATACCCATCGTACCCATGTAACTATCGAAATGCCTTTTAAAAGACAAAATTGTACTCGCCTCTACTACTACCTCTGGCAGGTTGTCCCAGACACTCACCACCCTCTGTGTGAAAAAATTGCACCTCTGGACACTTTTGTATCTCTCCCCTCTCACCTTAAACCTATGCCCTCTAGTTTTAGACTCCCCTATCTTTTGAAAAGATATTGACTATCTAGCTGATCTGTGCCCCTCATTATTTTATAGACCTCTATAAGATCACCCCTCAGCCTCCTACACTCCAGAGAAAAAAGTCCAGTTTATCCAGCCTCTCCTTATAACTCAAACCAAAGATGTGCGGGTTAGGTTGATTGGCCATGCTAAAATTGCCCCTTCGTGTCCTGGGATGCGTAGATTAGAGGGATTAGCGGGTAAAATATGTAGGGATATGGGGGTAGGGCCTGGGTGGGATTGTGGTCGGTGCAGACTTGATGGGCCGAATGGCCCCTTTCTGTACTGTAGGGTTTCTATGTTTCAATCCATCAAGTCCCGGTAGCATCCTAGTAAATCTTTTCTGCACTCTTTGCAGTTTAATAATATCCTTTCTATAATAGGGTGACCAGAATTGTACACAGTATTCCAAGTGTGGCCTTACCAATGTCTTGTACAACTTCAACAAAACATTCCAACTCCTGTATTCAATATTCTGACCAATGAAACCAAGCATGTCGAATGCCTTCTTCACCACTCTGTCCACCTGTGATTCCACTTTCAAGGAGCTATGAACCTGTACCCCTAGATCTCTTTGTTCTGTAACTCTCCCCAACGCCCTACCATTAACTGAATAAGTCCCGCCCTGGTTCGATCTACCAAAATGCATCACCTCGCATTTGTCTAAATTAAACTCCATCTGCCATTCAACAGCCCACTGGCCCAATTGATCAAGATCTCGTTGCAATTGGAGATAACTTTCTTCACTGTCCACTATGCCACCAATCTTAGTGTCATTTGCAAACTTACTAACCATGCCTCCTATATTCTCATCCAAATCATTAATATAAATGACAAATAACAGTGGGCCCAGCACTGATCCCTGAGGCACACCGCTGGTCACAGGCCTCCAGTTTGAAAAAACAACTTTCTACAACCACCCTCTGGCTTTTGTCAAGAAGCCAATTTTGTATCCATTTAGATACCTCACCCTGGATCCCATGAAATTTAACCTTATGCAACAACCTACCATGTTAATCCAGCCTTTAATAATGCTGGAGTTCTGGTTAATCCAGTCTTTACTATTGTTGAAGCTCTGGTGAAACCAGTCTTTACTGGTGGAGTTCTGGGTGAGGCAGTCTTTAATATTGGAGTTCTGGTTAAGCCAGTCTTTAATATAGTTGGCGTTGTGGTTAAGTCAGTATTTGATATTGTTTGCGTTCTGGTTAAGTGAATCTTTAATATTGTTGATTTCTGGTAAAACCAGTCTTTAATATTTTTGTAGTTCTGGTTAATCCAGTCTTTAATATTGTTGCCGTTTTGGTAAACCAGTCTTTCATATTGTTGGTTTTCTGGTTAATCCAGTCTTTACTTTTGTTGGAGTTCTGGTTAAGCCAATCTTTAATATTGTTTGAGCTCTGGTTGAGGCAGTCTTTAATATTGTTGATTTCTGATAAAACCATTCTTTAATATTTTTGTAGTTCTGGTTAATCCAGTCTTTACGATTGTTGCCGTTTTGGTAAATGAGTCTTTCATATTGTTGGCGTCCTGGTGAAACCAGTCTTTAATATTGTTGGCTTTCTGGTTAATCCAGTCTTTGCTATTATTGGAGCTCTGGTGAAACCAGTCTTTAACATTAGGACAAAGAAAATTACAGCACAGGAACAGGCCCTTTGGCCCTCCAAGCATGCACCGACCATGCTACCCGACTGAACTAAAGCCCCAAAGAACAAAGAAAATTTGTTGGATATTGTTGGAGTTCTGGTGAAATCAGTCTTTACTCTTATTGGCATTCTGGTTAAACCAGTCTTTAATATTGTTGGCGTTCTGGTTAAGCCAGTCTTTAATATTGTTGCCTTCTGGGGAAACCAGTCTTTTTTCCAGTCATTACTATTTTTGGAGTTTTGGTGAAATAGTCTTCAGTATTGTTGCAGTTCTGGTGAAGCCAGCCTCACCAACACACGATACAATTGCAATAAAACATGGCAATTCCTCTACTCAAATCCCCTCAGAGTGCAGGCCAACATACCGTTTGCCTTCTTTACTGCCTGCTGTACCTGCGTGCTTACTTTCAGCGACTGATGCACGAGGACGCCAAGGTCCCGCTGAGTATCCACCTCTCTCAATTTGCACCCTTTTAAGTGATAATCTGTCTTCCTATTATTGCTACCAATGTGGCTAACCTAAAATTTATCCACATTATATTGCATCTGCCATGCATATGCCCGCACACTCAGCCTGTCCAAATCATGATGAAGTCTTTTTGATGTTCTGGTTCAACCAGTCTTTAGTATTGTTGGTGTTCTGATTAAGTCAGTCTTTAATAGTGTTGGAGTTCTTGCTAAGTCTGTCTTTACTATTGTTGGAATTCCAATTAAGTGAGTCTTGAATATTGTTTGCGTTCTGGTTAAGTCAGTGTTTAATATTGTTGGAGATCTCATTAAGCCAGCCTTTAATATTGTTGGAGTTATGGTTACGATGGTCTTTAATCTTCTTGGAGTTCTGGTTAAGCCAATCTTTAATATTGTTGTCGTTCTGGTTGAGTTAGTGTTTAATAGTGTTGCCATTCTGTTGAAGTCAGTCTTTGATACTGTTGGAGTTATGGTTAAATCCGTCTTTAATATTGTTGGAGTGTACTTAGGACAGTCTTTTATAGTGTTGGAGTTCTGGTTCAGCCAATCTTTACTATTGTTGTAGTTCCAGTTAATCCAGTCTTTAAAATTTTTGGAGTCCTGGTTAAGCCAGTCTGTAGTATTGTTGGAGTTCTGGTGAAGCCCGTCTTTAGTATTGCTGAGTTCTGGTTAAGCCAGTCTTTAATATTGTTGGAGTTCTGGTTAGACCAGTCTTTAATATCATTGGTGTTCTGGTTAAGCCAGCCTTTAATGTTGTTCGCGTTGTAGTTAAGTCTGTATTTAATATAGTTTGGGCTTTGGTTAAGACCGTTTTTAATATTGTTGAGTTCTGGTTAAATCAGTCCTTAATGTTGTTGGAGTTCTGGTCAAGACCATCTTTAATATTGTTGGCATTCTGGTTAAGCCAAACTTTAGTATTGGTGGAGTTTTGGTTAAGCCAGTCTTTAGTATTGTTGGAGTTCTGGTTAAGCCAGTCTTTAATATTGTTGGAGTTCTGGTTAAGCCAGTCTTTAATGTTGTTGGAGTTTTGGGTAAGCCAGCCTTTAGGACAGAGATCGGTTGGAAAGTTGGGCGGAAAGATGGCAGATGGAGTTTAATCCGGTCACATGTGAGGTAATGCATTTTGGAAGGTCTGATACAGATAGGAAATATACAATAAATGGCAGAACCCTTAAGAGTATTAATAGGCAAAGAGATCTAGGAGGACAGGTATACAGATCACTGAAAGTGGCAATGCATGTGGAGAAGGTAGTCAAGAAGGCATACTTCATCGGCCAGGGCATTGAGTTTAAAAATTGGCAAGTCATGTTGCAGCTTTATAGAACTAGTGTTCAATTCTGGTCACCGCACTACCAGAAGGATGTGGAGGCTTTGGAGAGGCTACAGAAAAGAATTACCAGGATGTTGCCTGGTATGGAGGGCATTAGCTATGAGGAGAGGTTGGAGAAACTTGGTTTGTTCTCACTGGAACGACGGAGGTTGAGGGGTGACCTGATAGAAGTCTACAAGATTATGAGGGGCATGGACAGAGTGGATGGTCAGAAGCTTTTTCCCAGGGTGGAAGAGTCAATTACTAGGGGGCACAGGTTTAAGGTGCGAGGGGCAAGGTTTAAAGGAGATGTACGAGGCAGATTTTTTACACAGAGGGTGGTGGGTGCCTGGAACTCGTTGTCGGGGGAAGTAGTAGAAGCGGATACGGTAGTGACTTTTAAGGAGCGTTTTGACAAATACATGAATAGAACAAAACAAAGAACAATACAGCACAGGAACAGGCCCTTCGGCCCTCCAAGCCCGCGCCGCTCCCTGGTCCAAACTAGACCATTCTTTTGTATCCCTCCATTCCCACTCCGTTCATGTGGCTGTCTAGATAAGTCTTAAACGTTCCCAGTGTGTCCGCCTCCACCACCTTGCCCGACAGCGCATTCCAGGCCCCCACCACCCTCTGTGTAAAATACGTCCTTCTGATATCCGTGTTAAACCTCCCCCCCCATTCACCTTGAAAGAATGACCCCTCGTGAACGTCACCACCGACCTGGGAAAAAACTTCCCACCGTTCACCCTACCTATGCCTTTCATAATTTTATACACCTCTATTTGGTCACCCCTCATCCTCCGTCTTTCCAGTGAGAACAACCCCAGTTTACCCAATCTCTCCTCATAACTAAGCCCTTCCATAAGACCATAAGAAATAGGAGCGGAAGTAAGGCCATTCGGCCCATCGAGTCCACTCCACCATTCAATCATGGTAGTTTTCAACTCCATTTACCCGCTCTCTCCCCATAGCCCTTAATTCCTCGAGAAATCAAGAATTTATCAATTTCTGTCTTGAAGACGCTCAACGTCTCGGCCTCCACAGCCCTCTGTGGCAATGAATTCCACAGACCTACCACTCTCTGGCTGAAGAAATTTCTCCTCATCTCTGTTCTAAAGTGACTCCCTTTTATTCTAAGGCTGTGCCCCCGCGTCCTCGTCTCCCCTGCTAATGGAAACAACTTCCCTACGTCCATCCTATTTAAGCCGTTCATTATCTTGTAAGTCTCTATCAGATCTCCCCTCAACCTCCTAAACTCCAATGAATATAATCCCACGATCCTCAGACGTTCATCGTATGTCAGGCCTACCATTCCTGGGATCATCCGTGTGAATCTCCGCTGGACCCGCTCCAGTGCCAGTATGTCCTTCCTGAGGTGTGGGGCCCAAAATTGCTCACAGTACTCCAAATGGGGCCTAACCAGTGCTTTATAAAGCCTCAGAAGTACATCCCTGCTTTTGTATTCCAAGCCTCTTGAGATAAATGACAACATTACATTTGCTTTCTTAATTACGGACTCAACCTGCAAGTTTACCTTTAGAGAATCCTGGACTAGGACTGCCAAGTCCCTTTGCACTTTAGCATTATGAATTTTGTCACCGTTTAGAAAATAGTCCATGCCTCTATTCTTTTTTCCAAAGTGCACGACCTCGCACTTGCCCACGTTGAATTTCATCAGCCACTTCTTGGACCACTCTCCTAAACTGTCTAAATCTTTCTGCAGCCTCCCCACCTCCTCAATACTACCTGCCCCTCCACCTATCTTTGTGTCATCGGCAAACTTGGCCAGAATGCCCCCAGTCCCGTCATCTAGATCGTTAATATATAAAGAGAACAGCTGTGGCCCCAACACTGAACCCTGCGGGACACCACTTGTCACCGGTTGCCATTCTGAGAAAGAACCTTTTATCCCAACTCTCTGCCTTCTGTCTGACAGCCAATCGTCAATCCATGTTAGTACCTTGCCTCGAATACCATGGGCCCTTATTTTACTCAGCAGTCTCCCGTGAGGCACCTTGTCAAAGGCCTTTTGGAAGTCGAGATAGATAACATCCATTGGCTCTCCTTGGTCTAACCTATTTGTTATCTCTTCAAAGAACTCTAACAGGTTTGTCAGGCACGACCTCCCCTTACTAAATCCATGCTGACTTGTCCTAATCCGACCCTGCACTTCCAAGAATTTAGAAATCTCATCCTTAACGATGGATTCTAGAATTTTGCCAACAACTGAGGTTAGGCTAATTGGCCTATAATTTTCCATCTTTTTTCTTGTTCCCTTCTTGAACAGTGGGGTTACAACAGCGATTTTCCAATCCTCTGGGACTTTCCCTGACTCCAGTGACTTTTGAAAGATCATAACTAACGCCTCCACTATTTCTTCAGCTATCTCCTTTAGAACTCTAGGATGTAGCCCATCTGGGCCCGGAGATTTATCAATTTTCAGACCTTTTAGTTTCTCTAGCACTTTCTCCTTTGTGATGGCAACCATATTCAACTCTGCCCCCTGACTTTCCTGAATTGTTGGGATATTACTCATGTCTTCTACTGTGAAGACTGACGCAAAGTACTTATTAAGTTCCTCAGCTATTTCCTTGTCTCCCATCACTAGATTACCAGCGTCATTTTGGAGCGGCCCAATGTCTACTTTTGCCTCCCGTTTGTTTTTAATGTATTTAAAGAAACTTTTACTATCATTCCTAATGTTACTGGCTAGCCTACCTTCATATTTGATCCTCTCCTTCCTTATTTCTCTCTTTGTTATCCTCTGTTTGTTTTTATAGCCTTCCCAATCTTCTGACTTCCCACTACTCTTTGCCACATTATAGGCTCTCTCTTTTGCCTTGATGCATTCCCTGACTTCCTTTGTCAGCCATGGCTGCCTAATCCCCCCTCTGATAACCTTTCTTTTGTTTGGGATGAACCTCTGCACTGTGTCCTCAATTACTCCCAGAAACTCCTGCCATTGCTGTTCTACTGTCTTTCCCACTAGGCTCTGCTTCCAGTCGATTTTTGTCAGTTCCTCCCTCATGCGCCTGTAATTACCTTTATTTAACTGTAGAACCTTCACATCTGATTCTGCCTTCCTTCTTTCAAATTGCAGACTGAATTCTGCCATATTATGATCACTGCTTCCTAAGTATTCCCTTACTTTTATCACGTCTGGCTCATTACATAACACTAAGTCCAGAATAGCCTGTTCCCTCGTGGGCTCCATCACAAGCTGTTCCAAAAAGCCATCCTGTAAACATTCAATGAATTCCCTTTCTTTGGGTCCACTGGCAACATTATTTACCCAGTCCACCTGCATATTGAAATCCCCCATGATCACTGTGACCTTGCCTTTCTGACATGCCCTTTCTATTTCGTGGTGCATTTTGTGCCCCTGGTCCTGACCACTGTCAGGAGGCCTGTACATAACTCCCATTATGGTTTTTTTGCCTTTGTGGTTCCTCAACTCTACCCACACAGACTCCACATCGTCTGACCCTATGTCGTTTAGTGCTATTGATTTAATTTCATTTCTAATTAACAGGGCAACCCCGCCCCCTCTACCCACCTCTCTGTCTTTTCGATAGGTTGTGAATCCCTGGATGTTTAACTGCCAGTCCTGAACCCCCTGCAACCACGTCTCTGTGATGCCTACCACATCATACCTGCCAGTCACAATCTGGGCCACAAGCTCATCTACCTTGTTCCGGACACTGCGGGCATTTAAATATAGCACCTTTAATTCCCTATTGACCGTCCCTTTTTGTTTTCGTAGTGTGGTGGACCTTGGTTTACTGAGCCTTTCCAGACACTGTGTCATATTTTGTGAGATGGGGACTATCGTAACCTCTCCTGAGCGCTGTCTTTTCGTGATTTTTTGTAATCCTAAGCAGCTACGCTTCCCACTGATTCCTTCACCTCTTGGTTCCCTGACTTTCCCTTCCCCCCCAATCTCTAGTTTAAAGTCCTATTGACCACCCCATTTACTCTCTTCACTAGAACACTGATCCCAGCTCGGTCCAGGTGGAGACCATCCCAACGGTATAGGTCCCCCTTGCCCCAAAACTGATGCCAGTGTCCCATGAAAAAGAACCCCTCTTTCCCACACCACCATACCAGGCAACATCCTGGTAAACCTCCTCTACACTCTCTCTAAAGCCTCCACGTCCTTCTGGTAGTGTGACGACCAGAACTGGGCGCAGTATTCCAAATGCGTCCGAACCAACGTTCTATACAACTGCAACATCAGACCCCAACTTTTATACTCTATGCCCCATCCTACAAAGGCAAGCATGCCATATGCCTTATTCACTACCTTCTCCACCTGTGACGTCACCTTCAAGGATCTGTGGACTTGCACACCCAGGTCCCTCTGCGTATCTACACCCTTTATGGTTCTGCCATTTATCGTATAGCTCCCCCCTACGTTAGTTCTACCAAAATGCATCACTTTGCACTTATCTGGATTGAACTCCATCTGCCATTTCCTTGCCCAAATTTCCAGCCTATCTATATCCTTCCGTAGCCTCTGACAATGTTCCTCACTATCTGCAAGTCCAGCCATTTTCGTGTCGTCCGCAAACTTACTGATCACCCCAGTTACACCTTCTTCCAGATCGTTTATATAAATCGCAAACAGCAGAGGTCCCAATACAGAGCCCTGCGGAATAGGATAGGAATAGAGGGATATGGTCCCCAGAAGGGTAGGGGGTTTTAGTTAAGTCGGGCAGCATGGTCGGTGCAGGCTTGGAGGGCTGAAGGGCCTGTTCCTGTGCTGTAATTATCTTTGTTATTTGTTCTTTGTTCTTAATATTGTTGGAGTTCTTGTTAAACAAGTCTTCAATATTGTTGGCGTTCTGGTTGAATCAGTCTTAATGTTGTTGGAGTTCTGGTTAAGCTAGTCTTCAATATTGTTGGGGTTCTGGTTCCACCAGTCTTTACTTCTGTTGGAGTTCTTGTTGAGACAGTCTTTACTATTGTTGGTGTTTTGGTTAAGACAGCCTCTAATATTGTTGGAATGCTGGTTAAGTCTGTATCTAATACTGTTGGAGTTATGGTTAAACCAGTCTAAGTCAGTCCCTAATATTGTTGGAATTGTACATAAAACAGACTTCAATATTATTGGAGTTCTGGTTAATCCAGACTTGAATATTGTTGGAGTTCTGGTTAAGCCAGTCTTTAATATTGTTGGCATTCTGGTTAAATCAGTCCTTAATCTTGTTGGAGTTCTGGTTAATCCAGTCTTTCATATTGTTGGAGTGTTGGTTAAGGCAGTCATTAATGTTGCAGTTCTGGTTAAGGCAATCTTTAATATTGTTGCAGTTCTGGTTAAGCCAGCCTTTAATATTGTCGGTGTATGGATAGGCCAGTATTTATTATTACTGGAGTTTTTGTTAAACCAGTTTTGACTATTGTTGGAGTTTTGGTTAAGGCAGTCTTTAGTATTGTTGGAGCTCTGGTTAAGGCAGTCTTTACTATTGTCAGAGCTCTGGTTAACACAGTTTAATATTATTGATTTCTGTTTAAACCCGTCTTTAATATTGTTGGAGTTCTGCTTTCGACAGTCTTTCATATTGTTGGCATTCTGGTGAAACTAGTTCGTCATCTCTTCTGACTCCATGCACAAATTCCCACTGCCGTCCTTGACCGGCCCCAACCTCACCCTGGTCATTCTTTTATTCCTCACATAAGAGTACAAAGCCTTGGGGTTTTCCTTGATCCGACCCGCCAAGGACTTCTCATGCCCCCTCCTAGCTCTCCTAAGCCCCTTTTTCAGCTCATTTCTTGCTAACTTATAACCCTCCATCGAGCCAACTGAACCTTGTTTTCTCAACCTTACATATGCTTCCTTCTTCCTCTTGACAAGACATTCCACCTCTTTTGTGAACCATGGTTCCCTCAGTCGGCCATTTCCTCTCTGCCTGGCAGGGACATACCTATCAAGGACACGCAGTATTTGTTCCTTGAAAAAGTTCCACTTTTCATTAGTGCCTTTCCCTGACAATTCTCGTTCCCATCCTATGCTTCCTAATTCCCGCCTGATTGCATCATAATTACCCCCCCCCCAATTGTAAACTATGCCCTGCCGCATGGCCCTCTCCCTCGCCATTGCAATAACAAAAGACACCGAATTGTGGTCACTATCTCCAAAGTGCTCTCCCACAACCAAATTCAACACTTGGCCCGGTTCATTTCCCATTACCAAATCCAATGTGGCCCCACCTCTTGTCGGCTTATCCACATATTGTGTCAGGGACCCCTCCTGCACACACTGCACAAAAACTGCCCCATCCGAACTATTCAACCTATAAAGGCTCCAATCAATATTTGGAAAGTTAAAGTCCCCCATGACAACTACCCTGTGACCTCCACACCTATCCATAATCTGCTTAGCAATTTCTTGCTCCACATCTCTATTACTATTTGGGGGCCTATAGTAAACTCCTAACAACGTGACCGCTCCTTTCCTATTCCTAACCTCAGCCCATATTACCTCTGTCGGCAGATCCCCTTCGAAATGCCTTTCTGCAGCCGTTACACTCTCCTTGATTAACAGTGCCACTCCTCCACCTCTTTTATCAGCTACCCTACACTTACTGAAACATCTATACCCCGGAACTTCCAACAACCATTCCTATCCTTGTTCTACCCATGTCTCCGTAATGGCCACAACATCGTAGTCCCAAGTGCCAATCCACGCCCCAAGTTCACCTACCTTATTTCGGATGTTCCTTGCATTGAAGTAGACACACTTCAACCCACCTTCTTGTCTGCTGGTACCCACCTTTGACCATGATACCCTTCCCAGTACCTCACTACACTCACTGACCTCCGGACTACAACTCCTTTTCCCATCCCCCTGACAAATTAGTTTAAACCCCCCCCGAAGAGCTGTAGCAAATTTCCCTCCCAGGATATTGGTGCCCCTCTGGTTCAGGTGCACCCCGTCCTGTTGGTACAGGTCCCACCTTCCCCAGAAAGTGTTCCAATTATCCACATAGCTGAAACCCTCCCTCCTACACCATCCCTGCATCCATGTGTTTAACTGCACTCTCTCCCTGTTCCTCAACTCGCTATCCCGTGGCACTGGCAACGTACCAGAGATGACAACCTGTTTTGTCCTGGCTCTCAGCTTCCACCCTAGCTCCCTGAATTCCTGTTTTAAATCCCCGTCCCCTCTCTTACCTATGTCTTTGGTGCCGACGTACACCACGACTTGTGACTGTTCCCCCTCCCCCTTTAGAATCCTGAAGACACGGTCGGAGATGTCACGGACCCTGGCATCCGGGAGGCAACATACCATCCGTGAGTCTCTCTTGTTGCCACAGAACCTCCTATCTATCCCTCTAACAAACGAGTCCCCAATCACTATAGCTCTACCGCTCTCCCCCTTTCCCTTCTGAGCCACAGGGACGGACTCAGTGCTGGCGATCTGGTCACTGCGGCTTACCACTGGTAGGTCGCCCCCCTCACCTGTATCCAAAGTGGAATACTTGTTGCTAAGGGGAACGACCACAGGGGATCCCCGCACCGACTGCTTCCTCCCAGCCCCTCTCACTGTCACCCATCTATTTTCATTCCCTGGAGCAACTATATCCCTGAAGCTTGTGTCTATGGCCCTCTCTGCCTCCCTGATGGCCCTAAACTCATCCAACTCCAGCTCCAGCTCCCTAACGCGGTCTTGGAGGAGCTGCAGATGGGTGCACCTCCCACAGGTGTAATCAGCAGGGACACTGACGGTGTCCCTCACCTCAAACATTCTGTAGGAGGTACATTGCACTGCCTTCACACCCATCCCCTCCATATAACTTACTGCTACAAAGAAAAAGAATTGCTCCAATGGAACACTGAACCCTTTTTCCCCTTCCTCAGAGTGCACTGGGAAAGAAGTTTAAAAAGCAGGAACACAGAGCGGTGACAGTTTAAAAAGCAGGAACACAGAGCGGTGACAGTTTAAAAAGCAGGAACACAGAGCGGTGACAGTTTAAAAAGCAGGAACACAGAGCGGTGACAGTTTAAAAAGCAGGAACACAGAGCGGTGACAGTTTAAAAAGCAGGAACACAGAGCGGTGACAGTTTAAAAAGCAGGAACACAGAGCGGTGACAGTTTAAAAAGCAGGAACACAGAGCGGCGACAGTTTAAAAAGCAGGAACACAGAGCGGCGACAGTTTAAAGATTTTTAAAGATTTTTAAAGATTTCTGGTTAAACCAGTCTTTACTATTAGTGGAGTTTTGGTTCAACCAGTCTTTACTATTGTTGGAGTTCTGGTTAAGGCAGTCTTTACTATTGTTGGAACTCTGGTTAACACACTGTTTAATATTGTTGGATTTCTGTTTAAGCCCGTCTTTAATGTTGTTGGAATCCTGCTTTCATAGTCTTTCATATTGTTGGCGTTCTGGTGAAGCCAGTCAGTAATATTGTTAGCATTCTGGTGAAACCAGTCTTTAATCATAGAAACCCTACAGTCCAGAAAGAGGCCATTCGGCCCATTGAGTCTGCACCGACCACAATCTCAACCAGGCCCTACCCCCATATCCCTACATATTTTACCCACTAATCCCTCTAACCTACATATCTCAGGACACTAAGGTTCAATTTTAGCATGGCGAATCAACCTAACCCACACGTCTTTGGACTGTGGGAGGAAACCGGAGCACCCGGAGGAAACCCACGCAGACACGGGGAGAATGTGCAAACTCCACACAGACAGTGACCCAAGCCAGGAATCGAACCCAGGTCCCTGGAGCTGTGAAGCAGCAGTGCTAACCACTGTGCTACTGT
This sequence comes from Mustelus asterias, assembly GCF_964213995.1. NCBI lineage: Eukaryota > Metazoa > Chordata > Chondrichthyes > Carcharhiniformes > Triakidae > Mustelus > Mustelus asterias. Next base: position 87,878,697 of record NC_135803.1, on the reverse strand, counting down.
GCCGCCCAAACAGGGCATATAAAGACACAAACTCCATTATCTTGTAAATTGAGTTTGTGTCTTTATATGCCCTGTTTGTGAACACGACTCCCACTCACCTGATGAAGGAGCAGCGCTCCGAAAGCTTGTGGCTTGTGCTACCAAATAAACCTGTTGGGCTTTAGCCTGGTGTTGTGAGACTTCTTACTCTGCTTACCCCAGTCCAATGCCGGCATCTCCACATGATGCCCAGACACCCAGCCTATCCAAATCATGCTGAAGCATCTCTGATATTGGAGTTCTGGTAAAGTCAGTCTTTAATATTTTTGGAGTTCTGGATAAGCCTATCTTTTATATTGTTGGCATTCTGGTTAACCCAGTGTTTATTACTGTTGGAGTTCTGGTCAAGTCAATCTTCAATATTGGAGGGGTTCTGGTTAAGATTATTTAATATTATTAGAGGTCTGGTTAAGTCAGACTTTGATATTGTTGAGGTTCACATTAAACCAGTCTGTAACATTGTTGCCATTCTGGTTAACTCAGTGTTTTCTTTGTTCCTTGTTCTGGTTAAGCCAGTTTATAATATTGTTGGCATTCTGGTTAAGCCCGTCTTTAATATTGTCGGGATTATGGGTAAGTCAGTTTTTAAGATTGTTGGAGTTCTGATTAATCCATCTTTAATAGTGTTGGTGTTCTGGTTAAGTCAGTGTTTAATATTGTTGGTGTTCTGGTTAAGTCGGTCTTTAATATTATTGGAGTTCTGGTTACGCTAGCCTTTAATATTGTTGGTGTTCTGGTTAAGCCAGACTTTAATATTGTGTGGTTCTGATTAAGTCAGTTTTTAATGTTGTTGGGGTTCTGGCCAAGTCAGTGTTTAATAGTGTTGGCATTCTGGTTAACACAGTCTTTGTTATTGTTGGAGTTCTGGTTAAGACAGTCATTACTATTGTTGGAGTTCTGTTTCAGTCAGTTTCAAATCTTGTTGGAGTTCTGGTTAAGCCAATCTTCAATATTGTTGGCATTCTGATTAAGTCAGTGTTTAATGTTGTTGGAGCTCTGGTTAAGAAAGTCTTCAACATTGTTGCTGTTCTGGTTAAGCCAGTTTTTAATCTTGTTGCTGTTCTGGTTAAGCCAGTCTTAAATATTGTTGGAGATCTGGTTAAGCCAGTCTTTAATATTATTGGAGTTCTGGGTCAGATCATAGAGTCCTACAGTGCAGAAGGAGGCCATTGGGCCTATCAAGCCTGCACCAACAACAATCCCACCCAGGCCTTATCTGCGTAACCCCACGTATTTACCCTTCTAATCCCCCCAACACTATGGTGCAATTTAGCATGGCCAATCAACCTAACCCACACATCTTTGGACTGTGTAAGGAAACCAGAGCAGCCGGGGAAACCCATGCAGACACGGGGAGAATGTGCAAACTCCACACAGACAGAGAACCAAGCCGGGAATCGAACCCGGGTCCCTGGTGCTGTGAGGCAGCAAATGCGAAGCACACTGCCACCGTGCCCGCACATTCAATCAGTCTTTAATATTGCTGGAGTTCTGATTAAATCAGTCTTTAATATTGTTGCTCTTCTGGTTAAACCAGTCTTAAATATTGTTGGAGTTCTGTTTAAGCCAGTCTTTAATATTGTTGGCATTCTGGTGAAGCCAGCCCCACTAACACACTATACAATTGCAGTAAAACATCCCAATTCCTCTACTCAAATCCTCTCACTTTGCAGGCCAACATACCATTTGCCGCCTTTACTACCTGCTGCTCCTGCGGGCTTACTTTCAGCGATTGAACATAGAACATAGAACATAGAACATTACAGCGCAGAACAGGCCCTTCGGCCCACGATGTTGCACCGACCAGTTAAAAAAAAAACTGTGACCCTCCAACCTAAACCAATTTCTTTTCGTCCATGAACCTATCTACGGATCTCTTAAACGCCCCCAAACTAGGCGCATTTACAACTGATGCTGGCAGGGCATTCCAATCCCTCACCACCCTCTGGGTAAAGAACCTACCCCTGACATCGGTTCTATAACTACCCCCCCTCAATTTAAAGCCATGCCCCCTCGTGCTGGATTTCTCCATCAGAGGAAAAAGGCTATCACTATCCACCCTATCTAAACCTCTAATCATCTTATATGTTTCAATAAGATCCCCTCTTAGCCGCCGCCTTTCCAGCGAAAACAATCCCAAATCCCTCAGCCTCAAGGACACCAAGGTCTCGCTGAGTATCCACCTCTCTCAATTTGCACCCTTTCAAGTGATGATCTGTCTTCCTGTTATTGGTACCAACTCCTTCTGCACTGGCGATTCTATGATCTTTGATCTGATCCAGAACTCCAACAATATTGAAGACTGGCTGAACCAGATCTCCAACAATTTCAAAGACTGACTTAATCAGAACTCCAACAATGTGAGGCTAACCTCACATTTATCCACATTATACTGCATCTGCCATGCACATGCCCACACATGCAGCCTGCCCAAATCATGCTGAAACATCTCTAATATTGGAGTTCTCGTTAAGCCAGTCTTTAATATTGTTGGACTTCTGGTTAAGTCAGTCTTTAATATTGTTGGACTTCTGGTTAAGTCAGTCTTTAATATTGTTGGAGTTCTAGTTATTTCAGTCATTACTTCCTCATTCTTCAGGCGGAGCGGGCAGAGGGGGGAGCGATTTTGGAGGGGAGAGCTGGAAGTAAAGCTGAGTTTATTTTCACTTACTTTTTTGGAGCTTTATTTAAAAAAGCAGCAGGAAACCGGAAGTCGGCCGTGGGGACACCTGGTAATTTTGTTGTACCCAATAAATCTGAACGGTGAGGAAATCCGAGACACTACACGTGTAGCGTCTCCCACCCTCCCCCTCCTCTAACCTAACAAAAAGACCCGGAGTGAGAGCAGGTAAGCTTTCTTTTTCTTGTTGTATCAGCAAGTTATCTAGAGGGGATGGAAGTGAAGGCAGTGCAATGTTCCTCCTCCAGAATGTTTGAGGTGGGGGACGCCGTCAGTGTCCCTGCTGATTTCACCTGTGGGATGTGCACCCATCTGCAGCTCCTCAAAAACCGCGTTAGGGAACTGGAGCTGGAGCTGCATGAACTTCGGATCCTTCGGGAGGCAGAGGAGTACATAGATCGAAGCTTCAGGAATGTAGTTACTCCGAGGAATTAAGATAGATGGGTGACGATGAGAGGGGCTGGGAGGAAACAGTCAGTGCAGGGATCCCCTGTGGTCGTTCCCTTCGGCAACAAGCATACCACTTTGGATACTGTTGAGGGGGACAACCTACCAGTGGTAGGCAATGGTGACCGGATCTCCAGCACTGAGCCCGTCCCTGTGGCTCAGGAGGGAAGGGGGGTGAGCAGGAGTGCAATAGTTATTGGGGACCCGTTAGTTAGAGGAACAGATAGGAGGTTCTGTGGCAGCGAAAGAGACTCACGGATGGTATGTTGCCTCCCGGGTGCCAGGGTCCGTGACGTCTCAGACTGTGTTTTCAGGATCCTTAAGGGGGAGGGGGAATAGTCACAGGTTGTGGTACACATCGGTACCAACGACATAGGTAAGAGAAGGGACGGGGATTTAAAACAGGAATTTAGGGAGCTAGGGTGGAAGCTGAGAGCCAGGACAAACCATGTTGTAATCTCTGGTTTGTTGCCGGTGCCACGTGCTCGCGAGTTGAGGAACAGGGAGAGAGTGCAGATAAACACGTGGCTGCAGGGATGGTGTAGGAGGGAGGGTTTCAGTTACATGGATAATTGGAGCACATTCTGGGGGAGGTGGGACCTGTACAAACAGGACGGTTTGCACCTGAATCAGAGGGGCACCAATATCCTGGGAGGGAAATTTGCTACGGCTCTTCGGGGGGGGGGGTTTAAACTAATTTGTCAGGGGGATGGGAAAACGAGCTGTAGTCCAGAAGCCAGTGTTGAGTGTAGTGAAGTACTGAGGAAGGTATCAAGGTCGCAGGAGTGTACCGGCAGACAGGAAGGTGGGTTGAAGTGTGTCTACTTCAATGCAAGGAGCATCCGGAATAAAGTAGGTGAACTTGGAGCGTGGATTGCTACTTGGGACTACGATGTTGTGGCCATTATGAAGACATGGTTAGAACAGGGATGGGAATGGTTGTTGGAAGTCCCGGGGTATAGATGTTTCAGTAAGAGTAGAGAAGGTGGTAAAAGAGGTGGAGGAGTGGCATTGTTAATCAAGGATAGTTTAACGGCTGCAGAAAGGCAGTTCGAGGGGGATTTGCCTACTGAGGTAATATGGGCTGCAGTTAGAAATAGGAAAGGAGCGGTCACGTTGTTGGGGGTTTTCTATAGGCCCCCAAATAGTAATAGAGATGTGGAGGAAGAAATTGCAAAGCAGATTATGGAAAGGTGTGGAGGTCACAGGGTAGCTGTCATGGGTGACTTCAGCTTTCCAAATATTGATTGGAACCTTTATAGGTCGAATAGTTCGGATGGGGCAGTTTTTGTGCAGTGTGCGCAGGAGGGTTTCCTGACACAATATGTGGATAGGCCGACAAGAGGTGAGGCCACATTGGATTTGGTACTGGGTAATGAACCGGGCCACGTGTTAGATTTTTTGTGGGAGAGCACTTTGGAGATAGTGACCACAATTCGGTGTCTTTCATTATTGCAATGGAGGGCCATACGGAGGGCCAGAGAGCCATACGGCAGGGCTAGGTTTATAATTAGGGGAGGGGTAATTATGATGTGATTAGGCAAGAATTAGGGAGCATAAGATGGGAACAGAAACTGTCAGGGAAAGGCACAAATGAAAAGTGGAGCTTGGACAAGGAACAAATACTGCGTGTCCTTGATAGGTATGTCCCTGTCAGGCAGGGAGGAAATGGCCGAGTGAGGGAACCATGGTTCACAAAAGAGGTTGAATGTCTTGTCAAGAAGAAAAAGGAAGCGTAAGGATGAGAAAACAAGGTTCAGTTGGGTCGCTTGAGGGTTACAAGTTAGCAAGGAATGAGCTAAAAAAAGGGCTTAGGAGAGCTAGGAGGGGGCATGAGAAGTCGTTGGCGGGTCGGATGAAGGAAAACCTCCGGGGCATAAATATAAGGTTCATGGTGGGAGATATAGGAGGGATGTCTGAGGTAGGTTCTTTACTCAGAGTGGTTGGGTGTGGAATGGACTGCCTGCTGTGATAGTGGAGTCGGACACTTTAGCAACTTTCAAGCGGTTATTGGATAGGCACATGGAGCACACCAGAATGATAGGGAGTGGGATAGCTTGATCTTGGTTTCGGACAAAGCTCGGCACAACATCGAGGGCCGAAGGGCCTGTACTGTGCTGTACTGTTCTATGTTCTATGTGCTATTTTTGGAGTTCTGGTTATGTCAGTCTTTCATATTGTTGGAGCTCTGGTTAACCCATTCTTTTCTATTGTTGGCATTTTGGTGAAACTAGTCTTTAATATTATTGGTGTTCCGGTTAATCCAGTCGTTAATATTGTTGGAGTTCTGGTTAAGTCAGTCTTTAATATTGTTGGAGTTTTAGGTGAACCAGTCATTAATATTGTTGGAGTTCTTGCTAAACCAGTCTTTACTATTGTTGGAGTTCTGGATAAGCCGCTCTTTAATATTGTTGACATTCTGTTTAATCCAGTCTTTAATATTGTTGGATTTCTAGTTAAGTCATTGTTTAATATTGTTGAAGTTATGGTTAAGATGGTCCTAAATATTTTTGCAATTCTGGTTAAGACAGCCATTAATATTGTTGGAGTTGTGCCTCAAACAGTCTTTAATATTGTTGGAGTTCTGGATAATCCAGTTTTTAATATTGTTGACATTCTGTTTAATCCAGTTTTGAATATTTTTGATGTTCTGGTTAAGTCATTGTTTAATATTGTTGGAGTTATGGTTAAGATGGTCTTAAATATTTTTGCAGTTCTGGTGAAGACAGTCATTAATATTGTTGGAGTTCTGGTTGAGGCAGTCTTTAATTTTGTTGGAATACAAGTTAATCCACTCTTTACTATTGCTGGCGTTTTAGTAAACCAGTCTTTAATATTGTTGGCGTTCTGATGAAACCAGTCTTTATAATTGTTGGCACAGTAAGTAGTCTCACAACACCAGCTTAAAGTCCAACAGGTTTATTTGGTAGCACGAACTTTTGGAGCACTGCCCCTTCAGCAGGCGAGTGCAAGATTTGTTTCACAAACAGGGCATAGATAGACACAAACTCAATTACAAGATAGTGGTTGGCGTTCTGGTTAATCCAGTCTTTAGTATTATTGGAGTACTGTTAAAGTCAGTGTTTAATATTGTTGGCGTCTGGTTAAGCCTGTCTTTAAGCTTGTTGAAATTCTGGTTAATCCAATCTATACTATTTTTGGAGTTCTGATTAATCCAGTCTTTAATGTTGTTGGAGTACTGGTTAAGTCAGTGTTTAATATTGTTGGAGTTCTAGTTATTCCAGTCATGACTATTTTTGGAGTTCTGCTTAAGTCAGTCTTTAGTGTTATTTGAGTTCTGGTTAAACCAGTCTTTCCTCTTGTTGGAGTTCTGGTGAAGCCAGTCTTTAATAATGTTGGACTGCTGGTTAAATCAGTCTTTAATATTGTTGACTTTCTGGTTAAGTCAGTCTTTAATATTATTGGAATTCTGGTTAAGCCATTACTTCCTGTCTTTGGATTTCTGGTTAAGCCAGTGTTTAATGTTGTTGGTGTTCTGGTTAATCCAGTGTTTAATATTGTTGGAGTGCTGGTTAAATCAGATTTTAATATTTTTGGAGTTCTGGTGAAACCAGTCATTACTGTTCTTGGAGTTCTGGTGAAGCCAGCCTCACCAACACACTATACAATTGCAGTAAAACACCCAATTCCTCTACTCTGATCCTCTCATGATGAAGGCCAACATACCATTTGCCTTCTCTGCTGACTGCTGTATTTGGGCACTTAGTTTCAGCGAGTGATGCACGAGGACACCAAGATCTCGCTGAGTATCCACCTCTCTCAATTTGCACCTTTTCAAGTGATAATCTGTCTCCCAATTATTGCTACCAAATTGGCTAACATCACATTCATCCACATTATACTGCATCTGCCATGCATATGCCCACACACACATCCTGTCCAAATCATGCTGAAGCATCTCTGATGTTGGACTTCTGGTTAAGTCAATCTTTAATATTGTTGGAGTTCTGGTCAAGTCGGTCTTTAATATTGTTGGAGTTCCATTTTGGTAGGAATAACAGCAAAACGGCCTATTATTTAAATGGTAGAAAATTGCAGCATGCTGCTATGCAGAGGGACCTGGGTGTCCTTGTGCAAGAATCACAAGGAGTTACTTTGCAGCTGCAGCAGGTAATTAAGAAGGCAAATGGAATTTTGTCCTTCATTGCTAAAGGGATGGAGTTTTAAAAAGTGAGGTTATGTTGCAGCTGTATAAGGTGCTGCTGAGGCCACACCTGGAGTACTGTGTACAGTTTTGGTCTCCTTACTTGAGAAAGGATATACTGGCACTGGAGGGGGTACAGAGGAGACTCACTAGGTTGATTCCGGAGATGAGAGGATTGGCTTATGAGGAGAGACTGAGTAGACTGGGGCTATACTCATTGGAATTCAGAAGAATAAGGGGAGATCTTATAGAAACATATAAGATTGTGAAGGAATAGATAAGATAGAAGCAGGGAAGTTGTTTCCACTGGCGGGTGAAACTAGAACTAGGGGGCATGGCCTCAAAATAAAGGGGAGCAGATTTAGGACTGAGTTGAGGAGGAACTTCTTCACACAAAGGGTTGTGAATCTGTGGAATTCCCTGCCCAATGAAGCAGTTGAGGCTACCTCATTGAATGTTTTTAAGGCAAGGATAGATAAATTTTTGAACAGTAAAGGAATTAAGGGTTATGGTGAGCGGGTGGGCAAGTGGAGCTGAGTCCACAAAAAGATCAGCCATGATCTTCTTGAATGGCAGAGCAGGCTCGAGGGGCCAGATGGGCTACTCCTGCTCCTAGTTTTTATGTTCTTATGTTCTGGTTGAGTCAGCCTTTAATATTGTTGGAGTTCTGGTCAAGCCAGTATTTCATATTGTTGGTCTTCTGGTTAAACCAGTCTGTAATATTGTTAGAGTTTTGATCAAGTCAGAATTTAATATTGCGTGAGTTCTGGTTAATCCAGTCTTTCATATTGTTGGCATCCTGGTTAAATCAGTCCTTTATGTTGTTGGAGTTCTTGTTAAGCCAGTCTTTAATATTGTTGGAGTTCTGGTTGAGTCAGTCTTTAATATTATTGACATTCTGATTAAGTCAGTCTTTAATATTGATGGTGTTCTGGTTAAGCCCGCCTTTAATATTGTTGCAGTTCTGGTTAAGTCAGTGTTTAATATTGTTTGGGTTGGGGTTAAGTGTATCTTTAATATTGTTGGAGTTCTGGTTAAACCAGTCTTCAATATTGTTGCAGCTCTGGTTAAACCAGCCTTTAATATTGGAGTTCTGGTTGAGTTTGTGTTCAATACTGTTGGCGATCTGGTGAAATCATTCTTTAATATTGTTGGCGCTCTGGTGAAACCAGTCTTTGTTGTTGTTGGAGTTCTGGTGAAGCCAGCCTCACCAACACACTATACAATTGCAGTAAAACATCCCAATTCCTGTACTTAAATCCTCCCGCTATGAAGGCCAACATACCATTGGCCTTCTTGACTGCCTGCTGTACTTGTACGCTTACTTTCAGCGACTGATGCACATGGACACCAAGGTCTTGCAGAGTATCACCTCTCTCAATTTGGACCCTTTCAATTGATAATCTGTCTTCCTAACTCCAGACTCCTATTTATTGACTACAGCTCAGCCTTCAACACCGTTATTCCCACGAAACTCATCTCCAAACTCCGTGGCCTGGGCCTCGGCACCTCCCTCTGCGACTGGATCCTGAACTTCCTAACTCACAGACCACAATCAGTAAGGATAGGCCACATTTGGAATACTGTGTCCAGTTCTGGTCGCCACACTACCAGAAGGACGTGGAGGCTTTGGAGAGAGTACAGAAAAGGTTTACCAGGATGTTGCCTGGTATGGAGGGTCTTAGCTATGAGGAGTGATTGGGTAAACTGGGGATGTTCTCCCTGGAAAGACGGAGGATGAGGTGCGACCTAATAGAGGTGTATAAAATTATGAAGGGCATAGATAGGGTGAACAGTGGGAAGCTTTTTCCCAGGTCGGAGGTGACAAACACAAGGGGTCACAGGTTCAAGGTGAGGGGGGCAAGGTTGAACACAGATGTCAGGGGGACTTATTTTACACAGAGGGTGGTGGGGGCCTGGAATGCACTGCCAAGCAAGGTGATTGAGGCGGACACGCTGGGATCGTTTAAGACTTATCTAGACAGCCACATGAACAGACTGGGAATAGAGGGATACAAACGAATGGTCTAGTTGGGCACATGAGCGGCGCAGGCTTGGAGGGCCGAAGGGCCTGTTTCTGTGCTGAATTGTTCTTTGATAGGCAACAACACCTCCTCCATGATCATCCTCAACACCGGTGCCCCACAAAGCTTTGTTCCCAGCCCCCTACTATACTCCTTATACATTTACGACTGTGCGGCCAAATTCCCCTCCAATTCGATTTTCAAGTTTGCTGACGACACCACCATTGTGGGTCGGATCTCAAAAGATGACGAGACAGAGTAAAGGAATGAGATTGAGAATCTGATGAACTGGTGCAGCAACAATAATCTCTCCCTCAATGTCAACAAAATGAAGGAGATTGTCATCGACTTCAGGCAAAGGGATCTGGGTGTACAGGTACACAGGTCACTGAAAGTGGCAATGCAGGTGGAGAAGGTAGTCAAGAAGGCATACGGCATGCTTGCCTTCATTGGCCAGGGTATTGAGTTTAAAAATTGGCAAGTCATGTTGCCGCTTTATAGAACCTTAGTTAGGCCGCACTTGGAATAGAGTGTTCAATTCTGGTCGCCACACTACCAGAAGGATGTGGAGGCTTTGGAGAGGGTACAGAAAAGATTTACCAGGATGTTGCCTGGTATGGAGGGCATTAGCTATGAGGAGAGGTTGGAGAAACTTGGTTTGTTCTCATTGGAGTGACAGGTTGAGGGGAGACCTGATAGGAGTCTACAAGATTATGAGAGGCATGGACAGAGTGGATAGTCAGAAGCTTTTTCTCAGGGTGGAAGAGTCAATTACCAGAGGGCATAGGTTTAAGGTGCGAGGGGCAAGTTTTAAAAGAGATGCACGAGGTAGATTTTTTACAGAGTGGTGGGTGCCTGGAACTCGTTGCCGGGGGAGGTAGTGGAGGTGGATACGGTAGTGACTTTTAAGGAGCGTCTTGACAAGTACATGAATGAGATGGTGCGGCCGCACTTGGAGTACTGTGTGCAGTTCTGGTCCCCACATTACAGGAAGGATGTGGAGGCTTTGGAGAGGGTGCAGAGGAGGTTTACCAGGATGTTGCCTGGTATGGAGGGGAGATCCTATGAGGAGAGGCTGAGGGATTTGGGATTGTTTTCGCTGGAAAGGCGGCGGCTAAGAGGGGATCTTATTGAAACATATAAGATGATTAGAGGTTTAGATAGGGTGGATAGTGATAGCCTTTTTCCTCTGATGGAGAAATCCAGCACGAGGGGGCATGGCTTTAAATTGAGGGGGGGTAGTTATAGAACCGATGTCAGGGGTAGGTTCTTTACCCAGAGGGTGGTGAGGGATTGGAATGCCCTGCCAGCATCAGTAGTAAATGCGCCTAGTTTGGGGGCGTTTAAGAGATCCGTAGATAGGTTCATGGACGAAAAGAAATTGGTTTAGGTTGGAGGGTCACAGTTTTTTTTTTAACTGGTCGGTGCAACATCGTGGGCCGAAGGGCCTGTTCTGCGCTGTAATGTTCTATGTTCTATGTTCTATGTTCTATGGGAATAGAGGGATATGGTCCCCGGAAGAGTAGGGGGTTTTAGTTAAGTTGGGCAGCATGGTCGGTGCAGGCTTGGAGGGCCGAAGGGCCTGTTCCTGTGCTGTAATTTTCTTTGTTCAGGAAGCATAAAGGACCCCAATCCTCGGTTCGCGTAACGTAAAGTCTAGCACTCTCCTTTAACTCTCCCCAATCCGCATTCTCTATCTCCTCTTCCTCTGCTGTCCCGAAGGTTCACATAAATCCATTCTGAACCGATAATAGGGATTCCAGCTGTGAAATTTCTCGCTGGCATTTGGAGTGGTCAGCGGTTGCCTGTCTCTGTTCTTTACTGACTTGATGTAGCACTTTTATTACCGCTTGCAGATCTGTGCACTTAGCTTCCAATCGTGCTACTGCCCACTCGGCTTCACCTTTCGCCAAGACAGTGCTGGGCTTCTTGGTAGGCTCTCTCATACTGGGTTTGAAAATTACCCAGATGTAATAAATTTGCCTGGTTGGTTCTCTTTAATTCATCTACCTCTCTGTCCTTTTCAGCTCTTATTTGTTCTATCCAATCCTGCTGCTGTTCCTTTAGTTTCTTAATCTCTTCCTCCTTTTCCTTCTGTGCCCGCTTTGATTCCTCCAGTTCCTTACGAACTGTGTTTAATTCCTTTTCTGTTCCTAGCAGCTGTCCTAAGCAGCTCACCATGGCAGTCGCTTTCTCACATTCGCCTGCCCGTTTTCCCTGAACTTTCCTCAGATTGTCCCAATACTTCTGTCCTAGGGACCCCGGTCCCGTCTCAGTATTGGCACAAGATTCTGCCCATAGGGGCCACCCTTTCTTCTTAATTCCCCGATTTTTGTTTCCCATATGGGACACTTCTCTGTCTCTGTGCTGTTTCCTGCCATTCTATATTTTTGACGACAGGGGGTAGGGAGTTGATCGGACTGTGGGTACGGCTTTGGGCTATGTTCCGGTCCTAATCCCTCCGGATTCTAATGTAAACCTTCGGAGTTTGCCCTATCCTCCTTGCTAGTAACAACACATGCACAATGACAATTCCTGAAAGCAGTAATTTGTCCAATAAGGAGTTTACACCTGTTTGCTCTGCATTTTAAATAATCATTGAATATAGACCTCCACTCCCTTCGATTTTCTTGAAATCCTGGCCGTCACGTGGGGCCATAAGACCATAAGACCATAAGACATAGGAGCGGAAGTAAGGCCATTCGGCCCATCGAGTCCACTCCACCATTCAATCATGGTTGATTTCAACTCCATTTACCCGCTCTCTCCCCATAGCCCTTAATTCCTCGAGAAATCAAGAATTTATCAATTTCTGTCTTGAAGACGCTCAACGTCTCGGCCTCCACAGCCCTCTGTGGCAATGAATTCCACAGACCCACCACTCTCTGGCTGAAGAAATTTCTCCTCATCTCTGTTCTAAAGTGACTCCCTTTTATTCTAAGGCTGTGCCCCCGCGTCCTAGTCTCCCCTGTTAATGGAAACAACTTCCCTACGTCCATCCTATCTAAGCCGTTCATTATCTTGTAAGTTTCTATCAGATCTCCCCTCAACCTCCTAAACTCCAATGAATATAATCCCACGATCCTCAGACGTTCATCGTATGTCAGGCCTACCATTCCTGGGATCATCCGTGTGAATCTCCGCTGGACCCGCTCCAGTGCCAGTATGTCCTTCCTGAGGTGTGGGGCCCAAAATTGCTCACAGTACTCCAAATGGGGCCTAACCAGTGCTTTATAAAGCCTCAGAAGTACATCCCTGCTTTTGTATTCCAAGCCTCTTGAGATAAATGACAACATTACATTTGCTTTCTTAATTACGGACTCAACCTGCAAGTTTACCTTTAGAGAATCCTGGACTAGGACTCCCAAGTCCCTTTGCACTTTAGCATTATGAATTTTGTCACCGTTTAGAAAATAGTCCATGCCTCTATTCTTTTTTCCAAAGTGTACGACCTCGCACTTGCCCACGTTGAATTTCATCAGCCACTTCTTGGACCACTCTCCTAAACTGTCTAAATCTTTCTGCAGCCTCCCCACCTCCTCAATACTACCTGCCCCTCCACCTATCTTTGTATCATCGGCAAACTTGGCCAGAATGCTCCCAGTCCCATCATCTAGATCGTTAATATATAAAGAGAACAGCTGTGGCCCCAACACTGAACCCTGCGGGACACCACTTGTCACCGGTTGCCATTCTGAGAAAGAACCTTTTATCCCAACTCTCTGCCTTCTGTCTGACAGCCAATCGTCAATCCATGTTAGTACCTTGCCTCGAATACCATGGGCCCTTATTTTACTCAGCAGTCTCCCGTGAGGCACCTTGTCAAAGGCCTTTTGGAAGTCAAGATAGATAACATCCATTGGCTCTCCTTGGTCTAACCTATTTGTTATCTCTTCAAAGAACTCTAACAGGTTTGTCAGGCACGACCTCCCCTTACTAAATCCATGCTGACTTGTCCTAATCCGACCCTGCACTTCCAAGAATTTAGAAATCTCATCCTTAACGATGGATTCTAGAATTTTGCCAACAACTGAGGTTAGGCTAATTGGCCTATAATTTTCCATCTTTTTTCTTGTTCCCTTCTTGAACAGTGGGGTTACAACAGCGATTTTCCAATCCTCTGGGACTTTCCCTGACTCCAGTGACTTTTGAAAGATCATAACTAACGCCTCCACTATTTCTTCAGCTATCTCCTTTAGAACTCTAGGATGTAGCCCATCTGGGCCCGGAGATTTATCAATTTTCAGACCTTTTAGTTTCTCTAGCACTTTCTCCTTTGTGATGGCAACCATATTCAACTCTGCCCCCTGACTTTCCTGAATTGTTGGGATATTACTCATGTCTTCTACTGTGAAGACTGACGCAAAGTACTTATTAAGTTCCTCAGCTATTTCCTTGTCTCCCATCACTAGATTACCAGCGTCATTTTGGAGCGGCCCAATGTCTACTTTTGCCTCCCGTTTGTTTTTAATGTATTTAAAGAAACTTTTACTATCATTCCTAATGTTACTGGCTAGCCTACCTTCATATTTGATCCTCTCCTTCCTTATTTCTCTCTTTGTTATCCTCTGTTTGTTTTTATAGCCTTCCCAATCTTCTGACTTCCCACTACTCTTTGCCACATTATAGGCTCTCTCTTTTGCCTTGATGCATTCCCTGACTTCCTTTGTCAGCCATGGCTGCCTAATCCCCCCTCTGATAACCTTTCTTTTGTTTGGGATGAACCTCTGCACTGTGTCCTCAATTACTCCCAGAAACTCCTGCCATTGCTGTTCTACTGTCTTTCCCATTAGGCTCTGCTTCCAGTCGATTTTTGTCAGTTCCTCCCTCATGCGCCTGTAATTACCTTTATTTAACTGTAGAACCTTCACATCTGATTCTGCCTTCCTTCTTTCAAATTGCAGACTGAATTCTACCATATTATGATCACTGCTTCCTAAGTGTTCCCTTACTTTAAGATCTTTTATCACGTCTGGCTCATTACATAACACTAAGAATAGCCTGTTCCCTCGTGGGCTCCATCACAAGCTGTTCCAAAAAGCCATCCTGTAAACATTCAATGAATTCCCTTTCTTTGGGTCCACTGGCAACATTATTTACCCAGTCCACCTGCATATTGAAATCCCCCATGATCACTGTGACCTTGCCTTTCTGACATGCCCTTTCTATTTCGTGGTGCATTTTGTGCCCCTGGTCCTGACCACTGTCAGGAGGCCTGTACATAACTCCCATTATGGTTTTTGTGTCTTAATTCAAGCTGAAGCTAAATCTCCAGGAGTATTAGGTTCTGTGGGATTTGGTATCGGAGCAACAAAGTTACTTCTTGTCGATGTCCCACCAGGGTCGCCAATTTGTTGTGCCTATTGCACAGTCTGTTTTAACCCTTATACGGTGGACAAAGAATTGTGAGTAGACATCTTGTTAGTCCAACAATATTTATTTAAACACACAATCAATAATCACCCACCCAACCAACAATAAGTTATCTTACAGAAATACTAAAGTTCAAGTCAATTACTAGACCTTGACTTAACTTTGCGTGACTGGCAAGTACCCAAGCAGATATTGGCCTTTATCTGTGCGCTGGTCTCGGTAGTCCTCTGCATAGTCTGGTCCTTTGGTCTGGTCTGGCGCTCTGGTCTTCCTTCCTTTTCGGGTGTAGTGGCGCTCCTCATGTTGGTTGTTGCTGGTGATGGTCACTGTTGTTGTAGCTCATTCGTGGGGGACAGAGAGAGAGAGAGAGCGATTCTTGGTTGCTCAGCACCCTTTATACCCCATTGGTTTTCGCGCCCCTTTTGGCTATTGCCAATCAAATCGATCAGGACTTGATCACCCTGATTGATAAGGTCCAATCGGGTGCTGCCACACCAATCTCTGGGTGTGCCCCAATGGCCAGGTCTGTAGGTGCTGGGGGCACGTAGAATACACACCTCCCTCCCAAATAAGGGGTTAAGGCACCCCTATGTCTAGTAAACAACCCAGTTTGACCAGAATGTCCTCTTTGTGCTGGAGGTGACCCATATCCTGTGTATTCAGTCGTCTGAGCTGCAGCCTGTTTATCTCTATCTTTTAGGCTGCAGCCAGATGTTTTAGTTCTTGCCCAATTGTCCCACAGTCCTTCCTGTTGATCCTGAACGCGAAGCGTGATGGATCACATACTCGGAACCAATATCTGTCAGGAATTCCCCACTCACTCAACAGTCAAGCAAGGCCCAGGCATTGGATGCACAGTGATAATACATCCCTACAACATATTTACACTCCAGAAGCTACAGACAGCAACACTCTACAAATGCAAACAACCACATGTTCTAAACACCATTATTACAATAAGCTAATTGCAAACCAAAACATTCAAACAAATGTTACAATAAAGTATTCGCAAATCTGAGGCACATTTCGATAATAGGATTTCCAACGGCTCATTAGTACAAATTGCAAAATTGCAGGCTTCCTGTAAACATTGCTCTACTGAATTAGAGGGGACCATGATTTGAGGGCAGACCCTACCTTCTGCCTCCGGGTGATCCTCTTTTTCCATCGGCTGAATCGGACTGTGAGGATGATTAGATATACCAGGGTGAACAAAATCAGTAATACTGCCAGGTGTGACATTATGCGAACAAATGTTCTATGTTCTAAATGGGTGGATTTGGATGTTTGAGCCCCAGTTCCAAAAGGTCATCCCACCAGGAGGTGACTTTAATTTCTTTAATTCTCCTTTTCACCTCTTGGGTCTGCTGTACTACTTTGGTGAAGGTTCTGTGGGCTGTAGCCAATTTTACCCGAATCTGGTTCAACTCCTCCAGCTTGTTTTAGGCTTGTGTCATATTTCTCATGGTACTCCCCTAGAGTCTGTCGGAGCTCGTCAGTGGCGTTCAAATCTACCCTCTCCCTCTTATGAACGTCTATTAGTTGAATGAGACCCAGCCTGGCTGGTATGTCTGGTTTGATGCAGAATGTAGTGTTAGTAATGTTACAATGTGTCGCGCCATACTGATATTGTTTCAGGGAGGTGGTGAGACAGTTTCTCCCTGCTCCCTTGTAAGCCACCCGAGTTATGTCTGTGTCCAGGCTACGAGCTTCTACTGAGCAATTTAGGCGAGTGTTTGTTCTGAAGCCACACAGTGCATGCTCATTTAACTAAACTGGGTATGGGCATGCGATTATTTCGTCAGTTTGCTGACATCTGTCCAGAGTAGTGCCTATGAGCCTCCCTTCTTTCTCCACTGCGTACGGTAAAGTGCCGTCGTGGCATATCCAGATATCCTCATGGATAGTCCCTATATTCTCCACTTCAAAGACCCTCAGTCCGACCCGGTCGTCAGTGATTCTGGGGAGCCCTAATATCATTCCCAGGGCTTTCCCTGGAGTCCCTTTGCAGTCGTCATTGAACCAGACTTTGGTCAACTGTCGCATCTGGCAGCCAGATAACTCGGGATGTTTCTTACCCGTAAATAAGTGTTCCATCTGTTCGTCACTAATCCAAGATGGAACCTGTCCACTGCGTACCTGCTCTAGGTTTTCCCTTAGCTGTTCTATCATCCGCTGTCCATATGCACTACATAAAGTCCGGTTCTGTTGTCGGTCATCATCCTCTAATTTTTCCCTGATGATTTGATTGATTGTCTTGGCGTGTCCTTCTAACACAGCTACCATGTGGCTGCTGGCTGCGTTCCCAGTCAGTTCCCCTTCAGCATCTTGCCGATTGTCCTCATTGATGGAACTCAATGTCTGTTTAACCTGTTGGGTCAGAACCCTAAGTTTATTGTCCAGGTCGGCTAAATCAAGGGCGTTGATGGTTGCTACCCCTGCCCCGTATGCTGTGGCCATGTCATTGACTAACTCCCTCTTGGATTTTTCCTGTCTTTCATCCATTCCTTTCTTCCGTCCTAACAGTCTGCGAGTTAAGTGGAGGTATAATCTCTTAAGTTGGGGAGAGCACCACTCTGGCAGTTGGGTCCCAGCTATATCCACCACCACAGGTACCAATTCGTGGTGAATGTTGTAATACAGGGTTTTCCCTGTGTGTTTTAGTATCAATCCATTCTGTGGCCCGGGGGTGGCTTCAGGACAAATCGAGTGGGATGGGTCTGGGGTTGGCTTCGGCCCAGTTCTTATTTTGTACAATGCAAAGTTCCCCTCTCTGAGTGTCCCGGGGCACCGCTGCCCGAGCTCTAATCCTTTTCCTGGGCTGTTAGCCAGACATCCAATTTCAGGGCACCCATTATTTGAGAATCCCCACCAATCCCCTGCTACGGTGACACTCAGATAACATTCAGTTGAACTGCCATTTGGTTTTTTGTATAATAGCCGCTGGTTGTTACACCCAAACATTATACTCTTCTCGGGATGTACCCATAACACACCCTCCTCACATTCCCCTGCGTCAGGTGGGGCAAACCATAAATAACCGGGATACCAAAAGTTCATCTTGCTTGGGGTGTCCTGCGTGCTTATCCCGATGATGAGTCCGATGAGGTAGATCCTAAGTTGCTACTTGTCATCGTCCATCGTTGTCCTGAGGAGATCAATATAATTTCTGCTGTTATTGCGTCTAACATTTGATGTATATACATGTTTTTAAACTGTCCATACCCCCCCCTCCCCACTTTTTTTTTTGAACACTATCGACAGTGGTGTGGTCAGGGGGACCCGGATATATCAATTGTCGTTTGCGTGTCGTAGTTTTTAAATTTTAATTTGAACTACTGCTGAGCAAAGTTTTGTTCAGATCGATAAATGGACGAGTCGTGGAGTGGTCGGAAAAGAGCTTGTTTAACTGGCCAGAAAAATCAAGGCAGCCTGCTTTATTCTAGCAGCAGTCACCATTAGCCCGAGGGATTTGAATAGCACTGGAGTCGGTCTGTAATGACCTGAAGAGGTGTTCGTTCTATGAGTGTCTTGGAGTTTGAAGGCGGAATGCATTTAAAATTTAGCACAAGTGCCTCCAAGAATTAAAATGTAGCCCAGTCACCTTGACAATTTTAAAATTTAGCATAGCTGCTTCAATGATTGGTCTTAACTGAAGATAGGTGACCAAAGAGCATGGCTTCAGACTGTGTAAATAACCCGGTTAATCATACTAGCAGGAGACAAATGGTATGGGAATAAGACATAGAACAGTACAGCACAGTACAGGCCCTTCGGCCCTCAATGTTGTGCCGAGCTTTGTCTGAAACCAAGATCAAGCTATACCACTCCCTATCATCCTGGTGTGCTCCATGTGCCTATCCAATAACCGTTTGAAAGTTCCTAAAGTGTCCGACTCCACTATCACAGCAGGCAGTCCATTCCACACCCCAACCACTCGCTGAGTAAAGAACCTACCTCGTACATCCCTCCTATATCTTCCACCATGAACCTTATAGTTATGTCCCCTACTAGCAGCTACATTCACCCGAGGAAATAGTCTCTGAACGTCCACTCTATCTATCCCCCTCATCATCTTATTAACTTCTATTAAGTCGCCTCTCATCCTCCTCCGCTCTAAAGAGAAAAGCCCTAGCTCCCTCAACCTTTCCTCATAAGACCGACCCTCCAAACCAGGCAGCATCCCGGTAAATCTCCTCTGCACTCTCTCCAATGCTTCCACATCCTTCTTATATGAGGTGACCAGAACTGCACACACTATTCCAAATGTGGTCTCACCAAGGTCCTGTACAGTTGCAGCATAACCCCACAGCTCTTAAACTCAAACCCCCTGTTAATAAACGCTAACACACTATAGGCCTTCTTCACAGCTCTATCCACTTGAGCAGCAACCTTCAAAGATCTGTGGATATGAACCCCAAGATCTCTCTGTTCCTCCACATTCCTCAGAACCCTACCTTTGACCCTGTAATCCGCATTCAAATTTGTCCTACCAAAATGAATCACCTCACACTTATCAGGGTTAAACTCCATCTGCCATTTTTCATCCCAGCTCGGCATCCTATCAATGTCTCTTTTGCAGCCTACAACAGCCCTCCACCTCATCCACTACTCCACCAATCTTGGTGTCATCAGCAAATTTACTGACCCACCCTTCAATCCCCTCCTCCAAGTCATTGAAAAAAATCACAAATAGCCGAGGAAAATTTTCAGACTGGAGACCAGTTACCAGCGGTGTACCACGGGGATCCCCGTGGTACACCGCTGGTAACTGGTCTCCAGTCTGAAAATTTTCCATCCACCACCACCCTCTGTCTTCTATGAGATATGATGTGGAGATGCCGGCGTTGGACTGGGGTAAACACAGTAAGAAGTTTAACAACACCAGGTTAAAGTCCAACAGGTTTATTTGGTAGCAAAAGCCACACTTTTGCTACCAAATAAACCTGTTGGACTTTAACCTGGTGTTGTTAAACTTCTTACTGTTATTCTATGAGATAGCCAGTTACTTATCCAATCGGCCAAATTTCCCTCTATCCCACACCTCCTTACTTTCTTCATGAGTCTACCATGGGGAACCTTATCAAACACCTTACTAAAATCCATGTATACAACGTCAACTGCTCTACCTTCATCTACACACTTAGTTACCTCCTCAAAGAATTCAATCAAATTTGTGAGGCAAGACTTACCCTTCACGAATCCGTGCTGATTATCACGGATTAAGCTGCATCACGGATTAAGCTGCATAGCGATGAACATTGTCGGACAATACAGCAGGATATAGATAGGCTGGAAAATTGGGCGGAGAAATGGCAGATGGAATTTAATCCAGATTTTGGAAGAACTAATGTAGGGGGGAGTTATACAATAAATGGCAGAGCCATCAAGAGTATGGAAACACAGAGGGACCTAGGTGTGCAAGTCCACAAATCCTTGAAGGTGGCAGCACACATGGAGAAGGTGGTGAAGAAGGCATATGGTATGCTTGCTGTTATAGGACGGGGTATAGAGTATAAAAGCTGGAGTCTGATGATGCAGCTGTATAGAACGCTGGTTAGGCCACAGTTCTGGTCGCCGCACTACCAGAAGGACGTGGAGGCTTTAGAGAGAGTACAGAGAAGGTTTACCAGGATGTTGCCTGATATGGAGGGTCTTAGCTATGAGGAGAGATTGGGTAAACTGGGTTTGTTCTCCCTGGAAAGACGGAGAATGAGGGGAGACCTAACAGAGGTGTACAAAATTATGAAGGGTATAGATAGGGTGAACAGTGGGAAGCTTTTTCCCAGGTCGGAGGTGATGATCACGAGGTGTCATGGGCTCAAGGTGAGAGGGGCGAGGTATAACTCAGATATCAGAGGGATGTTTTTTACACAGAGGGTGGTGGGGGCCTGGAATGCGCTGCCAAGTAGGGTGGTGGAGGCAGACACGCTGGCATCGTTTAAGACTTACCTGGATAGTCACATGAGCAGTCTGGGAATGGAGGGATACAAACGAATGGTCTAGTTGGACCAATGAGCGGCACAGGCTTGGAGGGCTGAAGGGCCTGTTTCCTGTGCTGTACTGTTCATTGTTCTTTGTTCTTTGACTCTTTCCAAATAGTCATAAATCCTATCCCTCAGGACCTTTTCCATTAACTTACCGACCACCGAAGTAAGACTAACCGGCCTATAATTACCAGGGTCATTCCTATTTCCTTTCTTGAACGGAGGAACAACATTCGCCACTCTCCAGTCCTCTGGCACAATCCCCGTGGAAAGTGAGGACCTAAAGATCAAAGCCAAAGGCTCTGCCATCTCATCCCTTGCCTCCCAAAGAATCCTAGGATATATCCCATCTGGCCCAGGGGACTTATCGATCATAGAACCATAGAAAATTACAGCTCAGAAACAGGCCTTTTGGCCCTTCTTGTCTGTGCCGAACCATTTTATGCCTCGTCCCACTGATCTGCACTTGGACCATATCCCTCCACACCCCTCTCATCCATGAACCCGTCCAAGTTTTTCTTAAATGTTAAAAGTGACCCCGCATTTACCACTTTATCCGGCAGCTCATTCCACACTCCCACCACTCTCTGCGTGAAGAAGTCCCCCCTAATATTCCCTTTAAACTTTTCTCCTTTCACCCTTAACCCATACCCTCTGGCTTTTTTTCTCCCCTAGCCTCAGTGGAAAAAGCCTGCTTGGCATTCACTCCATCTATACCCATCAACATCTTATACACCTCTATCAAATCTCCCCTCAATCTTCTACGCTCCAGGGAATAAAGTCCCAACCTATTCAATCTCTCTCTGTAACTCAGCTTCTCAAGTCCTGGCAACATCCTTGTGAACCTTCTCTGCACTCTTTCAACCTTATTTACATCCTTCCTGTAACTAGGTGACCAAAACTGTACACAATACTCTAAATTCGGCCTCACCAATGCCTTATATAATCTTACCATAACACTCCAACTTTTATACTCGATACTCCGATTTATAAAGGCCAATGTACCAAAGGCACTCTTTACGACCCTATCCACCTGTGACGTCACTTTTAGGGAATTCTGTACCTGTATTCCCAGATCCCTCTGTTCAACTGCACTCTTCAGAGTCCTACCATTTACCCTGTACGTTCTACTTTGGTTTGTCCTTCCAATGTGCAATATCTCACACTTATCTGCGTTAAATTCCATTTGCCATTTTTCAGCCCATTTTTCTAGTTGGTCCAAATCCCTCTGCAAGCTTTGAAAACCTTCCTCACTGTCCACTACACCTCCAATCTTTGTATCATCAGCAAACTTGCTGATCCAATTTACCACATTATCATCCAGATCATTGATATAGATGACAAACAACAATGGACCCAACACCGATCCCTGCGGCACACCACTAGTCACAGGCCTCCACTCAGAGAAGCAATCCTCCACAACCACTCTCTGGCTTCTTCCATTGAGCCAGTGTCTAATCCAATTTACTACCTCCCCATGTATACCTAGCGACTGAACCTTCCTAACTAACCTCCCATGAGGGACCTTGTCACAGGCCTTGCTGAAATCCAGGTAGACAACATCCACCGCCTTCCCTTCATCCACTTTCCTGGTAACCTCCTCGAAAAGCTCTATTAGATTGGTCAAACACGACCTACCACGCACAAAGCCATGTTGACTCTCCCTAATAAGTCCCTGTCTATCCAAATATTTGTAGATCCTATCCCTTATCACACCTTCCAAAAACTTGCCCACCACCGACGTCAAACATACTGGCCTATAATTTCCCGGATTTCTTTTGGAACCTTTTTTAAATAACGGAACAACATGAGCCACCCTCCAATCATCCGGCACCTCCCCCGTGAATACTGACATTTTAAATATGTCTGCCAGAGCCCCTGCAAGTTCAACACTAGCTTCCCTCAAAGTCCTGTCTGGTCCTGGGGATTTATCCACTCTGATTTGCCTCAAGACAGCGAGCACCTCCTCCCCTTTAATCTGTAAAGGTTCCATGACCTCCCTACCTGTTTGCCCTATTTCCGTAGACTCCATGCCCGTTTCCTCAGTAAATACGGATGCAAAAAAACCTTTTAGTATCTCCCCCATCTCTTTTGGTTCCATACACAGTCGACCACTCTGGTCTTCAAGAGGACCAATTTTATCCCTCACTATCCTTTTGCTCCTAACATACCTATAGAAGCTCTTTGGATTTTCCTTCACTCTGTCTGCCAAAGCAACCTCATGTCTTCTTTTAGCCCTCCTGATTTCCCTCTTAAGTAGCTTCTTGCACTTTTTATACTCCTCGAGCATCTGATCTGTTCCTTGCTGCCTGTACATTTCATACAACTCTCTCTTCCTCTTAATCAGTGCTACAATCTCCCTCGAGAACCAAGGTTCCTTATTCCTATTTACTAATGACCCTCAGGTTTTTCAAAATTACTAATATACCTTCCCTCAGAACATGTGCCTTCTCCAACCTATCAGCCTGTATCCCACTCTCATCCTCAAAAACATGATCCCTCTCCTTGGTGAACAATCGCTCGATTGTTGTCTCTATGCGCTGATGGCCATGTCCGTCATGGTACTGGGAGATGAGCTGATTTCTGCCCTGGTAGGGACTACGTACATGCCTGCCTTTAATATCAAACCATCCTGAATCTGTATTTTGTCCTTCCATTTCTCATATGGGGCTGAGTCGACTCCGTCTAAAATTTGTTTTAGGGAACTGTCAGTGCGCTGCACCTGGACCAGGTCGGCTATATTAGTTTGGCAAATGGTCACAGCGTTTACTCGCTCTCCCACAGGTGGCTGCCAAAATTGTCCCGTGCGGGCACCGGCTTTGGCTAGTGCACCAGCCTTACAGTTACCAGGTGGGGAGGTCCTGTGATGGCTTCTAACTTTAATAATTCCATATGTGCGCCCTTCGGTGGCCCGCAGAACATATTTTAATAAGGGGGCTGACGGTAGGGGCTTTCCGTCCGCAGATACAAAGCCTCTGGCTTCCCATAATGGTAGGAACTCAGTCAGGCTGTTGCACACATACATACTATCGGAGTGTATGTTGGCGGGGGTTGGAAAAAAGTCTGGGTGACTCACTACGTATGCGACTGATGCTAGTTCGGCAGCTTGAGCACTCAAATGGCTGGGTAGTTTGAGGGTGAGTTCTATTAGTGGCTGTCCCTGTTGATTTTCCACATAAATACCACATCCTGTGATTCTGGTCCCATTCTCTCTGGTGGATGAACCGTCTACATAAATTCTCATGGCTTAGTCTGTCCGTTGGGTGGCTGCCTGTTTTGTCCCTGATCGTCTCTCCTGTTGTTTCGGGATAAACGGACCTGTGGGGTCCTTTGTGACTACAACCTGACACTCATGTGGATCTCCCCCATAATTTAAATTATTTGCCAGGAACGTGGGCACTTTGGTTTGCTTTACAGTGATGTCCCTACCCTGCAGTAGTAGTGTCCAACGGGCAGCGCGGACCTGGCTTACTGAGCTATCTTTAAGCCGGCCATCCAGCAGAAGCTGGGTTGGGGTGTGTTCAGTGAGGACGGTTATTGGGTTCAGTCCGGTGATATAGGCAAAATGCTGCACGGCCCAAAATACCACGAGCAGGTGTCGTTCACACCCGGAGAAGCCTTGTTCGAATGGGCCTAATGCTCGTGAGGCTTAGTCTACTGGGCCTGGTCGACCATGTCTTTCTTGTAATAATACTGCTGAAAGTGTGTGGTCGGTGGCTGCAACCTCTAAGGTGTATGGTACATCGGGGTCGGGGACTAGTAAGGCTGGCGCTGTGGCGAGGGCGCGCTTTAAGTCGGTTACTGCAGCTGTGTGCTGCTCAGTCCACTTCCAGGTCGAGTTTTTCTTTAGCAATTCGGACAGTGGGGCTGCCTTGGTGGCGAAGCTGTCTATATGGTTCCGACAGTACCCGACTAGACCTAGGAAAGATCGGAGGGCACTCACATCCCGGGGCAGTGGGAGGTGCACTATGGAGTCTATCCTTTTCTGTTCAATCTCCCTCTTCCCACGGGTAATCACTGTACCTCGGTATATAACCTTGGGTTGCAAAATTTGGGTCTTTTTCGGGTTGACTTTGCAGCCTAATGAATAGAGCAGTGCGAGTAATTCATCCAGCAATGTTACATGCTCCTCTTTGGTGTTAATCTATAACAATAAATCGTCTACATATTGAACCAAGCACTCAGGTCGGGAAGCACTTAGCTTCCAATCGTGCTACCGCCTGCTCGGCTTCACCTTTCGCCAAGACAGCACGCTGGGTGTCTTGGTAGGCTCTCTCATATTGGGTTTGAAAATTACCCAGAGTAATAAATTGCCTGGTTGGTTCTCTTTAATTCATCTACCTCTCTGTCCTTTTCGGCTCTTATCTGCTCTATCCTCTCCTGCTGCGGTTCCTTTAGTTTCTTAATCTCCTCCTCCTTTTCCTCCTGTGCCCGTTTCGATTCTCCAGTTCCTTACGAACTGTGTTTAATTCCTTTTCTGTTCGGAGACATGGTTAGAACAGGGACAGGAATGGTTGTTGGAACTTCCGGAGTATAGATGTTTCAGTAAGAGTAGGGAAGGTGGTAAAAGAGGTGGCGGAGTAGCATTGTTAATCAAGGATAGTTTAACGGCTGCAGAAAGGCAGTTCGAGGGGGATCTGCACACTGAGGTAATATGGGCTGAAGTTAGAAATAGGAAAGGAGCAGCCACATTGTTGGGGGTTTTCTATAGGCCCCCAAATAGTTATAGAGATGTGGAGGAAGAAATTGCTAAGCAGATTATGGATAGGTGTGGAGGTCACAGGGTAGTTGTCATGGGGGACTTTAACTTTCCAAACATTGATTGGAACCTTTATAGGTCAAATAGTTCGGCTGGGGCAGTTTTTGTAGAGTGTGTGCAAAAGGGTTTCCTGACACAATATGTGGATAGGCCGACAAGAGGTGGGGCCACATTGGATTTGGTACTGGGTAATGAACCGGGCCAAGTGTTAGATTTGTTTGTGGGAGAGCACTTTGGAGATAGTGACCATAATTCGCTGTCTTTCATTGTTGCAATGGAGAGGGATAGGGCCTTACAGCAGGGCAAGGTCTATAATTAGGGGAGGGGTAATTATGATGCGATTAGGCAAGAATTAGGGAGCATAAGATGGGAACAGAAACTGTCAGTGAAAGGCACAAGTGAAAAGTGGAGCTTGTACAAGGAACAAATACTGGGTGTCCTTGATGGGTATGTCCCTGTCAGGCAGGGAGGAAATGGCCGAGTGAGGGAACCATGGTTCACAAAAGAGGTTGAATGTCTTGTCAAGAGGAAAAAGGAAGCGTATGTAAGGATGAGAAAACAAGGTTCAGTTGGGTCACTTGAGGGTTACAAGTTAGCAAGGAATGAGCTAAAAAAAGGGCTTGGGAGAGCTAGGAGGGGGCATGAGAAGTCGTTGGCGGGTCGGATGAAGGAAAACCCCAAGGCTTTTTACTCTTGTGTGAGAAATAAAAGAATGACCAGGGTGAGGTTAGGGCCGGTCAAGGACAGTAGTGGGAACTTGTGCATGGAGTCAGAAGAGATAGGAGAGGCGATGAATGAATACTTTTCTTCAGTGTTCACCAAGGAGAGGGGCCATGTTTTTGAGGATGAGAATGGGATACAGGCTGATAGGCTGGAGGAGGTAGATGTTCTGAGGGAAGGTGTATTAGCAATTTTGAAAAACCTGAGGGTCGATAAGTCCCCTGAGCCAGATGGGATATATCCTAGGATTCTTTGGGAGGCAAGGGATGAGACTGCAGAGCCTTTGGCTTTGATCTTTGGGTCCTCACTGTCCACGGGGATAGTGCCAGAGGACTGGAGAGTGGCGAATGTTGTTCCTCTGTTCAAGAAAGGAAGTAGGAATGACCCTGGTAATTATAGGCCAGTTAGTCTTACTTCAGTGGTCGGTAAGTTAATGGAAAAGGTCCTGAGGGATAGGATTTATGACCATTTGGAAAGATGCAGCTTAATCCGTGATAGTCAGCATGATTTTGTGAAGGGTAAGTCTTGCCTCACAAATTTGATTGAATTCTTTGAGGAGGTAACTAAGTGTGTAGATGAAGGTAGAGCAGTTGATGTCGTATACATGGATTTTAGTAAGGCGTTTGATAAGGTTCCCCATGGTCGGCTCATGAAGAAAGTAAGGAGGTGTGGGATAGAGGGAAATTTGGCTGATTGGATAAGTAACTGGCTATCTCATAAAAGACAGAGGGTGGTGGTGGATGGAAAATTTTCAGACTGGAGACCAGTTACCAGCGGTGTACCACAGGGATCAATGCTGGGTCCTCTGCTATTTGTGATTTTTATCAATGACTTGGAGGAGGGGGCTGAAGGGTGGGTCAGTAAATTTGCTGATGACACCAAGATTGGTGGAGTAGTGGATGAGGTGGAGGGCTGTTGTAGGCTGCAAAAGAGACATTGATAGGATGCAGAGCTGGGCCGAAAAATGGCAGATGGAGTTTAACCCTGATAAGTGCAAGGTGATTCATTTTGGTAGGACAAACTTGAATGCGGATTACAGGGTCAACGGCAGGGTTCTGAGGAATGTGGAGGAACAGAGAGATCTTGGGGTTCATATCCACAGATCTCTGAAGGTTGCCACTCAAGTGGATAGAGCCGTGAAGAAGGCCTATAGTGTGTTAGCGTTTATTAACAGGGGTTTGAGTTTAAGAGCCATGGGTTTATGCTGCAACTGTACAGGACCTTGGTGAGACCACATTTGGAATATTGTGTGCAGTTCTGGTCACCTCACTATAAGAAGGATGTGGAAGCATTGGAGAGAGTGCAGAGGAGATTTACCGGGATGCTGCCTGGTTTGGAGGGTAGGTCTTATGAGGAAAGGTTGAGGGAACTTGGGCTTTTCTCTTTAGAGCGGAGGAGGATGAGAGGCGACTTAATAGAGGTTTATAAGATGATGAGGGGGATAGATAGAGTGGACGTTCAGAGACTATTTCCTCGGGTGAATGTAGCTGCTAGTAGGGGGCATAACTATAAGGTTCATGGTGGAAGATATAGGAGGGATGTCCGAGGTAGGTTCTTTACTCGGAGAGTGGTTGGGGTGTGGAATGGACTGCCTGCTGTGATAGTGGAGTCGGACACTTTAGGAACTTTCAAGCGGTTATTGGATAGGCACATGGAGCACACCAGGATGATAGGGAGTGGGATAGCTTGATCTTGGTTTCGGACAAAGCTCGGCACAACATTGAGGGCTGAAGGGCCTGTATTGTGCTGTACTGTTCTATGTTCTCTGTTCTTAGCAGCTGTCCTAAGCAGCTCACAATAGCTGTCGCTTTCTCATGTTTGCCTGCCCGTTTTCCCTGAACTTTCCTCAGATCGTCCCAATACTTCTGCCCTACGGATCCCGGTCACGTCTCAGTATTGGCACAAGATTCTGCCCATAGGGGCCTTTCTTCTTCATGTATTCTCTGATTTTTATTTCCCATATGGGACACTTCTCTGTCTCTGTGCTGTTTCCTGCCATTCTATATTTTTGATGACAAGTGGTGGGAAGTTGATCGGACTGCAGGTACGGCTTTGGGCTATGTTCCGGTCCTAATCCCTCCGGATTCTAATGTAAACCTTCGGAGTTTGCCCTATCCTCCTTGCTAGTAACAACACATGCACAATGACAATTCCTGAAAGCAGTAATTTGTCCAATAAGGAGTTTACACCTGTTAGCTCTGAGTTTTAAATAATCGTTGAATATAGACCTCC
Organism: Mustelus asterias; assembly: GCF_964213995.1. NCBI lineage: Eukaryota > Metazoa > Chordata > Chondrichthyes > Carcharhiniformes > Triakidae > Mustelus > Mustelus asterias. Next base: position 87,850,271 of record NC_135803.1, on the reverse strand, counting down.
ACTCCCTTCGATTTACTTGAAATCCTGGCCGTCACGTGGGACATTTGTGTCTTAATTTGAGCTGAAGCTAAATCTCCAGGAGTATTAGATTCTGTGGGATTTGGTATCGGAGCAACAAAGTTACTTCTTGTCGATGTCCCACCAGGGTCGCCAATTTGTTGTGCCTGTTGCACAGTCTGTTTTAACCCTTATACGGTGGACAAAGAATTGTGAGTAGACATCTTGTTAGTACAACAATATTTATTTAAACACACAACCAATAATCACCCACCCAACCAACAATAAGTTATCTTACAGAAATACTAAAGTTCAAGTCAATTACTAGACCTTGACTTAACTTTGTGTGACTGGCAAGTACCCAGGCAGATATTGGCCTTTATTTGTGCGTGGGTCTCTGTAGTCCTCTGCGCAGCCTGATCCTTTGGTCTGGTCTGGCACTCTGGCTCTGGTCTTCCTTCCTTCTCGGGTGTGGTGGCTCTCCTCGTGCTGGTCGTCGCTGGCGATGGTCACCGTTGTTGTAGCTCGTTCGTGAGGTCAGAGAGAGGGAGCGGTTTTTGGTTGCTCAGCACCCTTTTTACCCCGTTGGCTTTCACGCTCCTTTTGGCCATTGCCAATCAATCGATCAGGACTTGATCACCCTGATCGATAAAGTCCAATCGGGTGCTGCCACACCAATCTCTGGGTGTGTCCCCAACTGCCATGTCTGTAGGTGCGGGGGTAGGACACACACCTCCCTCCCAAATAAGGGTTAAGGCACCCCCATGTCTGGTAAACAACACAGTTTGACCAGAAAGTCCTCTTTGTCCTGGAGATGACCCATATCCTGTGTATTCACTTGTCTGGGTTGCAGCCTGTTTATCTCTGTCTTTTAGGCTGCAGCCTGTCGTTTTAGTTCTTGCCCAATTGTCCCAGAGTGCTTTACAAATCGCCATTTTAGATGGCCCGATTGGCCACACTGGTTATACCTATTTTTAATATTGCTTGGGTTCTGGTTAAGCCAGCCTGTGATATTGTGTGATTTCTGGTTAAGCCAGCCTTTAATTTTGTTCAAGTTCTGGTTAAGCCGGTCTTTAATATTGGTGTTGTTCTGGTTCAGCCTGTCTTTAAGATTGTTGGAGTTCTGGTTAAACCAGTCTTTAATATTGTCGGGGTTCTGGATAGGATAGTCTTTAAGATTATTGGAGTTCTGGTTAATCCAGTTTTTAATCGTGTTGTTGTTCTGGTTAACAGTGTTTAATATTGTTGGGGTTCTGGTTAGGTCAGTCTTTAATGTTGTTGGGGTTCTGGTTTAGACAGTATTTCAATATTGTAGATTTCTGGTTAAGTCAGTCTTTACTATTGTTGGTGTTCTGGTGAAACCAGCCTCACCAACAACGGGATACAATTGCAGTAAAACATCCCAATTCCTCTACTCAAATCCTGTCACAACCAAGGCCAACAAAATTTCCTTCTATCCTGCCTGTTGTACTTGTGCGCTTACTTTCAGCGACTGATGCACAGGACACCAAGGTCTTGCTTAATATCCACCTCTCTGAATTTGCACCTTTTCCACTGATAATCTGTCTTCCTATTTTTGCTACCAGTGGCTAACCTCACATTTAATCACATTGTACTGCATCTGCCATGCATATGCCACACACTCAGCCTTTTCAAATCATGCTGCAGCATCACTGATGGTGGAGTTCTATTTAAGTTAGTCTTTAATATTGTTGGAGTTCTGGCTAAGTCAGTCTTTAATATTATCGGGGTTCTGGCTAAGACAGTCTTTAACAGTGTTGGAGTTCTGGTTAATCCAGTCTTTAATATTGTTGGAGTTCTGGTTAAGACAGTGTTTAATATTGTTGGAGATCTGGTTGAGCCAGTCTTTAATATTGTTGCACTTATGGCTAAGCCAGTGTTTAATACTGTTAAATTTCTGGTTAAGACAGTTGTTACTATTGTTGGAGTTCTGTTTCAGTCTGTTTCAAATCTTGTTGGAGTTCTGGTTCAGCCAATCTTTAATGTTGTTGGAGTTCTGCTTAAACCACTCTTTAATATTGTTTGCGTTCTGGTTAAGTGAATCTTTAAGATTGTTGGAGTTCTGGTTAATCCAGTCTTTACTATTGTTGGAATTCTGGTTAAACCAGTCTTTAATATTGTTGGAGATCTGGTTAAGCCAGTCTTCAACTTGTTGACGTTCTGGTTAAGTCAGTGTTTAATATTGTTGGGGTTCTGGTTAAGTCAGTCTTTAATATTGATGGGGTTCTGTTTAAGACAGTGCTTAATATTATTCGACTACTGGTTACGCCAATCTTTAATATTATTGGAGTTCTGGTTAACAGGTTATGCCAGCCTTTAATATTGTTGGCGTTCTGGTTAAGCCAGTCTTTACTATTGTTGTAGTTCTGGTTAAGACAGTGTTTAAATATTGTGGGACTTAAATCAATGGATCAAAGTATCGTACAGTGCAGAAGGAGGCCAGTCGGCCCATCGAGTCTGCACCGACCACAATCCCACGTAGGCCCTATCCCCATAATCCCACTCATCAACCATACAAATCCCCCTCACACGAAGGGGCAATTTGGTGTGGCCAATCAACATAACCTGCACATCTTTGGAGTGTGGGAGGAAACCGGAGCACTCTGAGGAAACCCACGCAGACATGGGGAGAACGTGCAAACTCCACACAGACAATCACCCAAGGCCGAATTGAGTCTGGGTCCCTGGCGCTGTTGTTGGCGTTCTGGTTAAGCCATTCTTTAATATTGCTGGAGTTCTGGTTAAACCAGTCTTTAATATTGTTGGCATTCTGGTTAAGCCAGTCGTTAATAGTGTTGGGGTTCTGGTTATGACAGTCGTCAATATTGTTATAGTTCTGATTAAGTCAGTCTTTAATATTATTGGAGTTCTGGTTCAGACAGTCTTTACTATTGTTGGAGTTCTGTTCAAGTCTGTTTTAAATCTTGTTGCAGTTCTGGTTAAGCCTATCTTAAATATTGTTGGCATTCCTGTCAAACCAGTCTTTCATATTTTTGGAGTTCTGGCTAAGTCAGTTTTTAATATCGTTGCAATTCTGGTTAAGCCAGTCTTTACTTGTTAAGACAGTTTTTACTATTGTTGGCATTGTGGTTAAAACAGTCCTTCATGTTGTTGGAATTCTGGTTAAGATGGTCTTTAATATTGTTGGAGTTCTGGTTAAGCCAGTTTATAATGTTGTTGGCGTTCTGGTTAAACCAGTCTTTACTTGTTAAGACAGTTTTTACTATTGTTGGCATTGTGGTTAAAACAGTCCTTCATGTTGTTGGAATTCTGGTTAAGATGGTCTTTAATATTGTTGGAGTTCTGGTTAAGCCAGTTTTTAATGTTGTTGGTGTTCTGGTTAAGCCAGTTTTTAATATAGTTCGCGTTGTGGTTCAGTCAGTGTTTAATATTGTTTGGGTTCTGCTTAAGTAAATCTTTAATATTGCTGGAGTTCTGTTTAAGTCAGTTCATATTCTTGTTGGCGTTCTGGTTAAGCCCACCTTTAATATTGTTGACGTTCTGGTTGAGCCAGTCTTTAGTATTGTTGGCGTTCTGGTTAAGACAGTCTTTAATGTTGTTGGAGTTCTGTTTAAGTCAGTTTAGAATCTTGCTGGTGTTCTGGTTAAGCCAATCTTTAATATTGTTGGCGTTCTGGTTGAGCCAATCTTTAATATTGTTGGCGTTCTGGTTGAGCCAGTCTTTAATATTGTTGGAGTTTTGGTTAAGCCAATCTTTAATATTTTTGACATTCTGATACTGTTGGCGTTCTGGTTAAGACAGTCTTTAATGTTGTTGGAGTTCTGTTTAAGTCAGTTTAGAATCTTGCTGGTGTTCTGGTTAAGCCAATCTTTAATATTGTTGATGTTCTGATTAGAAACCATCGAATCCATAGAATCCTTACAGTGCAGAAGGAGGCCATTCGGTCCATCGAGTCTGCACTAACAACAATCCCACATAGGCCCCATCTCCATAAGCCCACGTATTTACCCCGTTAATCCCTCTAACCTATGCATCCCGGGACACTAACGGGCAATTTTAACATGGCCAATGAACCTAACCCGCACATCTTTGGACTGTGGGAGGAAACTGGAGCACCCGGAAGAAACCCACGCAGGCACAGGGAGAATGTGCTAACTCCGCACAGTGACCCAAGCCGGGAACTGAACCCAGGTTCCTGGCGCTGTGAGGCAGCAGTGCTAACCACCGTGCCGCCCGTTAAATCAGTCTTTAAGATTGTTGGAGTTCTTAGTAAGCCCCTCTTTAATATTGTTGACTTTCTGGTTAATCAGTCTTTCATATTGTTCAAGTTCTGGTTAAGCCACTCTTTACTATTGTTGATATTCTGTTGAAACCAATCTTTAATATTGTTGGCATTCTGGTGAAACTAGCCTTTAATATTGTTGGCGTTCTGGTTAAGTCAGTCTTTAATATTGTTGGAGCTCTGGTTAAGTCAGTCTTTTATATTGTTGTCGTTCTGGTAATGTGAGGTAATGCATTTTGGAAGGTTTAGTACAGATAGGAAATATACAGTAAATGGCAGAACCCTTAAGAGTATTGATAGGCAAAGGGATCTGGGTGTACAGGTACACAGGTCACTGAAAGTGGCAATGCAGGTGGAGAAAGTAGTCAAGAAGGCATACGGCATGCTTGCCTTCATCGGCTGGGGCATTGAGTTTAAAAATAGGCAAGTCATATTGCAGCTTTATAGAACCTTAGTTAGGCCGCACTTGGAATATAGTGTTCAATTCTGGTCGCCACACTACCAGAAGGATGTGGAGGCTTTGGAGAGGGTACAGAAAAGATTTACCAGGATGTTGCCTGGTATGGAGGGCATTAGCTATGAGGAGAGGTTAGAGTCATAGAGGTTTACAGCATGGAAACAGGCCCTTCGGCCCAACATGTCCATGCCGCCCTTTTTTTTAAAACCCTAAGCTAATCTCAATTGCCCGCATTTGGCCCATATCCCTCTATACCCATCGTACCCATGTAACTATCTAAATGCTTTTTAAAAGACAAAATTGTACCCGCCTCTACTAATACCTCTGGCAGCTTGTTCCAGACACTCACCACCCTCTGTGTGAAAAAATTGCCCCTCTGGACACTTTTGTAGCTCTCCCCTCTCACCTTAAACCTATGCCCTCTAGTTTTAGACTCCCCTACCTTTGGGAAAAGATAGTGACTATCTATCTGATCTATGCCCCTCATTATTTTATAGACCTCTATAAGATCACCTCTCAGCCTCGTACGCTCCAGAGAAAAAAGTCCCAGTCTATCCAACTTCTCTTTATAACTCAATCCCTCAAGTCCTGGTAGCATCCTAGTAAATCTTTTCTGCACTATTTCTAGTTTAATAATATCCTTTCTATAACAGGGTGACCAGAATTGCACACAGTATTCCAAGTGTGGCCTTACCAATGTCTTGTACAACTTCAACAAGACATTCCAACTCCTGTATTCAATGTTCTAACCAATGAAACCAAGCATGCCGAATACCTTCTTCACTACTCTGTCCACCTGTGATTCCACTTTCAAGGAGCTATGAACGTGTACCCCTAGATCTCTTTGTTCTGTAACTCTCCCCAACACCCTACCATTAACTGCGTAAGTCCTGCCCTGGTTCAATCTACCAAAATACCTCGCATTTGCCTAAATTAAACTCCATCTACCATTCGTCAGCCCACTGGCCCAATTGATCAAGATCCCGTTGCAATTGGAGATAACTTTCTTCAATGTCCACTATGCCACCAATCTTCGTGTCATCTGCAAACTTACTAACCATGCCTCCTATATTCTCATCCAAATCATGAATATAAATGACAAATAACAGTGGACCTAGCACTGATCCCTGAGGCATACCACTGTTGGAGAAACAGGTTGGGGAAACTTGGTTTGTTCTCACTGGAATGACGGAGGTTGAGGGGCGACCTGATAGAAGTCTACAAGATTATGAGAGGCATGGACAGAGTGGATAGTCAGAAGCTTTTTCCCAGGGTGGAAGAGTCAATTACTAGGGGCACAGGTTTAAGGTGCTAGGGGCAAGGATTAAAGGAGATGTACAAGGCAGATTTTTTACATAGAGAGTGGTGGGTGCCTGGAACTCGTTGCCAGGGGAGGTAGTGGAAGCGGATACGGTAGTGACTTTTAAGGGGCGTCTTGACAAATGCATGAATAGGATGGGAATAGAGGGATATGGACCCCAGAAGGGTAGGGGATTTTAGTTAAGTCGGGCAGCATGGTCGGTGCAGGCTTGGAGGACCGAAGGGCCTGTTCCTGTGTTGTAATTTTCTTTGTTCTTTGGTTATGCCAGTCTTTAATATTGTTGGAGTTCTGGTAAAGTCAGTCTTTAATATTGTTGGAGTTCTGGTCAAACCAGTATTTCATAATGTTGGTCTTCTGGTCAAACCAGTCTGTAATATTGTTAGAGTTTTGATTAAGTCAGAATTTAATTTTGCGGGAGTTCTGGTTAATCCAGTCTTTCATATTCTTGGCATCCTGGTTATATCAGTCTTTTATATTGTTGACGTTCTTGTTAAGCCAGTCTTTAACATTGTTGGAGTTCTGGTTGAGTCAGTCTTTAATATTGATGGCATTCTGGTTAAACCAGTCTTTAATATTGTTGAAGTTCTGCTTAAGTCAGTGTTTAATGTTGTTGGAGTTCTGGTTAAGCCACTCTTTACTATTGTTTGGTGTTCTGTTGAAACTAATCTTCAACATTGTTGGCGTTCTGGTTAATCCAGTCTTTACTGTTGTTAGTGTTTTTGTTAAACCAGTCTTTAATATTGTTGGCGTCCTGGTGAAACCAGTCTTCACTCTTTCTGGAGTTCTGGTGAAGCCAGCCTCACCAACACACTATACAATTGCAGTAAAACACCCAATTCCTCTACTCTGATCCTCTCACGATGAAGGCCAACATACCATTTGCCTTCTCTGCTGACTGCTGTATTTGGGCACTTAGTTTCAGCGAGTGATGCACGAGGACACCAAGATCTCGCTGAGTATCCACCTCTCTCAAGTGACCTTTTCAAGTGATAATCTGTCTTCCTATTATTGCTACCAATGTGGCTAACATCACATTCATCCACATTATACTGCATCTGCCATGCATATGCCCACACACACATCCTGTCCAAATCATGCTGAAGCATCTCTGATGTTGGACTTCTGGTTAAGTCAGTCTTTAATATTGTTGGAGTTCTGGTCAAGCCAGTATTTCATATTGTTGGTCTTCTGGTTAAACCAGTCTGTAATATTGTTAGAGTTTTGATTAAGTCAGAATTTAATATTGTGGGAGTTCTGGTTAATCCAGTCTTTCATATTCTTGGCGTCCTGGTTATATCAGTCTTTTATAGAAACATAGAAAACTACAGCACAAAACAGGCCCTTCGGCCCCACAAGTTGTGCCGAACATATCCCTACCTTTTAGGCCAACCTATAACCCTCCATCCTATTAAGTCCCATGTACTCATCCAGGAGTCTCTTAAAAGACCCTATTGAGTTTGCCTCCACCACCACTGACGGCAGCCGATTCCACTCGCCCACCACCCTCTGTGTGAAAAACTTCCCCCGAACATTTCCCCTGTACCTACCCCCCAACACCTTAAACCTGTGTCCTCTCGTAGCAGCCATTTCCACCCTGGGAAAAAGCCTCCGAGAGTCCACCCGATCATGCCTCTCAACATCTTGTATACCTCTATTATGTCTCCTCTCATCCTACGTCTCTCCAAGGAGAAAAGACCGAGCTCCCTCAGCCTATCCTCATAAGGCATGCCACTCAATCCAGGCAACATCCTTGTAAATCTCCTCTGCACCCTTTCAATCTATTCCACATCCTTCCTGTAATGAGGCGACCAGAACTGAGCACAGTACTCCAAGTGGGATCTGACGAGGGTCTTATATAGCTGCATCATTGTCCCCGGACTCCGAAACTCAATCCCTCGATTGATAAAGGCCAGCCCACCATACGCCTTCTTAACTACCTCCTCCACCTGCGGGGCCGATTTTAGAGTCCTATGGACCCGGACCCCAAGGTCCTTCTGATCCTCTACCGTACTAAGAGTCTTTCCCTTTATATTGTACTCCTTCATACCAAAATGGACCCCTACGCATTTATCTGGGTTGAAGTCCATCTGCCACTTCTCCGCCCAGTCTTGCATCCTATCTATGTCCCTCTGTAACTTCTGACATCCCTCCAGACTATCCACAACCCCACCAACCTACGTGTCGTCGGCAAACTTAGCAACCCATCCCTCCACTTCCTCACCCAGGTCATTTATGAAAATGACAAACAGCAAGGGTCCCAGAACAGATCCCTGGGGCACTCCACTGGTGACCGACCTCCAATTAGAAAAAGACCCATCTATACACACTCTCTGCCTCCTTTGGGCAAGCCAGTTCTGGATCCACAGGGCAGCAGCCCCTTGGATCCCACGCCCTCTCACTTTTTCGAGAAGCCTTGCACGGGGGACCTTATTGAACGCCTTGCTAAAATCCATATATACCACATCTACCGCTTTCCCTTCGTCAATGTGTTTAGTCACATTTTCGAAGAACTCCACCAGGCTCGTGAGGCACGATCTGTCTTTGACAAAGCCATGCTGAGTATTCTTGAGCATACTAAACCTCTCTAAATGCTTATAAATCTTGTCCCTCAGGATGTTCTCCATCAGCTGACCAACCACTGAGGTTAGACTCACCGGTCGGTAATTTCGTGGGCTATCCCCATTCCCCTTCTTGAAAATAGGAACCACATCCGCAATCCTCCGGCACCTCTCCCGTCTCCATCGACGACACAAAGATCATCGCCAGAGGCTCTGCAATCTCTTCCCTCGCCTCCCACAGTAACCTGGGGTACATCCCATCCGGACCCGGCGACTTATCTATCTTGATGCCATTCAAAGATTCCCGCACAACCTCTTTGTTAAAGTCCACATACTCAATCTTTTCAGTCCACCGCAGGCCCACAGTACATCCACCCATGTCCTTCTCCTCTGTGAAAACCGAGGCAAAATACTCATTAAACACCTCTGCCATTTCTACTGGTTCCGTACAGATTTTCCCGCCTTCACCTTTTATAGGCCCTATTCCTTCACGTTTCATCCTTTTACTCTTCACATATTTATAGAACGCCTTAGGGTTTTCCTCAATTCTACTTGCCAAGGCCTTCTCGTGACCCCTTCTGGCTCTCCTAATTTCCTTCTTTAGTCCCTTCCTACAAGCCATATACTCATCTAGATCCCTATCTTCGCCAAGCTCTCTGAACCTTTTGTACGCTTTCCTTTTCTTCTCGACTAGATCCCGCACAGCTTTCGTGCACCACGGTTCCTTTAACCTACCAACTCCTCCCTGTCTGCTCGGAACATTGTCCTGTAGAACCCTAGACAGACGTTCCTTGAAAAACTGCCACCTCTCTTCAGTACATTTCCCCGAGAATACCTCCTTCCAATTTACTCCTCTAATCTGCTGCCTTATGTCTTCATATTTCCCCTTACTCCATATAAACGCTTTCCTAGCTTGCCTGATCCTCTCTTTTTCCAATGCAAGCATAAAGGAGATAGAGTTATGATCGCTATCCCCAAGATGCTCTCCCACTGAGAGATCTGACACCTGTCCAGGCTCATTGGTCAGTATCAGATCAAGTACAGCCTCTCCTCTTGTAGGCTTGTCCACATGCTGTGTCAGGAAACCCTCCTGAACACACCTAACGAACTCCTCCCCATCCAATCTCCTTACCCTAGGGATATTCCAATCTATGTTTGGGAAATTAAAGTCTCCCATCACAACAACTCTGCTATTATTGCAACTCTCCAGGATCTGTTTCCCTATCTGCTCCTCCACCTCCCTGTCACTATTGGGCGGCCTATAGAAAACTCCCAGCAAAGTGATCGACCCCTTCCCACTCCGAACTTCCACCCACAGAGACTCGGTGGACAATCCCTCCACAGCATACACCTTCTCTACAGCTGTGACACTATCCCTGATCAGCAGTGCCACTCCACCCCCTCTCTTGCCTCCCTCCCTGTCCTTCCTGAAACATCTAAATCCCGGCACCTGCAGTATCCAGTCCTGTCCCTGAGACATCCAAGTCTCCGTAATGGCCACCACATCACACTTCCAGGCATCGATCCACGCTCTGAGCTCATCCCCTTTATTCACTATACTCCTGGCATTAAAGTAAACACATCTGAATCCTTTGGTCTGAGCTCTCCCCTTCTCTATCCCCCGTCCATCTTCCCTCTTGCACCGTCTATAACCCTTCTCTGTTTGCGAGCTAACTTCCTCGCTCCCAGTCACCTCGTCTCGATCCCCTCCCCCCAACCTATCTAGTTTAAACTCTCCCCAGTAGCCTTAGCCAACCTTCCTGCCAGGATATTGGTCCCCCTGGGATTCAAGTGCCACCCGTTTTGTGTGTACAGGTCACACCTGCCCCTAAAGAGGTCCCAATGGTCCAGGAACCTGAATCCCTGCCCCCTGCACCAGCCCCTCAGCCACACATTCATCCTCCACCTCTCTCCATTCCTGCCCTCACCCTCCTGTGGCACAGGCAGCAATCCTGAGATTACTACCTTTGCTTTCCTCCTTCTCAGCTGTCTCCCTAATTCCCTATACTCTCTTTTCATGACCCTTTCACCCTTCCTTCCCACATCAGCGGTACCAATATGTACTGCTACCTCTGGCTCCTCTCCCTCCCGCCTCAGGATTTCTGGGAGTCGACCAGCGACATCCTGGATCCCGGCCCCAGGGAGGCAGACCACTATCCGAGACTCCCGCCTGCCTCCGCAAAACGCTTGTCCGACCCCCTTACTGTCGAGTCCCCGATTAACACTGCCTTCCTCCCCTTTTCCTTAGCCCTCTGAGTTCCAGGGCCGGACTCCACCCCGGAGACACGGCCACTGCTGCTTCCCCCAGGCGGGCTGTCCCCCCCCAGCAGTACTCAGGCAGGAGTACTTTTTGTGTAGGGGCACATCCACCGGGGTGCTCTCAATCACCCGAGCTTTACCCTTCCTGGCCGTCACCCACTTGGCCTCCACCCGTGGCCCTGGTGTGACCACCTGGAGTTGTTAGAGTTCTTGTTAAGCCAGTCTTTAACATTGTTGGAGTTCTGGTTGAGTCAGTCTTTGATATTGATGGCGTTCTGGTTAAACCAGTCTTTAATATTGATGGCGTTCTGGTTAAACCAGTCTTTAATATTGTCGCAATTCTGCTGAAGGCAGTCTTTAATATTGTTGGAGTTCTGGTTAAGTCAGTGTTTAAAATTGTTTGGGTTGGGGTTAAGTGAATCTTTAATATTGTTGGCGTTCTGGTTAAACCAGTCTTTACTTTTGTTGGAGTTCTTGTTGAGACAGTCTTTACTATTGTTGGTGTTCTGGTTAAGGCAGCCTCTAATATTGTTGGAGTTCTGGTTAAGTCTGTCTCTGATACTGTTGGAGTTATGGTTAAATCAGTCTAAGTCAGTCCCTAATGTTGTTGGAATTCTGCAAAAGACAGACAGATATTATTGGAGTTCTGGTTCAGCCAGTCTTTAATATTGTTGGCGTTCTGGTTAAATCAGTCCTTAATGTTTTTGTAGTTCTGGTTCAGCCAGTCTTTTATATTGTTGGAGTGTTGGTTAAGGGAGTTGTTAATATTGTTGCAGTTCTGATTAAAATAATCTTTAATATTGTTGCAGTTCTGGTTAAACCCATCTTTGATATTGTTGGAATTCTGGTTAAGCCAGTCTTTAGTATTGTCGGCGTCATGGATAAGCCAGTCTTTAATATAGTTTGTGTTGTATTTAAGTCAGTGTTTAATATTGTTTGGATTCTGGTTAAGTGAATCTTTAATATTGTTGATTTTTGGTTAAACCAGTCTTTAATCTTGCTGGAGTTCTGGTTAAGACAGTCTTTACTATTGTTGGAGTTCTGGTTAAGGCAGTCTTTGCTATTGCTGGAGTTCTGCTTAAGACAATCTTTCATATTGTTGGCATTTTGGTGAAACCAGTTTGTAATGTTTTTAGCATTCTGGTGAAACCAGTTCTGGTTTAGACCAGCCTTTATCGTTGTTGGAGTTCTGGTTGAGTCTGCCTGTAATACTGTTGGGGTTCTGGTTAAGTCAGTGTTTAATTTTGTTTGAGTTCTTGTTAATCCAGTCGTTAATATTGTTGGGGTTCTGGTTGAATTTGTCTTTAATATTGTTGGAGTTCCGGTTAAGTCCGTCTGTAACATTGTTGGTGTTCTGGTTAAGTCAGTCTTTAATATTATTGACATTCTGGTTAAGTGAGTTTTTAATATTGTTGGAGTTCTAGTTGAGTTTGTCATCAATACTGTTGGCGATTTGGCGAAGTAATTCTTTAATGCTGTTGGAGTTCTGGTTAAATCAGTCTTTAATATTGTTGCCATTCTTATTAAGCCAGTCTTTAATATTGTTGGCGCTCTGGTGAAACCAGTCTTTGTTGTTGTTGGCGTTCTGGTGAAGCCAGCCTCACCAACACACTATGCAATTGCAGTAAAGCATCCCAATTCCGGTACTCAAATCTCACTATAAAGGCCAACATACCATTTCCCTTCTTTACTGCCTGCTGTACTTTTGCGCTTACTTTCAGCAACTGATGCACATGGACACCAAGGTCTCGCTGAGTATCTACCTCTCTCAATTTGCACCCTTTCAATTGATAATCTGTCTTCCTAACTCCAGACTCCTATTTATTGACTACAGCTCAGCCTTCAACACCATTATTCCCATGAAACTCATCTCCAAACTCCGTGGCCTGGGCCTCGGCACCTCCCTCTGCGACTGGATCCTGAACTTCCTAACTCGCAGACCACCATCAGTAAGGATAGGCAACAACACCTCCTCCACGATCATCCTCAACACCGGTGCCCCACAAGCCCCCTATTATACTCCTTATACACCTATGACAATGTGGCCAAATTCCCCTTCAATTCGATTTTCAAGTTTGCTGACGACACCACCGTAGTGGGTCGGATCTCAAACAATGATGAGACAGAGTACAGGAATGAGATAGAGAATCTGGTGAACTGGTGCGGCGACAATAATCTCTCCCTCAATGTCAACAAAATGAAGGAGATTGTCATCAACTTCAGGAAGCGTAAAGGAAAACATGCCCCTGTCTACATCAACGGGGATGAAGTAGAAAGGGTCAAGAGCTTCAAGTTTTTAAGTGTCCAGATCACCAACAACCTGTCCTGGTCCCCCCCATGCTGACACTATAAATAAGAAAGCTCACCAACGCCTCTACTTTCTCAGAAGACTAAGGAAATTTGGCATGTCAGCTACAACTCTCACCAACCTTTACAGATACACCATAGAAAGCATTCTTTCTGGTTGTATCACAGCTTGGTATGGCTCCTGCTCTGCCCAAGACCACAAGGAACTACAAAAGGTCGTGAATGTAGCCCAATCCATCACGCAAACCAGCCTCCCATCCATTGACTCTGTCTACATTTCCCGCTGCCTCGGCAAAGCAGCCAGCATAATTAAGGACCCCATGCACCCCAGGACATTCACTCTTCCACCTTCTTCCTTCGGGAAAAAGATACAAAAGTCTGACGTCATGTACCAACCGACTCAAGAACAGCTTCTTCCCTGCTGCTGTCAGACTTTTGAATGGACTTACCTTGCATTAAGGTGATCTATCTCTACACCCTAGTAACACCACGTTCTGCACTCTCTCATTTCCTTCTCTATGAACGTTATGCTTTGTCTGCATAGCGTGCAAGAAACAATACTTTTCACTGTTATTACATGTGACAATAATAAATCAGATCAAATCAAATTCTTATTATTGCAACCAAAGTGGCTAACCTCACATTCATCCTCATTATACAACATCTGCCGTGCATATGCCCCGACACCCAGCCTATCCAAATCATGCTGAAGCATCTCTGATGTTGGAGTTCTGGTAAAGTCAGTCTTTAATATTGTTGGGGTTCTGGTTAAGAAAGTCTTTAATATTGTTGATTTCTGGTTATACCAGTCTTTAATATTGTTTGGGTTCTGGTTAAGCCGGCCTGTAATATTGTTCAATTTCTGGTAATGCCAGCCCTTAATTTTGTTCAAGTTCTGGTTAAGCCAGTTTTTAATATTGTTGTTGTTCTTGTTAAGCAAGTCTTTAATATTGTTGGCATTCTGGTTAAGATTGCCTTTAATATTGTTGGTCTTCTGGTTAAACCAGTCTTCAATATTATCGGAGTTCTGGGTAGGATAGTCTTTAAGATTGTTGGAGTTCTAGTTAATCCAGTCTTTAATAGTGTTGTTGTTCTGGTTTACACAGTGTTTAATATTGTTGGTGTTCTGGTTAAGCCAGTCTTTATTGTTGTTGGTGTTCTGGTGCAGCCAGCCTCACCAACACAATATACAATTGCAGTAAAACATCCCAATTCTTCTTCTCAAATCCTCTCACGACCAAGGCCAATAAAATTTCCTTCTATCCTGTCTGTTGTACTTGTGCGCTTACTTTCAGCGACTGATGCACAGGACACCAAGGTCTCACTTAATATCCACCTCTCTGAATTTGCACCTTTTCAATTGATAATCTGTCTTCCTATTTTTGCTACCTAAGTGGCTAACCTCACATTAATCCACATTATACTGCATCTGCCATGCATATGCCCACACACTCAGCCTTTTCAAATCGTAAGAACATAAGAACTAGGAGCAGGAGTAGGCCATCTGGCCGCTCGAGCCTGCTCCGCCATTCAATAAGATCATGGCTGATCTTTTTGTGGACTCAGCTCCACTTACTCGCCCACTCACCATAACCCTTAATTCCTTTACTGTTCAAAAATTTATCTATCCTTGCCTTAAAAACATTCAATGAGGTAGCCTCAACTGCTTCACTGGGCAGGGAATTCCACAGATTCACAACCCTTTGTGTGAAGGAGTTCCTCCTCAACTCAGTCCTAAATCGGCTTCCCCTTATTTTGAGTCTCTGCCCCCGAGTTCTAGTTTCACCTGCTAGTGGAAACAACTTCCCTGCTTCTATCATATCTATTCCCTTCATAATCTTTTATGTTTCTATCAGATCTCCCCTCATTCTTCTGAATTCCAATGAGTATAGCCCCAGTCTACTCAGTCTCTCCTCATAAGCCAATCCTCTCAACTCCGGAATCAACCTAGTGAATCTCCTCTGCACCTCCTCCAGTGCCAGTATATCCTTTCTCAAGTAAGGAGACCAAAACTGTACACAGTGCTCCAGGTGTGGCCTCACCAGCACCTTATACAGCTGGAACATAACCTCCCTGTTTTTAAACTCCATCCCTCTAGCAATGAAGGACAAAATTCCATTTGCCTTCTTAATTACCTGCTGCACCTGCAAACCAACTCCTTGAGATTCCTGCACAAGGACACCCAGGTCCCTCTGCACAGCAGCATGCTGCAATTTTTTACCATTTAAATAATAGTCCATTTTGCTGTTACTCCTACCAAAATGGATGACCTCACATAAAGAACAAAGAACAGCACAGGAAACAGGCCCTTCGGCCCTCCAAGCCTGTGCCGCTTCTTGGTCCAACTAGACCAATCGTTTGTATCCCTCCATTCCCAGGCTGCTCATGTGACTATCCAGGTAAGTTTTAAACGGTGTCAGCGTGTCTGCCTCCACCACCCTACTTGGCAGCGCATTCCAGGCCCCCACCACCCTCTGTGTAAAAAACGTCCCTCTGATATCTGAGTTATACTTCGCCCCTCTCACCTTGAGCCTGTGACCCCTCGTGATCGTCAATTCTGATCTGGGAAAAAGCTTCCCACCGTTCACCCTATCTATACCCTTCATAATCTTGTATACCTCTATTAGATCTCCCCTCATTCTCCGTCTTTCCAGGGAGAACAAGCCCAGTTTACCTAATCTCTCCTCATAGCTAAGACCCTCCATACAAGGCAACATCCTGGTAAACCTTCTCTGCACTCCCTCTAAAGCCTCCATGTCCTTCTGGTAGTGCGGCGGCCAGAACTGGACGCAGTACTCCAAATGTGGCCTAACCAGCATTCTATACAGCTGCAACATCAGACTCCAACTTTTATACTCTATACCCCGTCCTATAAAGGCAAACATACCATATGCATTCTTCACCACCTTCTCCACCTGTGTTGCCACCTTCAAGGATTTGTGGACTTGCACACCAAGGTCCCTCTGTGTTTCTATACTCCTGATGACTCTGCCATTTATTGTATAACTCCTCCCTACATTATTTCTTCCAAAATGCATCACTTCGCATTTATCCGGATTAAATTCCATCTGCCACCTCTCCGCCCAATTTTCCAGCCTATCTATATAAGAACATAAGAAATAGGAGCAGAAGTAGGCCATCTAGCCCCTCGAGCCTGCCCCGCCATTCAATAAGATCGTGGCTGATCTGAAGTGGATCAGTTCCACTTACCCACCTGATCCCTATAACCCCTAATTCCCTTACCGATCAGGAATCCATCTATCCGTGATTTAAACATATTCAACGAGGTAGCCTCCACCACTTCAGTGGGCAGAGAATTCCGGAGATTCACCACCCTCTGAGAGAAGAAGTTCCTCCTCAACTCTGTCCTAAACTGACCCCCCTTTATTTTGAGGCTGTGCCCTCTGGATATAGGCCAACATCCCATTTGCCTTCTTGATCACCTGTTGCACCTGCAGACTGCGTCTCATGCACACGGACCCCCAGGTCCCTCTGCACAGCAGCATGTTGTAATTTCTTTCCATTTAGATAATAATCCAATTTGCTATTATTTCTTCCAAAGTGAATAACCTCGCATTTGTTAACGTTATACTCCATTTGCCAGATCCTCGCCCACTCACTCAGCCTGTCCAAATCTCTCTGCAGACCTTCTACGCCCTCCACACGATTCATTTTTCCACTTATCTTTGTGTCGTCTGCAAACTTTGTTACCCTACACTCAGTCCCCTCCTCCAGATCGTCTATATAAATGGTAAATAGTTGAGGCCCCAGTACCGATCCCTGCGGCAGGCCACTAGTTACCATCTGCCAACCAGAAACGCACCCATTTATTCCGACTCTCTGCTTCCTGTTGGATAGCCAATCCCCAATCCACGCTAACACCCTACCCCCAACTCCGTGTGATCCTGCTGTATTGGCCGACAATGCTCATCGCTATCCGCAAGTCCAGCCATCTTCGTGTCATCCGCAAACTTGCTGATAACACCAGTTACACCTTCCAAATCATTTATATATATCACAAATAGCAGAGGTCCCAGTACAGAGCCCGGCGGAACACCACTGGTCACAGACCTCCAGCAGGAAAAAGACCCTTCGACCGCTACCCTCAGTCTCCTCTGGCCAAGCCAGTTCTCCACCCATCTAGCCACTTCTCCTTGTATCCCATGAGCCTTAACCTTCTTAACCAACCTGCCATGTGGGACTTTGTCAAATGCCTTCCTGAAATCCATATAGACGACATCCATGGCCCTTCCTTCATCAACCGTTTTTGTCACTTCCTCAAAAAACTCCACCAAATTTGTAAGGCACAACCTCCCTCTTACAAAACCATGCTGTCTGTCACTAATGAGATTGTTCCATTCTAAATGCACATACATCCTGTCTCTAAGAATCCTCTCCAACAACTTCCCTACCACGGACGTCAAGCTCACCGACCTATAATTTCCTGGGTTATCCCTGCTACTCTTCTTAAACAACGGGACCACATTCGCTATCCTCCAATCCTCAGGGACCTCACCTGTGTCCAAAGAAGCGACAAAGATTTCCGTCAGAGGCCCAGCAATTTCAACTCTCGTCTCCCTGAGCAGTCTAGGATGGATGTCATCAGGCCCTGGGGCTTTGTCAGTTTTAATATTCCCTAAAAAACCTAACACTTCCTCCCTTGTAATGGAAATTTTCTCTGACGGGTCAACACCTCCCTCCGAGACACTCCTGATTAACATGTCCCTCTCCTTCGTGAATACCGATGCAAAGTATTCATTTAGGATCTCCCCTATTCCCTTAGGTTCTAAGCATAATTCCCCTCCTTTGTCCCTGAGAGGTCCGATTTTCTCCCTGACAACTCTTTTGTTCCTAACGTATGAATAAAATGCCTTAGGATTCTCCTTAATCCTGCCTGCCAAGAACATCTCGTGACCTCTTTTTGCCCTTCTAACTCCCTGTTTGAGTTCTTTCCTACTCTCTCTGTATTCCTCCAGAGCTCCATCTGTTTTCTGTTGTCTGGACTTAACGGACGCCTCCGTTTTCATTTTAATCAGATCCTCAATTTCCCTGGTTATCCCCGGCTGTCGAATTCTACCTTTCCTGTCTTTCCTTTTTACAGGCGCATGCCTATCCTGCAGCCTTATCAATTGTTCCTTAAAAGACTCCCACATGCCAGACGTGGACTTACCCTCGAACATCCTCTCCCAATCAACGTTTACCAACATTGTACTCCATCTGCCAGACTCTCGTCCACTCACTTAGATTATCTATATCCCTTTGCAGACTTTCAGTGTCCTCTGCACACTTTGCTCTTCCACCCATCTTAGTGTCATCTGCGAATTTTGACACACTACATTGTGTGTAGTGTACACTATACTGAATTTTGACACACTACACGTGCTGAAGCATCTCTGATGTTGGAGTTCTGGCTAAGTCAGTCTTTAATACTGTTGGAGTTCTGGTTATGCCAGTCTTTAATATTATCGGGATCCTGGTTAAGACAGTCTTTAATATTGTTGGTGTTCTGGTGAAACCAGCCTCACCAATACAGTATACAATTGCAGTAAAACATCCCAATTCCTCTACTCAAATCCTGTCACAACCAAGGCCAACAAAATTTCCTTCTATCCTGCCTGTTGTACTTATGCGCTTACTTTCAGCGACTGATGCACAGGACACCAAGGTCTCGCTTAATATCCACCTCTCCGAATTTGCACCTTTTCAACTGATAATCTGTCTTCCTATTATTACTACCAAAGTGGCTAACCTCACATTTAATCACATTGTACTGCATCTGCCATGCATATGCCACACACTCAGCCTTTTCAAATCATGCTGCAGCATCACTGATGGTGGAGTTCTGGCTAAGTCAGTCTTTAATATTATCGGGGTCCTAGTTAAGACAGTCTTTAATATTGTTGGAGTTCTGGTTAATCCAATCATTAATATTGTTGGAGTTCTGGTTAAGACAGTGTTTAATATTGTTGGAGGTGTGTAATCCAGTCTTTAATATTGTTGGAATTCTGGTTAAGACAGTGTTTAATATTGTTGGAGGTGTGTAATCCAGTCTTTAATATTGTTGGAATTCTGGTTAAGACAGTGTTTAATATTGTTGGAGGTGTGTAATCCAGTCTTTAATATTGTTGGAGTTCTGGTTAAGACAGTGTTTAATATTGTTGGAGGTGTGTAATCCAGTCTTTAATATTGTTGGAGTTCTGGTTAAAACAGCCTTTAACATTGTTGGTGTTCTGGTGAAGTCAGTCTTTAATATTGTTGGAGTTAAATTAATGAATCAAAGTATCGTACAGTGCAGAAGGAGGCCATTCGGCCCGCCGAGTCTGCACCGACCATAATCTCATCTAGGCCTATCCCCGTAACCCCACTTATCAATTTTACTAATCCCCCTGACGCTAAGGCCAATCAACATAACCTGCACACCTTTGGACTGTGGGAGGAAACCGGAGCACTCGGAGGATACCCATGCAGACACGGGGACAATGTGCAAGTTCCACACAGACAGTCACCCAAGGCCGGAATTGAGCCCGGGTCCTTAGCGCTGTTTTTGGAGTTCTGGTTGAGCCATTTTTTAATATTGTTGGAGTTCTGGTTAAGACTGTCTTTAACATTGTTGGAGTTCTGGTTACGCCAGCCTTTAATATTATTGGCGTTCTGGTTAAACCAGTCTTCAATATTGTTGGCATTCTAGTTAAGTCGGTGTTTAATATTGTTGGGATTCTGCTTAAGTCAGTCTTTAATATTGATGGGGTTTTGTTTAAGACAGTCTTTAATATTATTCGACTACTGGTTAAGCCAATCTTTAATATTGTTGGAGTTCTAATTACGCCAGCCTTTAATATTGTTGGCGTTCTGGTTAAGCCAGTCTTTACTATTGTTGGAGTTCTGGTTAAGTCATTGTTTAATATTGTTGAGGTTCTGGTTAATCCAGTTATTAATAATGTTAAAGTTCTGGTTAAGACAGTCTTTAATATTGTTGGAGATTGGTTAAGCCAGTCTTTACTATTGTTGGAGTTCTGGTTAAGTTATTGTTTAATATTGTTGAAGTTCTGGTTAATCCAGTCTTTAATATTGTTGAGATTCTGGTTAATCCAGTTATTAATAATGTTAAAGTTCTGGTTAAAACTGTCTTTAATATTGTTGGAGCTCTAGTTAAGTCAGTTTTTAATATCGTTTCAATTCTGGTTAAGTCAGTCCTTAATATTGTTAGCGTTCTGGTTCAGAAAGTCTTTTATATTCTTAATTTCTGGTTAAATCAGTCTTTCATGTTGTTGGATTTCTGGTTAAGAAAATCTTTAATTTTTTTGGATTTCTGGTTAAGCCAGTCTTTAATATTGTTAGAGTTCTGATTAAACCAGTCGTTTATAGTGTTGGGGTTCTGGTTAAGATAGTTGTTAATAGCGTTGGAGTTCTGACTAAATCAGTTTTTAATATTGTTGGAGATCTGGTGAAGTCAGTCGTTAATATTGTTGGAGTTAAATTAATGAATCAAAGTATCGTACAGTGCAGAAGGAGGCCATTCGGCCCATCGAGTCTGCACCGGCCATAATCCCATCTGGGCCCTATCCCCGTAACCCCATTTATCAATCCTACTAATCCCCCTGACACTAAGGGCAATTTAGCGTGGCCAATCAACATAACCTGCACATCTTTGGACTGTGGGAGGAAACCGGAGCACTCGGAGGATACTCATGCAGACACGGGGAGAATGTACAAACTTCACACAGACAGTCACGCGAGGCCGGAATTGAGCCCGGGTCATTGGCACTGTTTTTGGAGTTCTGGTTAAGCCATTTTTTAATATTGTTGGAGTTCTGATTAGACCAGTCTTTACTATTGTTGGAGTTCTGGTTGAGCCAGTCTTTAATATTATTGGACTTCAGGTTAAATAATATTAAATAATACTTTTTGTGCCTCTGCACTCTATCCAGAGTTCATATTGCTTCGATCCAGTGTGCTTTATTATCCGCTTGTGCAATGTGCCCTTCCACCTTCAATGGTCTGTGCATCTAAATCCCCAGGGCCCTCCCATCCTGCACACTCTTTAAATCTGTACCCTTTAATTTATATTTTCTCTCTCTTCTTTCTACCAAGATCAAGCACTTTACAATTTCCAGCATTAAACGTTATCTGTCAAGTGTCCACTTCGTCCTGCAGCCTGTCTCTCTCCTATTGAAGTGTACCGTTCCTCTTACAGCTCACTGTACCTCCAAGTTTTGTGTTATCTGCAAATTTGGAATCTTTTGAAGCTCCGTACCCCCAGCTCATTTGTACAGATGCTGAAAGCTAACATTCGTCATTCCCTGGAGAAGCCCATTGTTTATCTTCCTCGTGTCCGGAAAACATCCATTCACCTCTACTCTGTTTCCTGTCACTCAATCAGCTTTGTCTCAGTGTTGCCACTGTCCTGTTTGTTCCATGGACTTCAACTTTGTCATGTGGAAATTTATCAAACATCTTTTGGAAATCTGTGCAAACCACATCAACCGTATTACCCTCATCAACCACCACCCCTCCCCCCCCCACCACCGTTACCTCATCAAATAATACTTCATCAAAAGGGGAGGCAGTGGCGTAGTGGTATTGTCATTGGACTAATAATCCAAGGTAATTCTCTGGGGCCCCGAGGGTTCAAATCCCACCATGGCAGATGGTGAAATTTGAATTCAATAAAAATCCAGAATTAAAAGTCAAATAATTGTTGATTGTTGTAAAAACACCCATCTGCTTCACTAGGAATGAAATCTGCCATCCTTACCTGGTCTGGCCTACATGTGACTCCAGACCCACAGCAATATGGTTGACTCTTCATTGCCCTCTGAAATTATCCAGCAAACCAATCAGCTCAAGGGCAATTAGGAATTGGCAATAAATGCTGGCCAGCCAGCAATGCCCACGTCCCATGAAGAATAAAAAAAATTCAATCAAATTTGTTCAACATGATTTTTCCATATCAAAGCCCTGTTGGCTTTCCTTAGGTGAATTCACTCTGTCTAAGTGATTGCTTATTTTATTCTGGACAGGGTTGGTTGAGGGGTCAATCATGAAGGGTAAGGGGCAGGAGATTCAGAGAGGATTTGAGAAAATTTGTTTTCACTCAGAGGGTGGTAAATATCTGGAATGCACCGCCTGGGAAGGTAGTGGAGGCCAGAAACCTTACAACCTTTAAAAAGTATTTGGATGAGCAATTGAAATATCATAACATTCAAGGATATGGGACAAGTGCTGGAAAATAGGATTAGTGCCCTTATTGTTGGTGCAGACTAAATGGGCCAAAGGGCCATTTTTGTGCTCTTTGGCCACAGTCTGGCCTGTAATTGCTGGATTTAGCCTTGCAGCCTTTTTTGAACATGACTATAATATTTGCAGTTCTCCTGTCCTCTGCACCACCCTGTATCTGTGGAGGATTAAGATTTAGTACCTCTGCATTTTCCATCGTTACTTCTGTCAGTGTCTCTGGATGCCTCTCATCCAATCCTGATGCCTTATTAGCTACTTCTAGATTTGACAATTCCAATGCACTCCAACTGGTCTCCCACATTCTGCACTCTGTAAAGCTGAAGTTATATAGAGCTTTATTGCCCATGTTTGTGCTTTCTGTCCTGTTTACCCATCACTAGCCCACATTCACTCCTGGTTATATACCTTAATTGTAAAGTTCTCATCTCTTCCTCAAATCTCTCATTACTTCTGGAATCTCCTCCAGACTCGTAACTCTCCAAGATATCTGAGTTCATCTTATTCTGACCTCTTGATCATTCTTATTTTAATCAGTCCATCATTAGTGGTGGTGACTTCAGCTGCCGAAGCCTAATCTCTGGAATACATTTTCCGCTGGATGAGTTTTGCTTCTGGCTAATGTAAATGATTCAGGATTGGACACGGGGAAAATGCATCACTATAGGAACATAGGTAGAAGCAGGACTAGGCCATTCGGCCCTTTGAGCCTTCTCCACCATTCATTATGATCATGGCTGATCATCCAACTCAGTAACCTGCTCCCGCCTTCAACCTGATTGTACTTCCTCTATAGCAAGAACATCATTCCTCAGATGAGGACACCAAAACTGCACACAATGCCCTATACATTTGCAGTAAAACGTCCTGTACTCAAATCTTCTCGCTATGAAGGCCAACATACCATTTGCCTTTTTTACTGCCTGCTGTACCTGTATGCTTACTTTCAGCGACTAATGCATGAGGACACCAAGGTCTCGCTGAGTATCCGCCTCTCTCAATTGACACCCATTCAAATAATACCTGTGTTGTGGGGAAATTTTAAAAGGTGGCCAATTGTGTCTTAAACTAAGACAATTCAAAATTTGCAAGGCAAATAGCTCTGCAAAAGACATAACACATTTATTTAACATAAAATAAGACAATACAAACATACAGCCGAAGAGAGTCTCACAAAGGGTTAAATAGCTCTAAGTGACTGAACCTCTCCAAAAGATCTGAAGTACAGAATCAAATACTCGATCAATTATACTTCATATTCAATAATTCCGCCTTTCATTAGCTTAAAATCAATTACATTTCACAGCTTTACAGCAATACAAATTTCTGTCAAGTACCTCAGCCAATCATATGATACTTAATAGCATGGTGATATCTTATTTGTCCAACTGATTCCAGATGTAGCTTCCCCTCTTGGCACTAAATACATCCCTGTCACCTGGTCATGGCTGACGCTACCGCAAGGTCAAAATGGACATTCCCACTGGCTCACTGCCAAGTTGAATAGACATGTGTTCCTGCATCCTGTGTCTGGACAATGAATGCACCTATTCATTAATGTTGTATAATACATCCCCTCTTAGGAATTCCACCCGATAAGACTTGCTGACTAATCTATTTCCAGACCTTTGACTTTAAACTATTGACTTTTAGCACCATGCCTTTCAGTAACTTTACTTGACTAAAGTGTACAATACATTGAAATACATTTGAAATATACATTTAAAATATCAACATATATGTTTTAAATTACTTGTTAATTGTTTTGTTTCTCTTACTGCATTCACATATGTGTAAACTGTTCGTGTTAGCTTGCCCAATAATCATTTAACTCCTTGCTGATCTCTTGTCTTCTGAAAGACTGCACTCTGCCTATAAATCTTATTAGCTGGTTAGAAATCCACTTCCAAACCTGACATTTAGAAAGGACAAGAAATTAAGAAAAGGTGGAGGGGTGGCTATGTTAATTAATTATGGTATTAGCCCAGGAAAGAGGGATGACTTAAGTTCAGGAAACCAGGGTGTAGAAGCAGTTTGGGTAGATGCTAAATTGTAGAGGCAAGGAGTCACTTATGAACATAATGTACATGGCCCCAATTGTAACAACATGGTAGGACAGAGTAGAATGGAGTAGATAATGGGAGCCTGTCAGAAAGATACAGCGATAATCATGGAGGATTTTAATCTACATGTAGATTGGAAAAATCAGATGGGTAACGGTAGTGGAGATTTCATTGAAGGTTTTGGGGATATTTTCTTACAACAGCATGTTCTGGAGCCAACCAGAGGGTAGGCTATACTAGACCTGGTATTGTGCAATCGGATTAATTGGTAACTTAAGAGTGAAGGCACCCATAGGTAACAGCGATCGTAATATGGTTAATTTTGAGGGAGAGAGGCGTGGATCTAAGATTGGTATTTTAAACTTAAATAAGAGCAATTATGGGAGCATGAAAGTAAAGTTAGCTAAAGTGAACTGGTAAATTAGATTTAGGGTTAGACCAAATGTGGTAGATTTTTAAAGAGATATTTTGGAATAGACTGAGAAAGAAAAAATCCTTGAGAAGGATCCACCGTCCATGCTTAACTAGAAAGTTTAAAGATTGCATCAAGAAAAAGCGTGTATTTGCACAAAGGTGGGTGGCAGGTCAGCAGATTGGACAGAATATGAAATGTAGCAAAAAATGAGATTAATAATGTGCACGATAGTGCATGAGAGAAAGCTAGCTAGTAAGATAAAGACTGATAGTCAGAGTTTCTCTGGATACTTCAAAAAGAAAAAAACTTAACAAAGTGAGCATTGGTCCTATAGAAAGTTCTTTTGGGGAATTGATAATGGAAAATTAGAAGATGGCAGATGAATTGATCAGGTATTTTGTATCGGTCTTCACTATAGAGGAGACAAGTGACATCCCAGAAACAGCTGTAAATCTGTTATTGAAAGGGAGGGAGGAACTCGAGAAGGTTACAATCACCGGGGAAGTGGTACTGAGCAAATTGTTGGTCTAACAAATCCCTGGGATCTGCTGGATTTAAAGAAATGGCCCATGAGATAGTTGATGCATTGATTTAAAATTTCCAAATTCCCAAAATTCAGTAAGATTTCATTAGCTTGAAAAATAGCGAATGTTATCATCATCAAAACCCCAGTGCAGAAGGAGGCCATTTGGCCCATCGAGTCTGCACCGGCAACAATCCCGCCCCAGGCCCTATCCCCACAAATTTACCTGCTATTCCCTCTAACCTACACGTCCCGAGACAATAAGGGGCAATTTAGCATGGCAATCAACCTGACCTGCACATCTTTGGACTGTGGGAGGAAACTGGAGCACCTGGAGGAAACCCATGCAAACACGGGGAGAGTGTGCAAACTCCACACAGGTAGTGACCCATGCTGGGAATCGAACCCAGGTCCCTGGTGCTGTGAGGCAGCAGTGTTAACCACCGTGTCACCTAGTCCTTTATTGAGTCAGAAAGCAGGAAACTGCGGGCCAGTTAGCCTAACATCTGTCATAGGGACAATGTTGGAAGCCCAAAGAAAATTACAGCACAGGTAATTACAGCACAAGCCATTATTAAAGATTTTATAATTGAGCAGTTAGAAAAATTCAGGATTATTGAGCAGAGTCAACATGGTTCTGTTCAAGGGAAATCGTGTTTAATCAATTTATTGGAGTTCTGTGAAGGAGTCTCACGTGCTATGAATAAAGGGGAACTTGTGGATGTACTGTATTTAGATTTCCAGAAAGTATTTGATAAGGTGCCACATCAAAGGTCATTGTGGAAAATAAAAGCTCATGACGTGGGGGATAACATATTGACATTGTAGAAGACTGGCTAGCTAACAGGAAAAACAGGAGGCATAAGTGGGTCTTTTTTCTGGTTGGTAATATGTAGGGAATGGTGTGCCACCGAGGTCAGTGCTGAGACCTCAACATTTTACAATTTATATAAAGATTTGGATGAAGGACTGAATTTGTTGATGACATAAAGATAGGTAGGAAAGTAAATTGTGTAGAAACATAGAAAATGGGAGTAAGAGGAAGCCATTCAGCCCTTCGGGCCTGCTCTGCTATTAATTATGATCATGGTTGATCATCCAACTCAATACCCTGATCCCGCCTCCCACCACCACCCCCCCAATATCCTTTGATCCCCTTCACCCCAAATGCTACATTTAACTGCTTCTTGAAAACATACAATGTTTTGGCCTCAACTACTCTCTGTGGTAGTGAATTCCACAGGCTGGCCACTCTCTGGGTGAAGAAATTTCTCCTCATCTCTGTCCTAAACGGCCTAACCTGTGCCCTCAGAACCCATGGTTCTGGACACCCCTACCATTGGGAACGTTCTTCCTGTACCTACATGGTCTGGTTCTGTTAGAATTTTATAGGTTTCTTTGAGATCCACCGCTCGTTCTTCTGAACTCCAGCGTGCTAAATTATTAAATCAGAAACAAAGAACAATACAGCACAGGAACAAGCCCTTCGGCCCTCCAAGCCCGCGCCGCTCCCTGGTCCAAACTAGACCATTCTTTTGTATCCCTCCATTCCCACTCCGTTCATATGGCTATCTAGATAAGTCTTAAACATTCCCAGTGTGTCTGCCTCCACCACCTTGCCCGGCAGCACATTCCAGGCCCCCACCACCCTCTGTGTAAAATATGTCCGCCTGATATCTGTGTTAAACCTCCCCCCCTTCACCTTGAACCTATGACCCCTCGTGAACGTCACCACCGACCTGGGGAAAAGCTTCCCACCATTCACCCTATCTATGCCTTTCATAATTTTGTACACCTCTATTAAGTCTCCCCTCATCCTCCGTCTTTCCAGGGAGAGCAACCCCAGTTTACCCAATCTCTCCTCATAACTAAGCCCCTCCATACCAGGCAACATCCTGGTAAACCTCCACTGTACTCTCTCCAAAGCCTCCACGTCCTCCAGAACTGGACGCAGTATTCCAAATGCGGCCGAACCAACGTTCTATACATCTGCAACATCAGACCCCAACTTTTATACTCTATGCCCTGTCCTATAAAGGCAAGCATGCCATGTGCCTTCTTCACCACCTTCTCCACCTGTGACGTCACCTTCAAGGATCTGTGGACTTGCACACCCAGGTCCCTCTGCGTATCTACACCCTTTATGGTTCTGCCATTTATCGTATAGCTCCTCCCGACATTATTTCTACCAAAATGCATTACTTCGCATTTATCAGGATTGAACTCCATCTGCTATTTCTTTGCCCAAATTTCCAGCCTAACTATATCCATCTGTAGCTTCTGACAATGCTCCTCACTATCTGCAAGTCCTGCCAATTTTGTGTCGTCCGCAAACTTACTGATCACCCCAGTTACACCTTCTTCCAGATAGTTTATATAAATCACAAACAGCAGAGGTCCCAATACAGAGCTAAACACAGCTAATGTTCTGGGGACACGGGTTCAAATCCCGCCAGGGCAGATGGTGGAATTTGAATTCAATAAAAAATATCTGGAATTAAGAATCTACTGATGACTGTGAAACCATTATCGATTGTCGGAAAAACCCGTCTGGTTCACTAATGTCCTTTCGGGAAGGAAACCTACCGTCCTTACCTGGTCTGGCCTACATGTGGCTCCAGAGACACAGCAGTGTGGTTGACTCTCAACTGCCCTAGGGCAACTAGGAATGGGCAATAAATGCTGGCCAGCCAGTGATGCTCATGCCCCAGGAATGAATAAAAAAAATACAATCCTAACAGACTCAATCTTTCCTCATTCATCAGTCCTGCCATTCCAGGGATCAGTCTAGTAAACTTGCGCTGCACTCCCTCTGTAGCAAGAGCATCTTTCTTCAGATAAGGAGACCAAAACTGCACACAATATTCCAGGTGTGGTCTTACCAAGGCCCTGTATAATTGCATCAAGACATCCCTGCTCCTGCTCGAATCCTCTCGTTACGAAGGTAAACATACAATTTGCATTTTTTTACTGCTTGCTGCACCAACATGCTTCTCTTCAGCAACTGGTGTATGAGGACACCCAGGTCTCGTTGCACATTTCCCTCTCCTAATTTATGGCTATTCAGATAGTAATCTGCTTTCCCATTTTTGCTACCAAAGTTGATAACCTCACATTTATCCAAATTATACTGCACCTGCCAATCATTTGCCCACTCACTCAACTTGTCCGAATCACACTGAAGGATCTCTGCATTCTCCTCACAGCTCACCGTCCCACCCAACTTTGTGTCATAAGAGGAGATAAGGAGGCTACAAAGGAATATAAATGGGTTAAGTGAGTGAGCAAAAATTTGGCAAATGGAGTACAATGTGGGCAAATATGCTGTGCTTTTTGGCAGGAAGGATAAAAAAGAAGCATATTCTCTAAATGGTGAGAGATTGCTGAGGTGCAGAGGGATCTGGGTGTCCTTGTGCAGGAATCACAAAAGGCTAGCATAGAAGTACAGTAAAGTCTAAAATTCTAAAGTTTATTTATTAGTCACAAGTAAGGCTTACATTAACACTGCAATGAAGTTACTGTGAAATTCCCCTCGTCGCCACATTTTGGCGCCTGTTCGGATCAATGCACCTAACCAGCACTTCTTTCAGATTGTGGGAGGAAACGGGAGCACCTGGTGGAAACCCACGCAGACACGAGGAGAACATGCAAACTTCACACAGTCAGTGACCCAAGCCGGGAATCAAACCCGGGTCCCTGGCGCTGTGAGGCAGCAGTGCTAACCACTGTGCCATCATCAGGAAAGCTAATGGAATGTTATCATTTAATGTGATGGGAATAGATTACAAAAGTAGAGAGGTTATGCTTCAGTTGTACAGGGAATGGTGAGACCACATCTGGAGTATTGTGCACAGTATCGGTCTTCTTATTAAGAGAAAGATGTAAATGTGTTAGGAGCAATTCAGAGAAGGTTTACTAGACTAATACTAGGAATGGGCAGCTTCTCTTATGAGGAAGGTTGGCGGGGTTATAGAATAATAGAATAATAGCATCCTTACAGTGCAGAAGGAGGCCATTCGGCCCATCAAGGCTGCACCGACCAAATACCACCAAGGCCCTATCCCCATAACCCCATGCATTCAGTCCAGCTAGTCCCCCTGACACTAAGGGGCAATTTAGCACGGCCAATCCACCTAACCCACTAATCTTTGGACTGTGGGAGGAAACCAGAGCACCCGGAAGAAATCCACACAGACAGGAAGAATGTGCAGACTCCACATAGACAGTAATCCAAGCCAGGGATTGAACCTGGGTCCCTGGCGCTGTGAGGCAGCAATGCTAACCTCTGTGCCACCATGCCGCCCATATCAACCGTAGACATATTGATAGAACTACGCTTCTATACTAGAGTTTAGAAGAATAAGAGACAACTTGATTGAAACCTTTCAGATACTGACAGGATTGATGTGGAAAGGATGTTTCCTCTTGTCATAGAACCTAGAACTAGGAGCCACTGTTTAAAAATAAGGGGTTGCTCATTTAAGACAGAGATGAGGAGAATATTTTTCTCAGAGGGTCGTGGGTCTTTGGAACTCCCTTCCACAAAAGGCGGTGAAAGCAGATTCTCTGAATATTTTTAAGGCAGAGTTAGATGAATTCTTAATTAACAAGGGGTTGAAAGATTATCAGGGATAGGTAGGAATGTGGGGTTGAAGTTAGAATCAGATTAGCTATTATCAAAAAGGGGCAGCACGGTGGTACAGCAGTTAACACTGTTGCCACACAGCGCCAGGGACCCGGGTTCGAATCTGGTCTCAGGTGACTGTATGGAGTTTGCGCGTTCTCTCCGTGTCTGTGTGGGTTTCCTCCGGGTGCTCCGGTTTCCTCCCACACTCCAAAGATGTGCGGGTTAGGTGGATTGGCCATACTAAATTGCCCCTTAGTTTCATGGGGATTATCAATGTAAATACATGGGGTTATGGGGATAGAGCCTGGGTGGGATTGTGTTGGTGCAGGCTCGATGGGCCGAAAGGCCTCCTGCACTGTGGGGATTCTATGATTTATAGTTAAGGCTTTATTCAGATTAGTTATGAGGGGAAGAGATAGAGTGGACAAGATAAAATTGTTTCCCTTGATGAAGAGTTCTAGAACCAGAGGTACAGATTTAAGGTAAGTGGCAAAGGTGTAGAGGGGACATGAGGAAGAACTGTTTTACGCAAAGAGTCCGGAATTCGCTGCCTGAGTTCCTAGTGAAGGCAGAGACCCTAAACTCTTTTAAAAAGTAGCTGCGTGTACACCTTAAGGGCTATGGGCTGGGTACAGTAAGGTGGGATTAGGAAGGGCACCTGGGTGTCCTCGGGCTGGCATGGACAACATGGGCCGAAATGCTTCCTTCTGTGCTGTAACTTTTCTATGGTTCTATGGTAGAGCAAGATCGAAGGGCCGAGTGGCCTACTCCTGCTCCTAATTCAACAAAGAACAAAGAAAATTACAACACATGAACAGGCCCTTCAGCTCTCCAAGCCTGCGCTGATCATGATGCCTGCCTAAACTAAAATCACATGCACTTAGAGTCTGTATCCTTCCATTTCCATCCTATCCATGTATTCTTCTAGTTGCCCCTTAAATGCCGCTATTGTACTCTGCTCCCATTCACCACCCTCTGTGTAAAAAAAACTTGCCTTTCACATCCCTAAACTTTTCCCCATGCACCTTAAACCTATGTCCCCCAGTACTTGATATTTCTACCCTAGAAAAGAGCATCTGACAATCCACTCTGTCCATGCCATTCATAATCTTGTAAACCGTAAATTTGTATGTTTGTATTTTACCATGAAGAGCATCGAGGTTCCAGAAGGTGTAGTTAGCTCCACTATAGGAGCTGTGTTCCAGGGAGGAGGCCGGTCGTTATCAAAGTCCTGCATTTCTCTCGTAGCTCATTTCAGTTTTTATCATTCTAGAAATGAAAAAACCACCATTGGCACCAAAACCGAAGCTCCAGGATGAACCTCTCTCACTGGCTAAAGGAATTCCTTCGCAGACCCCAACTCTTCCGATTCCAGCCCTGGCATCAAAGGGCATGAAGCCACCAATTGCTCCAAAACCAAACTTAGACAATCAGGAGCCAGAGGCCAAACTGACTCTGCATAAGAACCATTTAAACAGGGGTTCAAATGGAAAGTTGTTACCTGATCCATTGCTGGTTCTGAATGTAGACAAACTCGCTACTTCTGATCCATTGGGTGATTTGGAAAGCACTGGAAACTATCCAGGAACTGGAGCTGCCATGGCTGCTGAAGATGATGAATCTTCTCTGAGAGAAAGTCAGACTTCCAAATGCCAGATGTGTGATGGGTTTGTGCAGTTAGTAGACAGTGACTTATCAAACATGCATCTTTCTGATTTGTGTTGTGATGCAGAATTGGACTTGCAATGCTTTGAAAACCAAACAGTTGTGTTGAGTGTAGATGGTGATGGAGCGTATGGTGGTATTCTTCTTGGTGACGCTGCTTGGGATGAATGCTTCTTCCGAGGAACACCGCAGTCAAATATTCACACAGCTCATCATTTTCATCACCACGAATGCAGCAATGAAGAAAGCTTCAGCAGTGCAGCAGAGGGGCCGGGCGAACCCGGGGAGGGGCCGGGCGAACCCGGGGAGGGGCCGGGCGAACCCGGGGAGGGGCCGGGCGAACCCGGGGAGGGGCCGGGCGGTGCCGGGGAGGAGGTGGATGGTGCCGGGGAGGAGGTGGATGGTGCTGGGGAGGAGGAGGCAGACAGACTCATGGAAGTAGTAGACAGTGTCGGGGAGGAGGCAGATGGTGCCGGGGAGGAGGAGGCAGACAGACTCCTAGAGGTAGTAGACGGTGCCGGGGAGGAGGAGGCAGACAGACTCATAGAGATAGGAGACGGTGCCGGGGAGGAGGTAGACGGCGCAGACGATGTCGGGGAGGAGGCAGACAGACTCATGGAGGCTGTAGACGTTGTCAGGGGGGAGATGGACGGTGCCAGGGAGGAGGCGGACAGACTCATGGAGAAGGCAGACGGTGCCGGGGGAGCGGCAGGGGATGCCGGGGAGGAGGCAGAGGGCGCCGGGGAAGAGGCAGAGGGCGCCGGGGAGGAGGCAGACGGTGCCGGGGGAGCGGCAGGGGATGCCGGGGAGGAGGCAGACGGTGCCGGGGGAGCGGCAGGGGATGCCGGGGAGGAGGCAGACGGCGCTGGGGGAGCGGCAGGGGATGCCAGGGAGGAGGCAGAGGATGCCGGGGGGGCAGCAGACGGTGCCGGGGAAGAGGCAGAGGATGTCGGGGGGGCAGCAGGGGATGCCAGGGAGGAGGCAGAGGATGTCGGGGGGGCAGCAGGGGATGCCAGGGAGGAGGCAGAGGATGTCGGGGGGGCAGCAGATGATGCTGAGGAGGAGGCAGAGGGTGCTGGGGAGGAGCCAGGTGGACTCATGGAGACGGGAGATGGTGCCAGGGAGGCAGCAGACATTGCCGGGGAGGAGGAGATAGACGGACTCATCGAGACGGGCAACGGTGCTGGGGGGGAGGCAGATGGTGCCGAGGAGGAGGCAGGCAGTGTTGGAGGTGCGGCAGAGGGTGCCGGGGAGGAGCCAGATGGACTCATGGAGACAGGAGCTGTTGCCGGGGAGGTGGCTGACGTTGTCGGGGAGGCAGAAGATGGTACCGGGGAGGAGACAGACGGTGCCAGGGAGGAGGAGACAGACGGACTCATTGAGATGGGAGACGGTGCCGGGGGGGAGCCAGGTGGACTCATGGAGACTGCAGATGGTGCCGGGGGGAAGTCAGTAAGTGCCATGGAGAGGGCAGATGGCACCTGGCAGGAGCCAGACAGACACTGGGATGAGGTCGACGGCCCGAGGGAGATGGCAGACGAGCCAGGGGATGAGGGCAACATGGACAAGTCAGACAGGGCCAAGGGTGAGGCAGACGAGGATGGGGCCGGGTCGGACAGGGGCTGCGTTGAGGCAGAAGGAACTGCTAAAGAGCAAGGTGAGGCCAGGACAGATGGGACCATGGCAGATGAGGATATGATATGTGGGGAAGAGGCAGACATGGTGGATTGCCTTGTTGGAACGAAGTTAACAGGATCATCCAAGGTGTTGATTTTGAAAGGTAATCATTGTGAAGAAAAGGAGGAGTTTGGCCAAGATGATGGAGCGACGGGGCTATCACTTGTCTCTGTGACTGTAGAAGAAGAAGAGTTTTCTGCAAGGGGAGATCATTTGGATATCTGTAATGATAATATTACAGAGCAGGTCAGACGCACCATCTCAAACTGTACTCTGCCGGTCTCGGGTGGAGCAGTGTGCAGACTGTTATTGGAGCAAAATACTGGGCACACAGAGAAAACCGAGAGGTTACCAAGTGTGTCCTTAGCCAGTGCTGATTTGAGACGAGTGAGTGCATTGTTCGGTAAAGTTGAAGCTGATAAAGCTGGTACTGTCGACTGGAATAATATGAGAATGAGAACAAGGTCTCTTAGTTCGAAAGTGCCTGCGACTGTCCCGGAAGAGTGTGTCCCAGAATCTCCACTGCCAAAGCTGTGTGGAAGAACGACAGGAGACCACAAGCCAGTGAAAATGGATGGTGAAGCGTGTGAAAAGACCAGGGTGATTCCAGCAAATCACAGGCGCCACACTTTCTATCCACGGTCATACTCTGTGGAGAGCTGTGAACTGCCCATTTCTGATTACAGAGAAACAGAGGCCCCCCTTTTAGATGACAGCAGATTGACGAGAAAGGAAGATAATCTCCCTCTCCCTTCTGTTGTGTTAAAACAGAATCCACTCGCAATGTCTGATAATTCGACTCCCTCAGCAGTGATGGAAATACCCCCTCCATTCCAACTCGCCAGCATCACCAAAAAACCCATCACCAAGAGTTCCCCATCACTCTTGGTAGAAAGTGAATCTCCTGATAAATATTTAAAGCAAAGTGCAAAGAAGAAGTCATCCTTTAAGCGTTTTTTACCAATTAAATTGTCACTTAAGAAGAAAATTGAAAATAAGATTACAGTTGAGGTAAATGTGTGCAAAACTCCCTCAGATACAACAAGGGGTTTGGATTTTGATGGGCGAAGTTTGGGTAACTCCCCACAGATAAAGGCACGATCTGGAAAGATGTGCATATTGGATTCTTCATCCACTTTCTTAATAAACAAGGATGGTAAGAGGAAAGGAAAATCGAAAGCGTTCAGCAGGAGTGTGTCCAGGGTCGAGTCCTTTGAGGATAGGTCACGACATTCTTACACATCACTTCCTTTAACCAAACCCAGATCCATTTCCTTTCCCAACACCGACACATCTGATTATGAGAACATTCCAGCTGTCAGCTCAGACTATGAAAATATCCAGATTCCAGCCAGATGGAATGGCCATTCGGGGACTGTCGCTGAATTCTTTGATGACCCCCGCAGAGCTTTCACTTCAGCCTCGGAGAATGATGGTTACGTGGACATGAGCAACTTTGCTCCACTTGAGAGCAGGCAGAGCACTGAGCAGGAACTCGAGAGGTGAGACATTCACTCTGATTGATTGAGAATATTGTTACCCTGATAAAGCTAGCCTGGATCAGAGGATCACTAATCTGATTGAGTGTAGTCAACACAAAAATACCAGAAAAACCTTTGCACACTCGGTTTTAAATGGCAACTGTTTGTGATCTTGCTTGGGTTGATGATGAATGGACAACATTGTGTGTGATCCTGTTCTGAATAAAGGGGTAAAATGAGCAGGAGTGGTTAGAGGCATGGAGCACAGCTCCAGAGGTCTCCCAGCAAGGGTTACACAGGAAGCTCAAACTCCCCTACACTGTGAACCATTGACACTCTAATTAAAGTCCGTCTTCGGACTGTTTTACAGGAACAGTTACCCGGAAAAACATGGAAGAGTTAAAATCACTTCTAACCCCTGGGTAACTATAGTGCTGATTCCACCCCAACGCCCCATGGGACCCCTGACCCTCCACTGGCACCCACCAACTGCCCTCCTGACCCTCCCCACAGAATCTTCTGACTACCCTCGCCATCTGCTTACCACTCTCTTAACTCCCCAAATATCTTGTCTCCCCTCAACTACCTGTCCCCAACAGCACATCCAGCCCCCCTCACCCTCCTGACTACGCCCCCCACGTAACTACCCCCCCCCACCCACCTGACTGACTTCACTGACCACCCGCTCACTGAGCACCCGACTCCCACCTCACTGACTAACCCCAACTGACCAACTCCCAATGACTCTCTTCCACACTGATTAACCTCCATTGACCACCCGACTCCCCCTCACTGACCATCTGATTCCTCCTCACTGAACACTCCACAGAATCTCCTTATTACCTAAGTAGTTCTATAGCTCAGATCCTGGAAGTCACAACTAGCCAGAGTGTCATAGGCAGAATTACATAAACAATTATAGTTCCAAATTCGATTACAAGTAATTATTATATACCAATCACAATCACTTTACACTTGCTTCATGCTAATATCTAATCAGCGTGAAGATTTAACACATTATTGTTTTTACAAGTCATCATGGTCCAGCTCGTTCCTATGTCTATAGATCACTCCCTTTTTCTAGTTACAGATGTCTGATTTAATGAGCTTTGCCCAGACTAATGATCTTGGTGCCTATTTGTGAAGGCTCTTATAAGAAGACCTTTTATTTTCATAGCAGCTTATGTGATTTTTAAACTTGTGTGATTATTAACCCATTCATTGAGAGATAGAGGAAGCTGAATGTAGGCAGATGAAATGTTTATTACTCATCAGGCAATCCATTGGATCTGAATGCAATTTGATATTTGATGTCATGTTTGTGAGTGTCGGACTCATTCAGCAATTCACTCCATTGTAACAGACAATTTTAGATTAGCCTCTGAAGACCCGTTTTGTATCTGATGCCATATTTGTTCATGAGACCATTAACTTGGGAAAAGTGAGGCGATGTACCCATCAGCAAGGAACTAAATTAAACACCATAATCTCTGGGTTCATAGCTGAGTCCCATGCAGATTAGCTAAGGGAGAAGCAGATTGAATGCAGGGCTGAAGGAGTGATATGAGGAAAAAGGATTTGTTTGATGGGACACGGGACATGAAGGATCGGTCTATTGGGACGAGCTCCAGCAAGAGGGAGAAATTGGACTTCAAACAAGAGGTAGGGGCTAATCAGGTGGAAAGGGCAGGGAAGAGTGTGGTGTAACAATCAGAAATTGTGCAGGTCAAGATAAACTAAAAGATGCAAATTAATTAAACCAGGAGAAAAGAATACAAATCTGAGTGTGGATGATATGGACCATTCAGGCTCGAGGGACCAGATAGCCTACTTTTGCTCCTAGTTCTTATGTTCATAAACATGTGATAAGCGGTTCAATAATGTCTGACCCATACCTGGTAACTGTTGCATCGACAATCTGTATCTAACAATTTGTTAATGTCTATCTGAATAATGTCGATCAGTAATATCTCATACAATTAGCTCATATGTTGATTAGTGTTTACTGTGTTCATTACACGTTCCTTATTAGCTGTCTTCTATTTGAATAATATTTGACAAGTTTATTCATGGCTGACTCTTTTGTTAGTCTCTGACTCATTCATCAGTGTCAGAATTGTTCCGTAGTACCTATCACCTGCTAATTAATATTTGACAATTAGTTAAAGCGTACATGATTCTTGCACTAGCATCTGAACTATGAATGAGATGTTCGTTAGTACATGTCTCCTTCCCTAGAACCTGTCTAATCACTCATTAGTATCTGAGAAGTTGTTTATTCATATCTAACCCTTTTCCTGAGTAACTGATGTATTTATTAGTTGTGACACATGAATACAACTAAGTCGGATACATCCAATCTTATAGAATCATAGAATCCCTCCAGTGCAGTAGGAGGCCATTCGGCCATTTATCCTGCACCGACAATCCCACCCGAGCCCTATCCTGTAACCCCATGTATTTACCCCACTAATCTTCCTGACACCAAGAGATAATTTAACACGGCAAATCTACCGAACCCGCACATCTTTGGACTTTGGGAGGAAACCGGAGCACCCGGAGGAAACCCACGGGGAGAATGTGCAAACTCAGCACAGACAGAGACCCAAGCCTGGAATCGAACCCAGGGCCCTGGTGATGTGAGGCAGCAGTGCTAACCACTGTGCCAACATGCTGCCCACCATTATCTGGGAAGACACTGATTAGAAATTGATTCATTCATTAGTATCTGATTGATACATTGGCTAACTGGTTTATTAGTGTCTAACCATTCATTCATTCTGACCCATTCAATTGTCTCTGTGGTCACACTCATTTAATATTGACTCGTTCATTAAGATTTAATTGTTCATTCTTACCCCCCTGTTAGTTAGTGTCTGAATCATTTAATTTGGATTGGAATCATTCATCAGTAACTGATTCATTCGTTAGTGTCGGACTCCTATACACTGGAGTCCGACTCGTTCATCAGTGTCTGACTCACTCATTGGTGAGTCTTACCCTTAAACCGGTTAAGTTGTGATGTACGATCAGCAAATTGGGAAGATATATCAGAACCTTTCATTAGTAACTGAGGCCCTTAAATCAAGATCAGCTGGCATGTTCATGAGGGATTTATTCATTCATTAATATCTGATTCATTAATTGTGGGAGGAAACTAGAGCACCCGGAGGAAACCCACGCAGACACGGGGAGAATGTGCAAACTCCACACAGACAGTGACCCAAGGCTGGAATTGAACTCGTGTTCCTGGCGCTGTCAGGCAGCAGTGCTAACCACTGTGCCACCATGCCACCCTAATGAGGAAGTATAACAGTCATGTTTTAGAGATTTGCCATCTTTTGAAAAGCTAGTGGTTTGTGGCAGGCTTCTTCATGTCAAATAAGACTGCAAGTTGTGATGAACAATAACTGTTCCAGTAGCTGTGCCCCCATCTACACCCTACAAGCCCTGGCATTAAGCTCCGTCCTCCAACACAATAAAACACTTTACTTTCAGAATTAATCCGATCACCATATTTTCATAGATTGAAGGAAAAATGTCAAACTGAAATCTCTTCAGTGTCCTGAGAAAGATTTTTTGCTTCAGTAGAGGCAATCCTTTTTAACATGGACTCAATCTGCAGGATCCATGTATTCATCCACAGGTTAATAACATTCCAGAGAACTTTCCTGTCATTTCATATCATCTTTGTGTTTTCATATTCTCAAATTCTCCACACTGTCAGTTTTGAGTGAATCATTTTCATCAATTATTTAAAACTGAATGTTCACGGAATATTCTTATCCTTTCTTATTGAAAGTTATGCTGAATTCTGGAATGAACACTAGTTTATATTTGGATACTGATGTGTGTCAAACATTGCCCAGGATTTTCCATTCCTTCCGCCAGCAGGTATTGTCATGGGTGAGACTGGAGAACCTGGTCATATTCATTTATGGGATGTGGGAACCGCTGGTTTAGGCCAGCATTTATTTCCCATCCCTAAATGCCTTTGAGAAGGTGGTGGTGAGCTGCCTTCTTGGATCACTGCAGTCCCACTGTTATTGTGCTGTTAGGGAGGGAGTTCCAGGATTTTGACCTAGTATCAGTGAAGGAATGGTGAGTGACTTGGAGGGGAACAACCAGCTGGTGGTGTTCCTGTGTATGTGCTGCTATTGTCCTTCAAGATGGTAGTGGTCGTGGATTTAGAAGTTGCTGTCTATGGAGCCTTGGTGAGTTGCTGCAGTGCATCCTGTAGATGGTATACACGGCTGCTATTGAGCGTCGGTGGTGGAGGGAGTGAATGTTTGTGGAAGTGGTAGCAATGAAGTGAGCAGCTTTGTCCTGGATGGTAAAGAAAGTACAAAATACAAAGAACAGCCCCTCGGCCCTCCAAGCCTGTGCCAATCATGATGCCTGCCTAAACTAAAACCGTATGCACTTACGGAGTCCATATCCTTCCATTCCCATCCTATTCATGTATTCATCTAGATGCCCCTTCAATGCCACTATTGTACCTGCTCCCACCACCTCCCCAGGCAGCGCGTTCCAGACATTCGTCACCCTCTGTGTAAAAAAACTTGCCTCGCAAATCTCCTCTAAACTTTTCCCCACGCACCTTAAACCTATGTCCCCTAATACTTGACTTTTCTACCCTAGGAAAGAGCATCTGACTATCCACTCTGTCCATGCCACTCATAATCCTGTAAACCTCTATCAGTTGCTCCTCAACCTCAGTCGTTCCAGTGAGAACAAACCGAGTTTATCCAACCTCTCCTCATAGCTAATGCCCTCCGACCAGGCAACATCCTGGTAAACCTCTTCTGTACCTTCTCCAAAGCACCCACATCCTTCTGGTAGTGCGGTGACCAGAATTGTACACAATATTCCAAATGAGACCTAAATAAGCCTCTGTACAGTTGAAACATTACCTGCCAATTTTTATACTCAATCCCCTGACTGATGAAGGCAAGCATACCAAAAATATGCCTTCTTGACAACTTATCCACCTGCATTGCCACTTTCAGTGATCGGTGGACATGTACACCCAGATCTCTCTGCCTGTCAGTACCCCTAAGGGTCCTAGGGCGGCAAGGTGGCACAGTGGTTAGCACTGCTGCCTCACAGCACCAGGGACCCTGGTTCAATTCCCAGCTTGGGTCACTGTCTGTGTGGAGTTTACACATTCTCGCCGTGCCTGCGTGGGTTTCCTCCCACAGTCCAAAGATGTGCGGGTTAGGTGGATTGGCCTTGCTAAATTGCCCCTTAGTGTCAGGGGGACAAGCCAGGGTAAATGCATGGCGTTATGGGGATATGGCCTGGGTGGCATTGTGATCAGTGCAGACTCAATGGGCCCTGTAGGGGCCTATGATTCTACCATTTACTGTACAATTCCTACATGCATTGGACCTTCCAATTTGTCTGGACGAAATTCATCTGTCATTTCTCCACTCAAGTCTCCAACCGGTCTATATCTTGCTGCATCCTCTGACAATCCTATTCACTGTCCGCAACTCCACCAGTTTTTATGTTGTCTGCAATCTTACTAATCAGACCAGCTACATTTTCCTCCAAATCATTTACATATACTACAAACAACAAATGTCCAAGAACCGACCCTGTGGAACACCGCTAGCACATTTCCACTCCATCTGACGAAGGAGCAGCGCTCCAAAAGCTTATGGTATTTGCTACCAAATAAACCTGTTGGACTTTAACCTGGTGTTGTGAGACTTCTTACTGTGTTCACCCCAGTCCAACGCCGGCATCTCCACATCATGGCTAACACCGCTAGTCACAGCCTTCCATTCAGAAAAGCACCCCTCTACTGGTGTTGAGCTTCTTGAGTGTTGTTGAAGCTGCATTCATCCAGGGAAGAGGAGAGTATTCCATCACACTCCTGAAATGTGCCTTGTGGTTGATGTACAGGCTTTGGGGAGTCAGGAGGTGAGTTACTCACTGCAGGATTCCCTGCTCTTGTAACCACAGTTTTTAAATGATGAGTCTGCTTTGATGTGATCCCTCGATTAGATTTGGATAATGATTTCTAGCTTCGATTTGATATTTAACCCATATTTGTTCTGTGATTAATCTCTCATTTAGACAGAATATTGTTCCCTTGTGATAGATTTAATTGTACCTTCCACTGCACTTTAAAGAGTGCACCATTGTTTAAATTGTAAATTGTAATTTAAATTGTAGTAATGTCATGGATTATAACCATTCTCCAAATCTCTCTCCATTATATAACCAACATCCACCTTGTCATTTTCCATTCAGCCTCTATCTCTCTATATTGTAAGTGAACCCCAAATGCGGGCAATTGAGATTAGCTTGGGGGTTTTAAAAAAAAAGGGCGGCATGGACAAGTTGGGCCGAAGGGCCTGTTTCCATGCTGTAAACCTCTGACTCTATGTCCAGCACTCTTTGCTACTCACTGTTCCCTACCCTGTTTTATATAGTCACCCTGTCCCTCTTCTAGACTCAGGGTGAAGATGCTGATGATTTATTTTGTGTGCTCACAGCGACCCCTGTGTTTAACAAGCAGCATGCTGTGAGAGAAAGTGGATATGGATCAAAATCTGTAAATATTAAAAGGAGTGCTTGTTGTTATAGTGTTGACAGTGAGAGTCTGACGGTATGTTCACCCAGTGGAGAAGAGGTTGTATCTGATGAAGATGTTGGAAACAGTTCCGAGTCGGAGGACATCGACAAAGGCCTGGCTCAACAGGTACATCTCATTTGATTTGTTGGGATTTGTCCAGACGGGCTATCATCTCTGATTGGTCTAGGTTGTCAGTATTCACAACTGAAGAGAAGGATATTCCAAGGAATCGAATAATGATGTAGGATTTGTGATTTACCAAAATTAATGAAAGCAAAATAACAGTGTGAATAAAATAATGATACCAAAGAGTGAGCAATCCCCAGGAGAAAATGGCTTCAATTCAAGGGTTTTAAACGAAGCAGGCGAGAACATTGCAGATACCTTAACTGTAATCTCCTAAAGATATGTAAATTTGGGAAGCATTCCTTTTGAATGGAAAATAGTACAGCATTGTGCTGGAAACCAGGCAATTATAGATCAAACAGTCTAAGATATGTTGTTGGGAAATTTCTAGTGTATGTATTGAGAGGAAGAGTGACTGAAATTTCCAGTTCTTCAGAGAGAGTTGTCATGCCTGATAGACCTGACTGAATTGTTGAAGAGGTGAAGAACATTATGGATAGCGAGCAGAATGTTTATAGATGTTATTTATTATGTATTTCCGGAAGGCACTCGGTAAACTTCCCCATAAAAGAGACTGTTAGCTAAAGTTTAATCCCATCAAAATGAAGGCAGATTCTTGAGCTGGTTGAGAAGTTAGCTGAGTGGAAAAGGTTAGGGGGGATAACAGGCACGTCTTCTAATAGGCTGGATGTGACTCACGGTGTCCAGGCAAGAACCTGTATTTGAGTTTCAATTGTTCACTGTACTTACGAACAATGAAGATAATTGTTTGCCAATAACAGATCGATAGGTGACATTGTAAGCTGTGAAGATGGAAGTATAAATTTACAAAGAAATATTAATTGTTTAAGTGAATGGGCAAAGTGGCAAATGGATTTCAGAGCTCATTCTGGATCTGAACAAAATAGAACTTTCAAAATGGTGACAAACCAAAAACACTGGAGGAGCAAAGAGACTTGGGGTCCAGGTACACAGATTTTTCAAATGTCTGGAACAAGTACAAGAAATAATCAAAAAGGCAAATGGAAAGCAGGCCTATTAACTGGAGGCTAGAATATAAGTCATTGTCCTTCAGACATATAAAGCCCTGGTTCCATCACTGCTGGAGTTTCTGTGAGAAGTTCTGGGTGTCACATCTGAGGAAGGATCTTCCGGTCCAGGGAATATGGGGAAATTCTGATGACTGCCCGGGGAGGGAGGATAAGGGGAAATTCTTACCACTGCCTGAGAGGGTATGGGGAAATTCTGACCACTGCCTGGGGTTGGAGGGAGTGGTGTTGAGTACACGGGAGCACAGTCAGGAAACTGTGAAGGCTGACGGAACTTTATAACTCTTCCAAAAATGGCAATTGATGGTAGGTCAATTGTTAATTTTAAATCTGATATCACTACCTCAGAGAGTGGTAGAAATGTGATAGGTTATATCTTGTTGAAAAAGGGGGAGAAAGGGCAGATGGAGCAAAATGTTTGAAGTGATAGAGGACAAAGGTGGTCGTGTAGAGTTCAATCATAGAAACCCCACAGTGCATAAGGAGGTCATTTGGCCCATCAAGTCTGCACCGACCAGTGAATAAGACAATGAGTAACCACAGTGAATAATGGGAGCGTTTGTAGAAGGAATGGCCTCGACCTGTTTCCATATTGTTATGGACATGTGATCAGTTTACAGTCCTGGAGAGTGAAGTAACTAAATATATATTCCTGTTGTAGGGTGACATAGGGCTTGAAGCCTATCACATTGCAAAAGTAATGACAAGTTCAGAGAGAGCGTAAGTGCAAAGTTTTGTCTAAAATATTCTTTTGAGATGTTCCTTTGACACAATGACACAAACTTGTAACAAATCAGTCTGTTATCTTCTGTCTACTTCCCACAGGTATGTGAGTGTCCTGAGGTTTCTACACACAGTGAGTAGCAGCTTGTTTTTAACTGCTTTGTTTACACTGCTATGTGCATTATAAAAGCTCAGTGTTGGAACACACCTTGATCAGAGTGTATCACTCCTGATCTCCCCCCAGCTCCTGACTCTCTCCCCAACTCCTGACTCCTCACCACAAGCCCCTTGCCATCTCCTGCTCACACATCCCCTCCCAAGTCCTCGCTGTTTTGTTTGCAGGGAGCGGGGTTAGGAGAGGAACAACTTGGTGGTGAAGGAGTCAGGCATGGTCAGGGGGAATGTGAGGAGTCAGGGTTGGTAAGGGGTTGGACATAGGTAGCTGTGGAAGACGTCAGTGATTATCATATGCTCCCATAGTGTTCTAAAGTCAATAAAATTCAGCCAAAAGTGAATGGGAATGAATTGTTTCATGAAGGAGTTTGGACAAGAAACCATTCTCAAGATTATATTACTAATCCCTCTCTCTTTAAATATTAGATGAGTTGTTTCTCATCATTGCTTTACTTTAGTGTCTCACTATCTCACTCTGAATATGTCTGTATTAGTTTGAAGATAGCTTTGTTTCAGAGTTTATACACTAAGATTTGGGTGATTGTTCTTCCAACAGGATTTCAGAGAAGCAGCTGTGTATGCTATTGGGGGTGAAACATGCCCGGTGTCGGAGCAGGAAGGAGTCACTCATATCCTGTGTGATATCAGCCAACTGTATGAGCTTCACCAGCAAATACTGAGGGACCTGGAGCAAAGCATTGCCCAATGGTACCACAACAACCCTGTGGACATTCTCAATACCTACTTCAAATCAGCCAGCAAGG
This sequence comes from Mustelus asterias, assembly GCF_964213995.1. Taxonomy (NCBI): domain Eukaryota; kingdom Metazoa; phylum Chordata; class Chondrichthyes; order Carcharhiniformes; family Triakidae; genus Mustelus; species Mustelus asterias. Next base: position 87,806,001 of record NC_135803.1, on the reverse strand, counting down.
CAAAAACCTTGGAAATGTATTAGGAAAAGATCTTGCATTTTATGGAAAGCTGTTTGCCAGACATTTGGGTTTTACACAGCAAGATTAATTATAGTGCCCAGAACAAAACTTAGTCCTAATCGAAGCACATAAACCCTCGCATTACAGTTACACTCACTCTGGGAGATAACCCCGCGTTTCACAGCCCCTCCCCTGGTCACACGGCCCCTCCCCTGGTCTCACGGCCCCTCCCCCCCCGGTCTCACGGCCCCTCCCCCCCGGTCTCACGGCCCCTCCCCCCCGGTCTCACGGCCCCTCCCCCCCGGTCTCACGGCCCCTCCCCCCCGGTCTCACGGCCCCTCCCCCCCGGTCTCACGGCCCCTCCCCCCGGTCTCACGGCCCCTCCCCTCGGTCTCACGGCCCCTCCCCCCGGTCTCACGGCCCCTCCCCCCCGGTCTCACGGCCCCTCCCCCCCGGTCTCACGGCCCCTCCCCCCCCCGGTCTCACGGCCCCTCCCCCCCCGGTCTCACGGCCCCTCCCCCCCGGTCTCACGGCCCCTCCCCCCCGGTCTCACGGCCCCTCCCCCCGGTCTCACGGCCCCTCCCCCCAGTCTCACGGCCCCTCCCCCCGGTCTCACGGCCCCTCCCCCCGGTCTCACGGCCCCTCCCCCCCGGTCTCACGGCCCCTCCCCCCCGGTCTCACGGCCCCTCCCCCCGGTCTCACGGCCCCTCCCCCCGGTCTCACGGCCCCTCCCCCCGGTCTCACGGCCCCTCCCCCCGGTCTCACGGCCCCTCCCCCCGGTCTCACGGCCCCTCCCCCCGGTCTCACGGCCCCTCCCCCCGGTCTCACGGCCCCTCCCCCCGGTCTCACGGCCCCTCCCCCCGGTCTCACGGCCCCTCCCCCCGGTCTCACGGCCCCTCCCCCCTGGTCTCACGGCCCCTCCCCCCTGGTCTCACGGCCCCTCCCCCCTGGTCTCACGGCCCCTCCCCCCTGGTCTCACGGCCCCTCCCCCCTGGTCTCACGGCCCCTCCCCCCCGGTCTCACGGCCCCTCCCCCCCGGTCTTACGGCCCCTCCCCCCCGGTCTCACGGCCCCTCCCCCCCGGTCTCACGGCCCCTCCCCCCCGGTCTCACGGCCCCTCCCCCCCGGTCTCACGGCCCCTCCCCCCCGGTCTCACGGCCCCTCCCCCCCGGTCTCACGGCCCCTCCCCCCCGGTCTCACGGCCCCTCCCCCCCGGTCTCACGGCCCCTCCCCCCCGGTCTCACGGCCCCTCCCCCCCGGTCTCACGGCCCCTCCCCCCGGTCTCACGGCCCCTCCCCCCCGGTCTCACGGCCCCTCCCCCCCGGTCTCACGGCCCCTCCCCCCCGGTCTCACGGCCCCTCCCCCCCGGTCTCACGGCCCCTCCCCCCCGGTCTCACGGCCCCTCCCCCCCCCCGGTCTCACGGCCCCTCCCCCCCCCGGTCTCACGGCCCCTCCCCCCCGGTCTCACGGCCCCTCCCCCCCGGTCTCACGGCCCCTCCCCCCGGTCTCACGGCCCCTCCCCCCGTCACCCGGCCCCTCCCCCATTGTACACCACTCCACTGTCACAGCACAGGTTTAGATAGAGTAAAGCTCCCTCTACACTGTCCTCAATCAACACTCCCAGGACAGGTGGTGGAATACACTCCACTTTCCTGGCTGAGTGCAGCTGGAATGACACTGAAGAAACTCAGCACTATCCAGGACAAAGCAGCATCTCTTCCACAAACATTCTTTCCATCCACCACCAATGCTCAGATGCAGCCATGTATACCATTCACAGGGTACACTGCTCAGGAAACAGCAATGGCAAATCCAGTCTGTGTCGACCACACAATGTCCTCACCCTGAAGTCTTATGCCATGATTGGGATAGCTGCCTCACAGGCTAGTCAAGCAACAGCCTGACTTGTCCCAGCCACCACCATCATAGAATCATAGAATCCCTACAGTGCAGAAGAAGGCCATTTGGCCCATCGATCTGCACTGACCACAAGCCCACCCAGGCTCTATTCCTGTAACCCCTTATATTTACCCTGCTAATCCCCTGACACTAGGGTCAGGGGATTAGCATTGCCAATCAACTTAACCCACACATCTTTGGACTATTCATAGAAATGAATTCAGCACTTTGAGCCTGCTTCACCATTCATTTTGATCATGGCTGATCATCAAATTCAATATCCTGATCCCCCCCACCCTTCCTTCCCACCCTCCCCCCGCCCCCCCCTTCCCCGCCCCCCCCCTTCCTCCCCATATCCCTTGATCCCTTTAGCTCCGAAAGCTTTATCTAATTTCTTCTTGAAATCACACAACGTTTTGGCCTCAACTACCACTCTCTGGGTGAAGAAATTTCTCCTCACCTCAGTTCTAAAAGGCTTACTCCTTATCCTCAGACTATGACCCCTAGTTCTGGATTCCCCCACTGTCGGGAAAATTCTTTCTGAATCTACCCTGTCTAATAGAATATTATAAGTTTCTATGAGATCCCCTCTCACTCTTCTAAATTCCAGTGAATATAATCCTAACCAACTTAGTCTCTCCTCATATTCCCGGGTATGTCCTGTCCTACTGGCTGGACAGGCCCAGCACAGATATGGCACAGAGGTTTACAATCAAGAGGGATTTGCCCTCAAAGTCCTCAACATTGACTGTACAGAAGGAGGCCATTCGGCCCATCGAGGCTGTACCGACAACAATCCCATCCAGGCCCTATCCCCGTAACCCCACGTATTTACCCTGCTAATCCCCCTGACACTGAGTCAATTTAGTATGGCCAGTTAATCTAACCTGCACATCTTTGGACTGTAGGAGGAAACTGGAGCACCTGGAGGAAACCCACACAGACGTGGGGAGAACGTGCAAACTCCACACTGACAGTTTCCTGAGGCCGGAATTGAACCCAGGTCCCTGGAGCTGGGTGGCAGCAATGCTAATCACTATGCCATTGTTCTGCAAGTTTGCAGATGACACCAAGATTTGTAGGATGGTTAACAGTGAAGAAGAAAGTCATAGGTTACAGGAAGATATAGATGGGTTGGTCAGGTGGGTAGAGCAGTGGCAAATGGTATTTTACCCTGGGAAGTGTGAGGCAATGCACTTTGGAAGAAGAAACAAGACAAGGGGTATTAATGAATAGGACACTGGGAAGCTCAGAGGGATCTTGAGGTAATTATTCACAGATCCTTGAAGCCAGCAGAGCACGTCAAAAGGATAGTTAAGAAGGCATATGGGACACTTACTTTCATCAGTCATAGTACAGAGTGTAAGAGCAAGGAGGTAATGCTGGAGTTGTACAAAGCGTTGGTTCGGCCACAGCTGGAATAGTTTGTGCAGTTTGGCGGAACCCAAACTATAACCACTATAGGAAAGATGTGTTGCACGAGAGGGGGTACAGAGGAGCTTCACCAGGATGTTGCCTGGGATGGAGCATTTGAGCAATAAGGAGAGACTGGATAGGCTTGGGTTGTTTTCTCGAGAGCAGAGAAAGCTGAAGGGGGACATGATTGAGGTGTATAAGGTTATGAGGGATATGGACAGGGTGAGAAGGGAGCAGTTGTTCCCCTTGGTTGAGGGGTCAATCACGAGGGGGCATAGTTTTAGGGTAAGTGGCAGGAGATTCAGAGGGATTTGAGAAAAAGCTTTTTCACTCAGAGGGTGGTGGGAATCTGGAATGCACTGCCTGGGAAGGCAGTCAAGGCTGGGATCCTTACAATCTTTAAAAAATATTTGGATGAGCACTTGAAATATCATAACATTCAAGGATATGGGACAAGTGCAGGAAAATAAGATTAGCGTGCCTTTAGAAACATAGAAAAACTACGTCAGACCCCACTTGGAGTACTGTGCTCAGTTCTGGTCGCCTCACTATAGGAAGGATGTGGAAAAGATTGAAAGGGTGCAGAGGAGATTTACAAGAATGTTGCCTGGATTGAGTGGCATGCCTTATGAGGATAGGCTGAGGGAGCTCGGTCTTTTCTCCTTGGAGAGACGAAGGATGAGAGGAGACCTAATAGAGGTGTATAAGATGTTGAGAGGCATAGATCGGGTGGACTCTCAGAGGCTTTTTCCCAGGGTGGAAATGTCTGCTACAAGAGGACACAGGTTTAGGGTGCTGGGGGGTAGGTACAGGGGAGATGTTCGGGGTAAGTTTTTCACACAGAGGGTGGTGGGCGCAAACAGGCCCTTCGGCCCACAAGTTGTGCCGAACACATCCCTACCTTCTAGACCTACCTATAACCCTACATCCTATTACGCTCCATGTACTCATCCAGGAGTCTCTTAAAAGACCCTATTGAGTTCGCCTCCACCACCACTGACGGCAGCCAATTCCACTCGCCCACCACCCTCTGTGTGAAAAACTTACCCCGAACATCTCTCCTGTACCTACCCCCCAGCACCCTAAACCTGTGTCCTCTTGTAGCAGACATTTCCACCCTGGGAAAAAGCCTCTGAGAGTCCACCCGATCTATGCCTCTCAACATCTTATACGCCTTTATTAGGTCTCCTCTCATCCTTCGTCTCTCCAAGGAGAAAAGACCGAGCTCCCTCAGCCTATCCTCATAAGGCATGCCACTCAATCCAGGCAACATCCTTGTAAATCTCCTCTGCACCCTTTCAATCTTTTCCACATCCTTCCTATAGTGAGGTGACCAGAACTGAGCACAGTACTCCAAGTGGGGTCTGACGAGGGTCTTATATAGCTGCATCATTATTCCCGGACTCCTAAACTCAATCCCTCGATTGATAAAGGCCAGCACACCATACGCCTTCTTAACCACCTCCTCCACCTGCGGGGCCGATTTCAGAGTCCTATGGACCCGGACCCCAAGTCCTTCTGATCCTCTACCGTACTAAGAGTCTTTCGCTTTATATTGTACTCCTTCATCCCATTTGACCTACCAAAATGGACCACGACACATTTATCTGGGTTGAAGTCCATCTGCCACTTCTCCGCCCAGTCTTGCATCCTATCTATGTCCCTCTGTAACTTCTGACATCCCTCCAGACTATCCACAACCCCACCAACCTTCGTGTCGTCAGCAAACTTACCAACCCATCCCTCCGCTTCCTCATCCAGGTCATTTATGAAAATGACAAACAGCAAGGGTCCCAGAACAGATCCCTGGGGCACACCACTGGCGACCGACCTCCATTCAGAAAAAGACCCATCTATACCCACTCTCTGCCTCCTTTGGGCAAGCCAGTTCTGGTGGTAGATATTGTCGGTGCAGACTCGATGGGCTGAAGGGTCTTTTCTGCTCTGTATTACTCTGACTCTATGCCAGACATAGGCAAAGAAACCTCCTGCTGATTGCCACATACTGTCCCCCCTCAGCCTTTGTGGAGATGTAGTCCCATCTTCAGATTGAGGACCTTCTCCATCGTGATGTCTGGCACTACCACTGTGCTAAATGGGTTAGACTTCAGCAACTCAAGACTGGGCATCCATGACATGCTGTGGGCCATCAGCAGCAGCAGAATTTACTCGACCACAATCTGCAACGTTATGGCCCAGCATATCCCCTACTTTACTATTGCTACCAAGCCCGGGGGTCAACCCTGGTTCAGGGTTGCAGGAGGACATGCCAGGAGCAACACTAGGCATACCTAAAAGTGAAGTGTCAACCTGGTGGGACCTTGTCAAAGGCTTTGCTGAAATCCATATAAACTACATCAACTGCACTACCCTCATCTACACACCTGGTCACCTCCTCAAAAAATTCAATCAAATTTGTTCGGCTTGACCTTCCTCTGACGAAGCCATGCTGACTGTCCCTGATCAAGCTTTGCCTCTCCAAGTGGAGACAGATGCTCTCCTTCAGACGTTTCTCTAATAGTTTCCCTACTAATGACACTGGTCTGTAGTTCCCTGGTTTACAATGCTTCTTAAATAATGGAACCACAATGAAAAGTTTTGGCACACTGCAGATTGGGGAAGGTGTTTGAAGAGTGTGGGCTCAGTGGGGATTGGGCTGAGGTGATTGTAGAGTTGACTTATTGGGAATTGGGGAAACAGATTGAGGAATTTTGGTTCACTGGATTGGGGGATGTCATTGAAGAATGTTGTCTCACTGGGGATTGTGGGGATGTTGATTGAAGAGTGTTGACTCACTGGGGATTGGGGTAAGGTGATTGAAGAATGTTGGCTCACTTTGCATTGGGGAGAAAATGAATAAAGAAAGTTGACTCATGGGGATGAGAGGGAAGATGATTGAAGAGTGTTGGCTTAATGGAGATTGGGGAGAAGGTGATTGCAAAGTGTTAGCTTCGGGGAATTGTAGGGAAGGTGACTGAAGAGTGTTCATTCACGGGATTTGGGCAGAAGATGATTGAAGAATAATGAAGAATGATTGAAGAATGTTCACTCACTGGGAATTAGTGAGAAGGAGTTTGAAGAATCTTGCCTCATTAGGGATTGTGTGATTGTGATTGAAGTGTGTTGGCTCAGTGGGGATTGGGCTGAGGTGATTGTAGAGTTGACTTATTGGGGTTAGGGAAACATTGAGGAATTGGGGATAAGTTGTTTGAAGAGTGTTGGCTCTCGTGGGATTGAGGGGAAGATATTTGAGTGTTGCTTCACTGGGAATTTAGTGGAAGGTGATTGAAGAATGTTGTCTCACTGAGGATTGATGCACCAAGCTGAAGAGTGTTGGCTCACCGGGGATTGGGGACACTGATTGAGGAGTTTGGTCCACTCAAGATTGGGGGTATGTTGTTAACGAGTGTTCACTCACTGGGAATTGGGTAAAAGTGATTAAAGAATGTTGTCTAACTGGGGATTGGGGAGAAATTGAATGATGCGTCATGGGGGATTGAAGAGAAAGTCATTGATAAGTCGTAGCTCACTGGGGATTGGGGAAAGGTTTTGAAGATTGTTGGCTCACTGGGGATTGGTGAGAAGTATGTTGAAGTTACTCAGAACTCAGAATTTTTACACCGCAGAAGGCCATGCGGCCCACCAAGCCTACACCGACCACAATCCCACCCAGGCCCAATCCCCTCAACCCCACATATTTACCTTGCTAGTCTCCCTGACACTATAGGCAATTTACCATGGCCAATCAACCTAACCCGCACATCTTTGGACTGTGGGAGGAAACCGGAGCACCCGGAAGAAACCCACGTAGACACGGGGAGAACGTGCAAACTCCACACAGACAGTGACCCAAGCTGGGAATTGAACCAGGGTCCCTGGTGCGGTGAGGCAGCAGTGCTAACCACTGTGCCACCGTGTCTTGCCTCACTCGGAATTGGAGTGGACTGAAGAGTCATGGGTCACTTGGGATTGATGGAAAGTGCTTGAAGAGTTTTGATTGACTGAGGAATGATAGAAGGTGAAGAATGTTGGCTCACTGGGGATTGGGGAGAAGGTGATTGAAGAATGTTGGCTCACTGGGGATTCGGGAGAAGGTAAACATAGAAACAGAGATAATAGAAGCGGGAAGTGGCCATTTGCCCTTCGAGCCTGCTCCGGCATTCATTATGATCATGGCTGATCATCCAACTCAATAACCTGATCTCGCCTTCACCCCATATCTTTTGTTCCCCATCGTCCCATATCTAACTGCTTCTTGAAAACACACAATGTTTTGGTCTCAACTACTTGCTGTGGTACCAAATTCCACAGGCTTGTTAATTATTCACTTAAAGTGAGAGTCAGGTCTTTCTGTTAATGAAGAACAATTAACACTTTCCCAAACACATTTAACAGATTACAAAGTGAGGTATTCTTCTTTGAGGGATTCGGCGTGGCTTCTCAAAAGCATCGTAACATGACTCATGGAGATTGGAGAGAAGGTGATTGAAGAGTGTTGGCTCACTGGGGATTGGGGAGAAGGTGATTAAAAAGTATTGGCTGGCTGCAGATTGGCTGGAGGGGTGAGGGGGGGGGCCTTTCTGAATGATGTATGTTGGCTGGGTGGGAAGCAGCTGGGTTTGGATGGTGACTGATGAGTAAAGTTTGCACCATTTGACTGTCTCCATTCTTTTCTGTTATCAGGGAGCAGACTGGTCCAAGGTTGGCTTCTGTGATCTTAGCACAAGGACCCAGGCTGAGTATGTACACCAGATATATTCAGCAGTTTGAAAGTAACCTCGTTGTCCTGGACCAATCCTCTAGCAAGTCTCCAGAGCTTCCCACAACGCTGCTGGATTTTGAGGTAATGTCCTACAGAATGTACCTCAAGGGAGTGAGACACGGCTCACAATTCAATCAAATCTCCAACACTTGTAACACCCTTTTTGACCTTTAATGACATTTAATTATCCCACTGCTCTTTCCTTACTCGAATGAGCTTCATTTACACTCTCTCATTCCCACTATTACTTCTAGCAAATAGGACGGCTGATACTGACATTGAATTCAGAATGACGTGTGCGAGCTCTTTTCACCCTCTTAGCAACATCACTTTACAGTTTATTCTTCTAACAAATCATCTATTTCTCATAGTTTGAGACTTAGAGTAAAGTTTGAGAGTGAATGACAGCTGGGACTGAAAAGGGGGCGGGTTCGGAATGAAGAGCATCGGCTGGGTGGGATGGGGAGGGGGTTCAGTCTTTGTGTTTCTGTGGGTCTGTATTTGCATTGCTATGTTTCTGTGGGTCTGTGTTTATGTTGGTGTGATTCTATGAATCTGCTTTTGTGTCAGTGTGTTTCTGCGGGCCTGTGTTTGTGTCAGTGTGTTTCTGCGGGCCTGTGTTTATGTCAGTGTGTTTCTGTGGGCCTGTGTTTGTGTCAGTGTGTTTCTGCGGGCCTGTGTTTGTGTCAGTGTGTTTCTGCGGGCCTGTGTTTGTGTCAGTGTGTTTCTGCGGGCCTGTGTTTGTATTGCAGTGTTTCTGCGGGTCTGCATTTGTGTCGCTGTGTTTCTGCGGGTCTGCATTTGTGTCGCTGTGTTTCTGCGGGTCTGTATTTGTGTTGCTATGTTTACGCGGGTCTGTATTTGTGCCACTGTGTTGCTGTGTTATTTTTGTTATCTGGTATTTTCCCTATTTCTGTATTCTGAAAGAATATCTTTGAATAGTTTTTTTAATGATTTTAATTTGTCTTTCTCATCTTCTGCAATGGTGTTTAGGTATACCCTGGGTCTAACAAGCTGAGCGTAAAGCAGTGTCTTTTTAAGCTGCTACAGCGAGTTCCTCAATACCACCTCTACCTGACGGGTAAGTAACAGACTTTTCCTGTTTTTCACTCTCTTTCACTTTGCAATGGGACAGAAATATCCCGTTGTGCATCCATTAACCAAGTAATAGCTGAAGCACTGAAATAATCTGGTGAATATGCAGAACAATCTAATATAAAGGAAGTTGGTACATGTAATCTTTAACTGTTGACTTGTGCCCTGCCCACAGGTGTTCCTGGTGTACCCTATGTGTGAACTTGCAACTTCATAAACTTGTTGCGAAATTAAGTTGGAATGTGATGTTGATAGAACATAGAAAAACTACAGCACAAACAGGCCCTTCGGCCCACAAGTTGCGCCGGTCATGTCCCTACCTACCTAGGCCTATATATAGGCCTACCTATAACCCTCAATCCTATTAAGTCCCATGTACTCATCCTGAAGTCTCTTAAAAGACCCTATCGAGTTTGCCTCCACCACCATTGACGGCAGCCGATTCCACTCGCCCACCACCCTCTGTGTGAAAAACTTACCCCTGACATCTCCTCTGTACCTACTCCCCAGCACCTTAAACCTGTGTCCTCTCATAGCAGCCATTTCAGCCCTGGGAAAAAAACCTCTGAGAAGCCACCTGACCTATACCTCTCAACATCTTGTAAACCTCAGGTCACCTCTCATCCTTCGTCTCTCCAAGGAGAAAAGACCGAGCTCCCTCAACCTATCCTCATAAGGCATGCCAACCAATCCAGGCAACATCCTTGTAAATCTTTTCTGCACCCTTTCAATAATTTCTACATCCTTCCTGTGATGAGGCGACCAGAACTGAGCACAGTACTCCAAGTGGGGTCTGACGAGTGTCTTATATAGCTGCATCATTATCTCCCGAATCCTAAACTCAATCCCTCGATTGATGAAGGCCAGCACACCATACGCCTTCTTAACCACCTCCTCCACCTGCGGGGCCGATTTTAGAGTCCTATGGACCCGGACCCCAAGATCCTTCTGATCCTCTACACTGCTAAGAGTCTTACCCTTGATATTATACTCCTTCATCCCATTTGACCTGCCAAAATGGACCACTACACATTTATCCGAGTTGAAGTCCATCTGCCACTTCTCCGCCCAGTCTTGCATCCTATCTATGTCACGCTGCAGCTTCTGACATCCCTCCAAACTATCCACAGCCCCACCAACCTTCGTGTCGTCGGCAAACTTACCAACCCATGCCTCCACTTCCTCATCCAGGTCATTTATGAAAATGACAAACAGCAAGGATCCCAGAACAGATCCCTGGGGCACTCCACTGGTGACCGACCTCCATTCAGAAAAAGACCCACCTACAACCACTCTCTGCCTTCTGCAGGCAAGCCAGTTCTGAATCCACAAGGCAACAGCCCCTTGGATCCCATGCCCTCTCACTTTCTCGAGACGTCTTGCATGGGGGACCTTATCGAACACCTTGCTGAAGTCCATGTAAACCACATCTACCGCTTTTCCTTCATCAACGTGTTTAGTCACATTTTCAAAGAACTCCACCAGGCTCGTAAGGCACAATTTGCCTTTGACAAAGCCGTGCTGACTACCTTTGAGCATACTAAACTTCTCTAAATGTTCATAAATCCTGTCCCTCAGGATCTTCTCCATCAACTTACCAACCACTGAGGTTAGACTCACCGGTCGGTAATTTCCGTAAAGATGTAAAGAATTGTAAAAAAAAATGCTAGGGAGAAAAAAACTTTGTGTGGTCCCTTTAAAAGCTGGTGTTTTGTTTCAGTGCTTGGAGGTTTAAAATGCAAAGTATATCCAAAGTCCAAGCTGAAACATTTGTATCAAAAAGTCAAACAGTAGTCTTGACAAGACAACCTGTTGTTGTTTGAATTTTGCCCAATCAGTTTAAAGCAGGCACTCCGCTCCAAAGAATCTATAAGATTTGAATTTGATGCTGTTGACAAAATCAGACTAATCCTATTGTAGGAAAATTGATAGGTCACCACAGGTATAAAAGAGAGTGCAGGGGGGAAAACAGGAGATAGCAACTGCCACCTCTCTCCACCCTGCCAGATTTATATATCTCTTAAGAGAACGCACCATCTAACCAGCGAAAGGTACCAAATCAAAAAGAATTTACAGACAGAGAAATCAACTGAAAAACTCCAGAAGGTTCCGAAAGACACAAAACCTGGTTGTATATTTTTTTGAGAGTGACTAAATTCTATTATTACTTTTGGTTAATGAATAGATGTTGTACTTATTTGAACAGCATTCCAGTAGAATTTTATTTTATTTGGTATGTTACTTGTTTCGTTAAAGTTCCCCATTAGTGAAATAAATAAATTGTGAAGTGTTCATCTTAAAGTGAGTGTCGGGTATTTCTGTTAGTTAACCATTAAATGTTACTGAAAGACAGTTCACCTTCCCACACACTTTTAACAGATTACGAGGCAAGGTATTCCTATTTGGGGGATTCGGCGTTACTTCTCAAAGGGAGAACAACCTCTGCATTGTAACAGATTGGGGGCTCGGGTTCAGGATCTGAACAGTCCTAAATCTTTATATAAACCAAAGTGAGGAAATGGCTCTTAACATTGTTAAAGGACTTCTGCTGTTGAACATGCTTCCCAAATTTGCCAAGAAACTTCAGTGAAACTATAAAAGATGACACTTATAGAATTAGCAAACAGGCTAAAATTGGGTTGAACTAGTGATAATAAGAAAGCTGAAATCGTAATGGAGTTAGCCAAGCATTTAGATACATCAGAGAAACTGTCAAGTGCAGTGGAGTTAGAAAAAATTAAATTGCAACTGAGACAGTTGGAGTTAGAAAATAACCTTATAAGGCTGGAGTTAGAAGGCAGCGAAAGGGAAAAAGAGAGAGAAGGAAAGAAAGAGGAAGACCCTAGTAGAAGAAAGGGAAAAAGAAAGGTTGTTTGAGTTAGAAAAGATGAAGTTGGAATCTGAAGCAAGAAGACTTCAAATGACAGAAGGAAGAGTACCAGATAGAATTGATGATGAGCAAACTCATTGTAGCCAACCGCCTGGTAAGGATATATACAGATATATCCAAATATGATCAAAATTTGATTAAAAAAGACACAGAAACCTTTTTCATCTCCTTTGAGAAATTGGCTACACAGATGAACTGGCCAGAGGAGGTGTGGGTAATGCTAATTCAGAGCAATTTAATAGGCAGGGCTACTGGGGTGTTTGCAGCGCTGTCAGAGGAGGAGGCAGGAAAACATGAAGAGTGAAGAAGGCTGTTTTGAGTGCTTACAAATTGGTACCAGAAGCATAAAGACAATGGTTCAGAAATATAAGGAAGGAACCAGGTCAGACATATATTGAGTTTGAAAGAATTAAGCCGAACAACTTTGATAGATAGGTGAGAGCATTAAAGATAGAAAAGACATATGAAGCTATTAAAAATATTATTCTACTGGAGGAGTTTAAAAACTCACATTTAGAAGTGATAAGAACTCATGCTGAGGAACAGGAAGTTAAGACAGCGAGAAGAGCTGCAGGGATGCCAGGTGAATACACATTAGTACATAAATTGAAATCTAGCTTCCGACAGTAATTTTATTCTGCAAGGGATGGAAATTGGGAGAGAGGGAAATCCTTCAATGCAAAACAAAAAGTAGATCATACCGGGAATAGTTTACCACATGTGAAAAAAGATACCCAAGGGGGTGGAAAAGAGGTTAAAGACAAAGCTTTCGCTGTAGTAAGATGGGACACACAGTACTGGGGGCTTAAGAAAGGCACTGGGAAAAAGGATGTGGTATAAGAGGCTCAACCAGTGGGATTCGTTAAGACAGTGAAAGAAATCCCGAGAGAAGTCGAGGAACTGAAGGAGAGTGCACAGCCTAGGCACAGGCTGGATAATAAGATAGCGCCCGATCTTTTCAAAGACTTCATCTGTGGGGGTAAGATTTACTCGGGTAGAACAGGGGGAGAAGATAAAGAAGTTAAAATATTGAGAGATACAGGAGCTAGTCTGCCTCTAATAATAAGCGATGAAAATATTTGCACTCCTTCGGAAATACTGCCTGAGAGAGTGGTAATCTGTGGAATAAATGGAGGGAGGAGTAGTGTTCCCGTGTGTAAAATAAGGCTAGAAAGTCCAATCAAGACTAGGAAAGTGATCGTGAGAGTGATGGAAAACTTGGCTATTCCAGGAACAAAGAACAAAGAAAATTACAGCACAGAAACAGGACCTTCGGCCCTCCAAATCTGTACCGACCATGCTGCCCGCCTGAACTAAAACTCCCTATTCTTCCGGGGGACCATATCCCTCTACTCCCATCCTATTCATGTATTTGTCCAGAAGCCCCTTAAAACTCACTATCGTATCTGCTTCCACTACCTTCCCCGGCAGTGAGTTCCAGGCACCCACCACCCTCAGTATAAAAGATTTGCCTTGTACATCTCCTTTAAACCTTGCCCCTCGCACCTTAAACCTGTGCCCCCTAGTAATTGACTCTTCCACCCTGGGAAAAAGCTTCTGACTATCCACTCTGTCCATGCCCCTCATAATCTTGTAGACTTCTATCAGGTCGCCCCTCAACCTCCATCATTCCAGGGAGAACAAACCAAGTTTCTCCAACCTCTCCTCATAGCTAATGCCCTCCGTGCCAGGCAACATCCTGGTAAATCTTTTCTGTACCCTCTCCAAAGCCTCCACATCTTTCTGGTAGTGTGGCGACCAGAATTGAACACTATATTCCAAGTGCGGCCTAACTAAGGTTCTATAAAGCTGCAAGATGACTTGCCAATTTTTAAACTCAATGTCCCGGCCGGACGATGAAGGCAAGCATGCCATACGCCTTCTTGACTATCTTCTCCACCTGCGTTCCACTTTCAGTGACCTGTGTACCTGTACACCCAGATCCCTCTGCCTATCACTACTCTTGAGGGTTCTGCCATTTACTGTATATTTCCTATGCTTATTAGACCTTCCAAAATGCATTACCTCACATTTGTCCAGATTAAACTCCATTTGCCATCTCTCTGCAAGGTCTCCAACTGATCCATATCCTGCTGTATCCCCTGATGGTCCTCATCGCTATCCGCAAATCCACCAACCTTTGTGTCATCTGCAAACTTACTAAGTTACATTTTCTTCCAAATCATTCATATATATTACGAACAGCAAAGGTCCCAGCACTGATCCCTGAGGAACGCCACTTGTCACAGCCCTCCATTCAGAAACGCACCCTTCCACTGCTACCCTCTGTCTTCTATGACCGAGCCAGTTCTGTATCCACCTTGCAAGCTCACCTCTGATCCCATGCAACTTCACCTTCTGCACCAGTCTGCCACGAGGGACCTTGTCAAAGGCCTTACTGAAGTCCATGTAGACAACATCCACTGCCCTACCCTCATCAATCATCTTACACTTGAAAGCCTCCCACATGCCAGATGTTGATTTGTCCTCAAACATTTGCCCCCAACCTACATGCTTCAGTTCCTGCCTAATATTGTTGTGATTAGCCTTCCCCAATTTAGCACCTTCACCTGAGGACTACACTTATCTTTATCCATCAGTACCTTAAAGTTTACTGAATTGTGGTTACTGTTCCCGAACTGTTCCCCTACTGAAACTTCGACCATCTGGCCAGGCTGATTCCCCAATACCAAGTCCACTACGGCCTCTTCCCTAGTTGGACTATCTACATACTGTTTCAAGAAGTCCTCCTGGATGCTCCTTACAATCTCTGCCCTATCCACGCGCCTAGCACCAAGTGAGTCCCATATAGGGGGAAGTTAAAAATCACCCACCACAACAACCCTGTTACTTTTACACCTTGCCAAAATCTGCCCACCTATCTGTTCCTCTATCTCCTGCTGGCTGTTGGGAGGCCTATAGAAATTCACCCCCAAAATTGTGACTACACCCTTCCTATTCCTGAGCTCTACCCATATTGCCTCGCTGTTTGAGCCCTCTGAGGTGTCCTCCCACAGTACAGCTATGATATTATCCTTAACCAGTAATACAACTCCCCCACCCCTCTTACATTCCCCTCTATCCCTCCTGAAACATCTGTATCCTGGAATGTTACAGAATACAGCTTATTCTTGGAAATGATATAGTTGGATCACAGGTGGGAGTATGACCATTGTAGTGGAAAAGCCAAAAGAGAGAACGAAGGAGTTAGAAGAAACATACCTTGAAATTTCTCCGGACTGTGTGGTGATCAGATCCCACAGCCATAAGTTAAAACAGGAAGGGACTTCCGCATCATAACACTTGTTAATGGAACCTCTTCAATGTAAAAAATTATTGATGTTTTTCTCTCTATCTGAGCAAGACTCTCTTTCAGTTATGCAGGCACTAAATCCTCCTTGTCCAATCGCTTTCCATGTTCAATTTGGGTGAGGAGTTGTCTGTAACTGGAAAATGAATTTCAGTTTCCTGTCCTAAAACTGATCTCACCTCCTTGCTGCTTCTAATTCCTTCCTGTAATCCACTGCTCAAGATGTGCTGCTCTTAATCTAACAAAGATACCAATGAGCTCTGGGACACAGCAGCTTTAACCCCCATTGAGCAAACAGACAGCAGATTCAGAGAGTTGGGGAGAAGGAGATGAGTTGGTTCTATTCACAAGTGTTATGATGCAGAAGTCCCTTCCTGTTTTAACTTATGGCTGTGGGATCTGGTCACCACACAGTCTGGAAAAATTTCAGGGTATGTTTCTGAGGGATCTACACACTTCAGGATCTTTATTTGGGCTGAGTTTCAATTTGGGATTGAGGAGAGACACATTGAAATTCCTTCTGTTGTTCTCAGAGTGGTCAGGGAGCAGGACTCACTCAGCACGGTCAGGGAGCAGGGGTCGCTCGGAGGGGTCAGGGAGCAGGGGTCGCTCGGAGGGATCAGGGAGCAAGGCACACTCAGGGGTCAGGGAGCAGGGCGCACTCGGGGGGTGTCAGGGAGCAGGGCGCTCTCGGGGGGGGTCAGGGAGCAGGGCACACTCAAGGGGGTCAGGGAGCAGGGGTCACTTGGAGGGGTCAGGGAGCAGGGGTCACCTGGAGGGGTCAGGGAGCAGGGGCCGCTCGGAGGGGTCAGGGAACAGGGGTGGCTCGGAGGGGTCGGGGTGTAGGATGAGGCACAGTAATTGAGTGTGAAGTCTGGGAATTATAGCTGGTGTCCTCGGTTTCCGAGTCACTCTAAATAACCGATTCACCCAGCACTGAATGAGTCTAGAGCTCAGACTGAAACGTTTGTAACACGACTGAGTTGAGTTTTTATTGATATTGCACCAAGGTTGTTAAACTGTTTCAGGAGCTGTCCCTGCCCTTTCATATCTGCCTTCATCACTTCCTACTCAAAAACACAAATTTGACCCCTGTATCCATTCACCACCCCTGACACAATTATTCCTTTCCCGAGAAAACACTGCAATCTGTTTTTTCCATTCAATGTGGTGTCTGCAGGAATCTCTGCGATTTGAGTTTCTAACATTTCCACCACAATCACCTGAGCTACAGTCACAAATAATGTTTTCTGTTACATTAGAGCATGATTCCTCTCCATTGTCATCTTGTTGTTCTGCTCACCACACCATCTTCCCTTTACAGCTTTTGAGAGTTACATTGTCACCACAGCACGGAGACACCATTCAGCCCAAATGTGAAACCTGTGTCTTCCCAATCCTTGTACTATTAGCAAATGGGAAGTTTTTCCTGTCTACCTTATCTCAACCTGTCATCAACTTGTACACCTATATCAAATCTCCCTTCAGTCTCCTTTACACCGAGGAGATAACCAGCTTCCCCAAACTCAGTTGGTACAGTGGTAAAACCTCCCTGCACCCTCGACAGAACCCTCTCATCTTCCAAAGCGAGGTAGAGGTTGTGGGCTTGGGAGGTGTTCTACCTGTCCTGGGAGTGTTTGATGGGTACAATGTAGAAGGGCTTTCCTCCATATCTAGACCTGTGCTGTACCAGTGCTGCGAGTGTTTGATGTGGACAGTGTAGAGGGAACTTTACTTTGTATCTAACCCCATGTTGTACCTGCCCTGGGAGTGTTTCGTGAGCACAGTAAGAAGTTTAACAACACAGGTTAAAGTCCAACAGGTTTATTTGGTTGCAAAAGTGGTAGCACTAACCTGGTGGAGTTTTTTTGAAGCAGTGACTAGAATGGTTGACGAGGGAAGGACCGTGGATGTCGTCTATATGGACTTTAGTAAAGCGTTTGACAAAATCCCTCATGGTAGGTTGGTGCAAAAGGTTGGATCTCATGGGATAAAGGGGGAGGTGGCTAGATGGGTGGAGAACTGGCTTGGTCACAGAAGACAGAGGGTGGTAGTGGAAGGGTCTTTTTCTGGCTGGATGCCTGTGACTAGTGGTGTTCCGCAGGGCTCTGTATTGGGACCTCTGCTGTTTGTGATTTATATAAACGATCTGGAAGAAGGTGTAACTGGGGTGATCAGTAAGTTTGCGGACGACACGAAAATGGCTGGACTTGCAGATAGTGAGGAACTTTGTCAGAGGCTACAGAAGGATATAGATAGGCTGGAAATTTGGGCAAAGAAATGGCAGATGGAGTTCAATCCAGATAAATGCGAAGTGATGCATTTTGGTAGAACTAACGTAGAGCTATATGATAAATGGTAGAACCATAAAGGGTGTAGATACGCAGAGGGACCGCAAGTCCACAGATCCTTGAATGTGACGTCACAGGTGGAGAAGGTGGTGAAGAAGGCATATGGCATGCTTGCCTTTATAGGACGCATAGAGTATAAAAGTTGGGGTCTGATGTTGCAGTTGTATAGGACGTTGGTTCGGCCGCATTTGGAATACTGCACCCAGTTCTGGTCGCCACACTACCAGAAGGACGTGGAGGCTTTAGAGAGAGTGCAGAGGAGGTTTACCAGGATGTTGCCTGGTATGGAAGGGCTTAGTTATGAGGAGAGATTGGGTAAACTGGGGTTGTTCTCACTGGAAAGACGGAGGATGAGGGGTGACCTAATAGAGGTGTATAAAATTATGAAAGTCATAGATGGGGTGAACGGTGGGAAGCTTTTACCCAGGTCGGTGGTGACGTTCACGAGGGGTCATAGGTTCAAGGTGAGGGAGGGGGAGGTTTAACACGGATATCAGAAGGACGTATTTTACGTAGAGGGTAGTGGGGGCCTGGAATGCGCTGCCGGGCAAGGTGGTGGAGGCGGACACACTGGGAACGTTTAAAACTTATCTAGATAGCCACATGAATGGAGTGGGAATGGAGGGATACAAAAGAATGGTCTCGTTTGGACCAGGGAGCGGCGCGGGCTTGGAGGGCCGAAGGGCCTGTTCCTGTGCTGTATTGTTCTTTGTTCTTTGTTTTAAAAGCCACAAGCTTTCAGAGCGCTGTTCCTTCGTCAGGTGAGTGGGAATTCTGTTCACAAACAGGGCATATAAAGACACAAACTTAATTTACAGAATAATGGTTGGAATGCAAATACTTACAGCTAATCAAGTCTTAAAGGTACAAACAATGTGAGTGGAGAGAGCACCAAGACAGGTCAAAGAGATGTGTATTGTCTCCAGACAGGACAGCCAGTGAAATTCTGCAAGTCCAGGCAAGCTGTAGGGATTACAAATAGTGTGACATGAACCCAATATCCCGGTTGAGGCCGTCCTCATGTGTGCGGAACTTGGCTATCAGTTTCTGCTCAGATACTCTGTATCTAACTGTTTGGCTGTTTGTGTATTCTGCACGAATATCAGAATCTGCTTTCTTCATGCTGCCTGAATGACACACTCAGAATCACAGAATTGTTATGGAGCAGGAGGCCATTTGGCCCATCGTGTCTGCAGTGGCTCTCCAAACAAGCATCATGGCTTAGTGCCATTCCCCTGCCTTTCCCTGTACCACTGCACATTGTTTCTATTCAAATAATCACCTAATACCCTCTTGAATGTCTCGATTGAACCTGCCTCCACCGCACTTCCAGTCAGAACATTTCAGACCCCAACCACTCGCTTTGTGAAAAAGCTTTTTCTTGCATCACATTTGCCTCTTTTGCAAATCCCTTTCGTTCTTGATCCTTTTACCAGTGGGAACAGTTTCTCCATATCTACTCTGTTCAGCCCCTCATGATTGGAACATCTCTATCAAATCTCCTCTTAGTCTTCTCCTCTCCAATGAGAACAGTCCCAACCTCTCCAATCTATCGTCATAACTGAAGTTTCTCATCCCAGGAACCATTCTTGTAAACCTCTTCTGCACTCTTTCTAATGTGTTCACATCTTTCCTATTCTGTGGCACCCAGAACTGTGCACAATATCCCAGCTGAGGTCTAACTAGTGCCTTGTATAAATTCAGCATAATCTCCTTGCTCTTGCATTCTATGTCCCTATTAACAAAGCCCCGAATATTGTGTGCTCTATTAACTGCTCTCCCCACCTGTCCTGCCACCTTCAGTGATCTATGTACACATACTCACCCTCTGCTCCTGCACCCCTTTAATAATTTACTCCTTATTTTATATTGTCTCTATATTCTTCCTGTCAAAATGCATCACCTCACACTTCTCCACACTGAACTTCATCTGCCACCTATTTGCCCACTCCACCAACTTTGAAGTTCTACACTCCTCCTCACAGCTTAAATTGTTTCCAAGTTTTGTATCATCCACGAACTTTCAAATTGTCCCCTGCACAGCAAGATTTAGATCACTAATATATGTCAGGAAAGGCAAGGGTCCCAATACTGACCCTTGGGGAACACCAACATAAGCCTTCATCCAGTCTGAAAAATATTCATTGACCATACCTCTCTGCTTCCTATTATTTCCCATTATAGTTATATATCTGTAATAATTTTACTGAGGCCACTCTTCTGTCTCCATCACTCTTTATTTAAGACGTGCTGAAAAAGTCATTCAACGGCTACAGAGAGCAGATCAGTCCCGAGTCCATCAACTGCCGGCCTGAGTGGAGCCAGCTGGTTTTAAACCCTCTGCTGTTCCTTCCCTATTGGGCAAGCCTCCAGTCACCTGATGGGGGATCTCATATTCTACGAGGCTCACGGGATGATCCCCTGTAGCCATCATAACAGTATCCATGTTGCTTCTGTCCCTTTCATTCTTTGAGCTGTAACTTCTGTCTCAGGTTTGTTGTGTATTGAATGTCTTCTGACATCCATATACATCACATCAACATCATTACCCTCATCAATCCTCTCTGTAACCTCCTCAAAAAACCTCCAGCAAGTTTGTTACACACGGAATTTTCAACCTATCAGCAACAACTGTGCTTTTTTTCAGATTATTTAAATACTTTGTGCCCTCATTCTGTGGAATATGAAGATACAAAAGGTAATTACAAATGTAATTATAAATCATGTACAGTATCTAAAGTAATTTGCAATTAACATGTTGGCGATAAGGGAAAGTTAGTGGGGAGGTGGTTCTTGTTCCTGATTGGTGCAGTGTCAGATGTTGAGGGTGATTCTTGCTTTTGACTGGTGCAAGGTGAGATGTGAAGGGTGGTGCTTGTTTCTGATTGGTGCAATACGATTTGGAGGTTGGTTTTTATTTCTGATTGGTGCAGTGTGAGAGGTGGAGAGTGGTGCTTGTTTATGATTGGTGCACTGTCAGATGTAGGGGAGGTTCTTGATTCTGATTGGTGCAGTGTGAGATGTGGTGGGTGGAGCTTGTTTCTGGTCCAGTGTGCAATTTAGGGGTGGGATCTTGTTTCTGATTGGTGCAGTGTGAGATGTGGTGGGTGGAGCTTGTTTCTGGTCCAGTGTGCAATTTGGGGGTGGGATCTTGTTTCTGATTGGCGTAGTGCCGGATGTGGAGGGTGTTTCTTCATTCTGGTGCATTGTGACATGTGGACGGGTGGTTCTTGTTTCTGATTGGAGCGGTGAGAGATTTGGAGTATGGTTTTTGTTTCTGCTTGGGGCAATGTGAGATGTGGAGCGTGGTGCTTGTTTCTGATTGGTTCAGTGTGAGATGCGGAGAGTGGTTCTTGTTTATGATTGGTGCACCTTCCCATGTGAAGGATGATTCTTGTTTCTGATTGCAGTGTGAGGTGTGGAGGGTGGTGCTTGTTCCGGATTGGTGCAGTGTGTTATGTGAATGGTGGTGCATGTTTCTGATAAGTGGGGAATGGAGCTTGTTTCTGGTGCAGTGAGAGATGTGGGTGGTGGTTCTTGTTCCTGATTGGTGCACTGAGTGATGTGGAGGGCAGTGCTTGTTTTTGATTGGTGGGTGGATCATGTTTCTGATTGGTGCAGTGTCTGATGTGGGGCGTGAAGCTTGTTTGATGTGTGAAGGGTGGTGCTTGTTTCTGATTGGTGCAGAGTATGAGATGGATGATGGACCTTGTTTCTGATTGGTGCAGTTTCTGATGTGGAGGAAGATTCTTGTTTCTGATTGGTGCAGTGTGAGATGTGGGGTATGGTGCTTGTTTCTGATTGGTGCAGTGTGAGATATGGAGGGAGGTTCTCGTTGAAAAGTACAGCACAGGAACAGGCCCTCCGAGCTGCGCCAATCATGATGCCTGCCTAAACTAAAACCGTGTGCACTTACGGAGTCCATTACCATCCAATTCATGTATTCGTCTGGATGCCCCTATCATACCTGCTCCCACCACCTCCCCAGGCATCCCATTCCAGACATTCACCACCCTCTGTGTAAAAAAACTAAGCTTTTCCCCACACACCTTAAACCTATGTCCCCTAGTACTTGCCTTTTCTACCCTAGGAAAAAGCATTTGACTATCCACTCTGTCCATGCCACTCGAAATCTTATTAACCTCTATCAGGTCACCCCTCAACCTCTGTTGTTCCAGTGAGAACAAACTGAGTTTATCCAACCTCTCATAACTAATACCCTCCAGATTGGTGCAGTGCGTGATGTGAGAAGTGAAACTTGATTCTGACTGGTGCAGTCTGATGTGGAGGGTGTTGCTTTTCTCAGATTGGTGCAGTGTGAGATATGGAGGGAGATTCTTGTTTCTGATTGGTGCAGTGAGAGATTTGGAGGGTGGATCTTGTTTCTGATTAGTGCAGTGTGAGATGTGGAGGGAGCTTCTTTCCGATTGGTGCAGTTTGAGATTGGGGTGTGCTTCTTATTACCGATTGGTGGAGTGAGAGATTTGGGGTGTGCTTCTTGTTTCTGATTGGTGCAGTGTATGATGTGGAGTTTCGTTCTTGTTTCTGATTGGTGCAGTGTGTGAGATGGAGGGTGCACCTTGTTTCTGATTGGTGCAGTAACTCATGTGGAAGGTGGTTCTTGTTTCAGGTGCAGTGTGAGATTTGGAGGGAGTTGCTTGTTTCTGATTGATGTAATGTGAGATGTGGAGGGAGGTTCTCCATTCTGATTGGTGAGATGTGGAAGGAGATTCTTGATTTTGATTGGTGCAGTGTGAGATTTGAATGGTGGTTCCTGTCTTTGATTGGTGCAGTGTGAGATGTGGAGGGTCGTTCCTGTTTCTGATTGGTACATTGTCTGGGATCAAAATGTAACATCTCAGAGTTTGCAAGTTGGGTGGGAGAGTGAACTGTGACAAGGATGCAGAGATCCTTCAGCATCTTCTGGACAGGTTGGTTGAGTGGGCAAATCAATGGCAGCTGCAGTATAATTTGGGTAAATGTGAGGTTATTCACTTTGGAAGCAAAAACAAGAAGGCAGATTACTACCTGAACGGCTGTAAATTGGGAAAGAGGGGTGTGCAGCGAGACCTAGGTGTCCTTGTGCATCAGTCGCTAATGGTAAGCATGCAGGTGTAGCAGGCGGTAAAGAAGGCAAATTATATGTTGGTCTTCATTGCAAGAGGTTTCGAGTTCAGGAGCAGAGATGCGTTGTTGCAATTATACAGGGCCTTGGTGAGGCCACACCTAGAATATTGTGTGCAGTTTTGGTCTCCTTTTCTAAGGATGTTCTTGCTCTCGAGGGAGTGCAGCGAAGGTTTACCAGGCTGATTCTGGGGATGGCGGGACTAATGTATAAGGAGAGATTGACTCGGTTAGGATTGTTTTCGCTGGAGTTCAGACAAATGAGGGGGGGTTCTCATAGAGACTTATAAAATTCTAACAGGGCTAGATAGATGCAGGAAGGATGTTCCCGATGGTGGGGGTGTCCAGAACCAGGGGTCACAGTCTGAGGATCAGGGGAGACCATTTAGGACGGAGGGGAAACCATTTAGGACGGAGGTGAGGAGACATTTCTTCGCCCAGAATGGTGAGCCTGTGAAATTTATTACCACAAGAAGTAGTTGATGCCAAAACATTGAATGAAGAGGCAGCTGGATATAGCACTTGGGGCGAATGGGATCAAAGGTTATGGGGAGAAAGCAGGATTAGACTATTGAGTTGGACAATCAGTTATGATGGTGATGAATGGCGGAGCAGGCTCGAAGGGCTGAATGGCCTCCTCCTGCTCCTATCGTCTATGTTTCTATGTGGCGGCTGCTTCCTGTTTCTGATTGGTGCAATGTTTGATGTGGAGGGTGGTTCTTGTTCCTGATTGGGCAGTGTGAGATGTGGAGGGTCGTGCTTGTTTTGGATTGGTGCAGTGTTACTGACAGTGCTGTTATTTCTATACAGCTGGTTTACTTGTTGTGGTTGAAATTTGTGAGCTGCTCCGACAGTGTGTGTCCCAATGGGTAAGTCTAAGTCTTCCTCTTTCCTTCTGCTCTTCCTCAGAATATCAAAGAGAAGTGCAGCTGTCAGGGGAGGTTTGCTGGGAGCTGGTATCAATGATCATTGGGGGTCAGTGTCAGGGGTGTTCAGGGGTACTAGGGGCTGGTGTCATAGTTGGCATTGCCAGGGACCCATATTCAATTCCAGCCTTGGGTCACTGTCATGTTCTGGACTGGTTTGGAATCGGCACCTTCTCCCCTTGTCTGAGTGGGTTTCCTCCGGGTGTTCCGGTTTCCTCCCACAGCCTGAAAGACATGTAGTTAAGTGAATTAGCCATAGTAAATGCATGGGCTTGTGGGGATAGGGCACAGGGTGGCCTGAGTAAGATGCTCTGTCAGTGATTCGATGCAGCTTCAATGAGCCGAATTGCTTTTTTCTATACTTTAGGGGTTCGAGGGTTTTTTTGGGTCAGTGTCAGGAGTTGTATGGGGCTGGTATCGGGGGTCATCAGGGATTATGAGGGGCCTGCATTGCGGGGGTCAGCAGTGGGGCCATTGTCGTGGGGGTTGTCGGATCACCGGTGTCAATGGGGGTTGCCGGGGCGCCGGTGTCGGCGGGGGGTTGCCGGTGTCGGCAGGGGGTTGCCGGGGCGCCGGAGTCGGCGGCTGGGGGGGCGGGGGGGGGGGCGGTGTCAGGGGATTCACCAGCGGGCCAGTGTCGGCCAGTCACTGGATTGCTGTGCTTTTTGTTGAGTTAAGGTTGTTGCTGAGGTGGGTGACCTTCAGGCTGCAAAATTTAAGCAGTTCTAGTCTAGACTATAAAATCTGACCTGCTGAGGAAAACTGGAATCCACTGGGCCAACAAAGCTGGGAAACTGCCATCAGACACTCATCTCCCAATAACTGTTCCATCTTCCAGCACTGTCCCTGTAGGACATTATCTCTGATACCCCCCTTTCACAGGAAGAAACTCATTGAAGTTTACTGAAACTTTCTGGATCGAACCTTTCACAGGAATATTTGAGCAGGTGTCTTCACAGCGCACAATGTAAGAATTCTCACTGTAATACACACAGAGACTAATAGGCAGACACATCCTAACCATACAGGGGAAAGGGCATTCTGAAAAGAGGCAACTCCAGCTCGCCGTTCTCTCCCTACCCACCATTAGGCCATTTATAATGTTATATCATCGGCCTCTATTTCTCAGACAATCCTGCTGTCCTGTTAGTAACTATGCTGCTCCTTCTCAAACAATAGTCTGATTTTCAATTTGTACTTTAGGAGAGTCTGCAGAAGCTGCTGGAGGTTGAGCACAGAGTGAGAGGCCTACACCAGGTCACACAGCCTGGGAGGGTGAGTACTCCTGCCTTCACCTCATTCAATCAGCATTGCTCAAGGTGGATTCTGCCCCATTCTGTCCTGGTGTGAGCTGCACATGCAGACTGAGACAGGGGTTGTTCAGAGACGGGATATAAACACCACTACCACAAGGACTCAGTTTTATTTTTCTCCCCAGCGTGGAATTGAGGGACACAGAGAGAGACCTCCCCAGGGTGGGAGTGAGTATCACAGAGCGAGAGAGACCTCCCCCGGATGGGACAGAGACCAAGAGAGAGTGAGACTTCCCCAGGGTGGATTGCAGATCAGAGAGAGAGAGAGAGATGGACCTCTCCAGGATGGGACAGAGAGTCAGAGAGAGAGAGAGCTCCCTAGGGTGGGACTGAGGGTCATAGTGAGAGAGACCTCTCCCAGGTGGGACAGGGAGTCAGAGAGAGAGACCTCTCCCAGGTGGGACAGGGAGGCAGAGAGAGAGAGAGACCTCTCGCTGGTGGGACAGGGAGGCAGAGAGAGAGAGACCTCTCCCAGGTGGGACAGGGAGTCAGAGAGAGAGAGACCTCTCCCAGGTGGGACAGGAAGGCAGAGAGAGAGAGAGACCTCTCGCTGGTGGGACAGGGAGGCAGAGAGAGAGAGACCTCTCCCAGGTGGGACAGAGAGTCAGAGAGAGAGAGAGAGACCTCTCCCTGGTGGAACAGGGAGTCACAGAGAGAGACCTTTCCTGGGTGGGACAGGGAGTCACAGAGAGAGCTCCCTTGGGTGGGACTGAGGATCATAGAGAGAGTAATGGAGAGATCTCCCCGGGGTCTGGGGACGGGGTAATGGGGTGAATTGTATGCCTTCTCTCTGGTCTGGATTGAGTTCACTAATGTCAGAAACAACAGTGGCTCAGCTCAGGTAGGGAGAGTGAGGTTGATGGGTGGATGGGGTAGGTGGGAGGTGTGAAGGGGAGGTGGGGAGTGGGGGGGGAGGGAGCGTGTGGGAGCAGCGAAGGGTGGGTAGGATGGATGCTGGGGGAAGGGGTGGGGGGGAGGTGTTGGAGGAAGGATGTGGTTTGTAAGCCCTGCTTCACCCTGAGCCACAGCTGACACTAGCTATTGGGGAAGTTAGAAACGGCTGCTTTCAGGGTTGACCTGGTTGAACATTTGAATCACCAAAACATTAAACGACCACAACAAAACTTGGGATCATCGACACCATCCAGGACGAAGCGGCCCATTTGATTGGGATTGCATTCATCAAGATTCACCACCTATGAACAGTGGCAGCCGTGTGTACCATCCACAAGATGCACTACAGGAACTCCAAGGTTCCTTCGGCAGCACCTTCCAAATCCACGAACACCACTATCTGGAAGGACAAGAGCAGCAGATACCTGGGAACACCACCACTTGAAGGTTCCCCTCCAAGTCACTCACCATCCTGACTTGGAAATATATCTCCATTCCTTCACTGCTGATGTGTCAAAATCCTGGAACTCCCTCCCTGACAGCACAGTGGGTGTACCTACACCACATGACTGCAGTGATTCAAGAAGAAGCGCACCACCACTTTCTCAAGGGCAGTTTGGCATGGGGAAAGGTTGCTGGTCTAGCCAGCAATGCCCGCATCTCAAGGAGTCATCGACTCCTTGATTGTCATTGACTTCAGTAAGCGTAAAGGAGAACATGCCTCTGACTACACCAATGGGGACGAAGTAGAAAAGGTCAAGAGCTTCAGGTTTTTAGGTGTCCAGATCACCAACAACCTGTACTGGTCGCCCCATGTCGACACTATAGTTAAGAAAGCCCACCAACGCCTCTACTTTCTCGAAGACTAAGGAAATTTTGGCATGTCAGCTATGGCTCTCTCCAACTTTTACAGATGCACCATAGAAAGCATTCTTTCTGGTTGTATCATAGCTTGGTATGGCTTCTGTTCTGCCCAAGACCGCAAGAACTACAAAAGGTCGTGAATGTAGCCCAATCCATTATGCAAACCAGCCTCCCATCCATTGACTCTGTCTACACTTCCCGCTGCCTCTGCAAAGCAGCCTATATAATTAAGGACCCCACACACCCCGGACATTATCTCTTCCACCTTCCTCCGTCGGGAAAAAGATAGAAAAGTCTGAGGTCACATACCAACCAACTCGAGAACAGCTTCTTCCCTGCTGCTGTCAGACTTTTGAATGGACTTGCCTTGCATTATGCTGATCTTTCTCTACACCCTAGCTACATTCTGCACTCTCTCATTTCCTTCTCTATGAACGGTATGTTTTGTCTGTAAAGCGCGCAAGAAACAATCCTTTTCACTCTATGTTAATACATGTGACAATAATACATCAAATCAAATCAAAAGGATGTTGCTGAGGATGGGGTGCCTGTTACCTGGTTCTGTTACCCTTTTCACTGATGAATTAAGCTGGATTCTTGTCAATGTGTGAGAAGCTCAGTAAACTGGGGGGAGGTGCAGAGAGAATGGCAATGTTTTCACTGAGACTGTTCAAACTGGAATTACAAATCCCTTTGTCCTATAAGGTGCTTATCAAGGAAGGAGCACTGCTGAGAGTGACTGAAGAAACATGGCAACCTCGTTATTGTTTCTTGGTAAGTCAGTCCTGGTTTACTTTAATCTATTATACGATGTTGAATTGATTAGTGCTTGTGATAAATATTTGCACTGGATCTGCTGAGCTGACTGGAGTCTATCTGTGAGGGAACATTGAGCAGCTGTGTATCCACTGGAAACACTCCAACATCTCCCGAGGCAACTACAGCTCTGTATGCCCACCATTAACATAGAACCATAGCATCCTACAGTGCAGGAGAAGGCCATTCGGCCCATTTGAGTCTGCACTGACCACAATCCTACCAAGGCCCTATCCCCAGAACCCATGTATTTACCCTAGCTAATCTCCCTGACACCAAGGGGAAATTTAACATGGCCAATCCACCTAATCCGCATATCTTTGGACTGTGGGAGGAAACCGGAGCATCCAGAGGAAACCCATGCAGACACGGGGAGAACGTGCAGACTCCGCACAGACAGTGACCCAAGCCGGGAATTGAACACAGGTCCCTGGCGCTGTGAGGCAGCAACGCTAGCCACTGTGCCACTGTGTTGCCCCTGATGGACCCTTCCAAAATAAAGTAGCCCCAGTTTGCTGATAAGGGCACAAGTACCTGATTAATGAGAGGGGTTTTGAGAAATATAATTCCTAAGGCTCTTTGGAGTACACAACAATGGCTTTGTTACCAGAAGGGATGTTTGCAACAAAATCCGTAACCACTTATAAAGGATCCTGGAAAACTACTTGAAGCAGGGGTTTGGAGAATGGGATTCGTTTTGAGATTGACAAAAGAGCCCCTGTGCCTTGCTCTATTCTCTCTCCAGAAACGCTGTCAGACCTGCTGAGATTTTCCGGCACTTTCTGTTTTTGTCTCAGATACCAGTGTCCACAGTATTTTCTTTTACCTCCGACATTCACCTGGTGATCAGCTCCAGTAGCTGATTTGCCACATCGGAACTCGAGGAAAGTACCTGTGACTGGAGGTCATGTATGTCTTGGATCAGGAAGGCCAATAATTTCTGATTCTCTTCCGCAGACCAATGACATGTTCCTGTACACTGCACCCCAACAATGTGGGAAATATCAACTCAACAAGACACTACCGTTGATGGGCATGAAGGTAAGTGACAAATTCCCAGAGAAACAGTTTGGGCATTGGCGAAAGAGAGGAAATAGAGCAGATATTACAGAGAGTGGGGAGGGTAGGAACACAAAATAGCAATATAAATACTGTGGCTACCAGAGCAGGTCAGAGGGTGGAAACCCTGCAGCGAGTAACTTAGTTCCTGACTCCCCAAAGCCGGTCCACCATCTACAAAGCACCACCAACACACACAGTGGCAGCTGTGTGTATCAAATTTGATCAACCCTTTTACTTTATGGCCACTATATTTCAAAAGTAAACTTACACTATTTACAATCCTCCAATTGTATATGTTCCTTTTGAAATGCAACGGACAACTTCAAGCCACTTATTTTATTTGCCTCATGTACATTCTTATTCAAGTTCTCCTGGCTCCCTGTTTAGGACCATTTTAAACCACTTGCCTCCATACTTCCTCTATTGATGCTTGACCTCTACATTTTGTCTGTCTTCAGTGCATTTAAACCAGTCACACCCCCACAAGCTTGGTCCCAATATATGACAATAATATTTCAAAAAAGGAAATATTAAGATTCATTTTTCTCTCAGAATGGTAGCCAAACTAGACATCCCATTATAAGATAGAACATAGAACAGTACAGCACAGAACAGGCCCTTCGGCCCACGATGTTGTGCCGAGCTTTATCTGAAACCAAGATCAAGCTATCCCACTCCCTATCATCCTGGTGTGCTCCATGTGCCTATCCAATAACCGCTTAAATGTTCCTAAAGTGTCTGACTCCACGATCACTGCAGGCAGTCCATTCCACACCCCAACCACTCTCTGCGTAAAGAATCTACCTCTGATATCCTTCCTGTATCTCCCACCACGAACCCTATAGTTATGCCCCCTTGTAATAGCTCCATTCACCCGAGGAAATAGTCTTTGAACGTTCACTCGATCTATCCCCTTCATCATTTTATAAACCTCTATTAAGTCTCCCCTCAGCCTCCTCCGCTCCAGAGAGAACAGCCCCAGCTCCCTCAACCTTTCCTCATAAGACCTACCCTCCAAACCAGGCAGCATCCTGGTAAATCTCCTCTGCACTCTTTCCAGCGCTTCCACATCCTTCTTATAGTGAGGTGACCAGAACTGCACACAATATTCCAAATGTGGTCTCACCAAGGTCCTGTACAGTTGCAGCATAACCCCACGGCTCTTAAACTCCAACCCCCTGTTAATAAAAGCTAACACACTATAGGCCTTCTTCACAGCTCTATCCACTTGAGTGGCAACCTTTAGAGATCTGTGGATATGAACCCCAAGATCTCTCTGTTCCTCCACAGTCTTCAGAACCCTACCTTTGACCCTGTAATATAATAGACATCCCAGTTATATCAAAGTGCCAAGAATCTGGAGTTACAATTCAAATTCAAAATCTTCAGATTGCCTTTTATTTGACCCTTTCTCAGATGTTGGGGAACTGATTAGATTGTTCTCAGTAGCTTGTTAAAAGTTTCATGCTTCAGTGGAAATATTAAATCAGGTATACAAATAAAATTGCATGAAAACTGAAGAGGCAACCACATTTCAAATAAGATTTATACTGGAGACAGAGGGGGAAACAATGTACACAGACACTGAGCAATGGGTACATGCTGGAGATGAGAAATGGGTGTACACAGAGCAATGGGTACACGCTAGAGATGAGAAATGAGTGTGCACAGACACGGAGCAACAGGGTACGTGCTGGAGACAGAGGAGGAAACGGCGTACATAGAGATGTAGCAATGGGTACATCAATCATTTGGAGCCTGCTCCACCATTCAATAAGATCATGGCTGATCTGGTTGTGGTCTCAACTCCACCTTGTCTTCTGCCTCCCATAATCCTCGACTTGAAGTTTGGCACAGTACTACGATAGAAGCCACACATCCCCCAAAATCTCATGGTTTCTCATTCAGATTTTGGGGTGGGGATTTCCATCAACACCCATACATTCACTGTTCTTGCCAACACCTGTCCTTGCCCTATGCCCTCGCGCTTTTGAAGACTCATACTTGGCAAGGTTTATTATGATATCTGCCAACTGTAATTGTTTAAATAGGGCTTGATTTTAAATAACCTTTCCAAATGTGGCTGTAAATCAATGCATTGTCCACTTAAACAACACAATCAGAAACATTAGTGACTATTTGATTTATTAGTCTTTGGAAAGTGGTTGGAGCATTCCTTGACCCGAATAGCATTGCTCAGCATTGGTCAAGCCCATTTGGTGTGACAAAGGCCGATAGCTCCTTAGCTCTCAATGTTAAAGGTACTTGCCAGTATCCTTTCAATAAATATATCTTAGCGAGGAACATGGCACTGCCAATGCTGTCAATACAATTGTTTAAACAATGGATTGAGTATGAGTCTGTTTTAGTTACTGAATTAACCATTCTGTAATCTATGCAGAATTTGATTGACCCATCAGGTTTAAACACTAACACTATGGAAGAACTCCAACTGCAATGATTAGATTCAGTTAGTAACTTTACAACAGATGTTGAATTTTTGCTTTCATCTGACCCTATTTCTCTACGCTAAAGTGATAAGGATATTATTTTATGGGAGAAGATTCCACTCCACATAATGCATAGAAGATGATACAGTACAGCACAGAAACAGGCCCTTTGGCCCACGATGTTGTGCCTAACATGATGCCAAATTAAACCAATCCCCTCTGCCTGTCCTTGCTCCATATCCCTATATTCCTTGCATATTCATGTGCTTATCTAAAAGCCCCTTAAACACCCCATTGTATCTGCTTCCACCAGCATTCCTGGCAGCGTGTTCTTGACACCTACCATTCTAAGTGTCAAAAAAACTTGCCCCTCTCATCTGCTTTGAACTTTTCCCCTCTCACTTTAAGTGCATTCCCCCTCATATTAGACATTTCAACTCTGGGAAAATATTCTGACTGTCAACCCTATCTATGCCTGTCATAATTTTATAGACTTCTATCAGGTCTCCTCTCAGCCTCTGGTGCTGCATGGCTAAAGTTGTTCAGCCTTATTTATCCCTACATATTGCTTTAAATTCTGAAGTAACCTCACTAGATCATCTTGTTGTCCTACTCTCAGTATGAGAGTATAGTGTCTAAATTGTCCTAATATTTCAGTGTTAGCTAATCACATAGCAAGCGGTTCAATTTGTGAACTCTCTTAAGTCTCCTGCTGCCTCACGCTCACTGTCTCTTTCATTTTCCACTGTGTATACTTTTAAAATTAATTTATGAGATGTGGGCATCACTGGCTGGGCCAGCATTTATTACTCAACCCTAACTGCCCTTGAGAACGTAATGGTGAGTTGCCTCCTTGAACCTCAAGTTCCTGTGGTGTAGGTACACCTGACGAAGGAGTAGCACTCTGAAAGCTAGTGGCGTTTGCTACCAAATGAACCCGTTGGACTTTAACCTGGAGTTGTTAGACTCCTTACTGTGTAGGTATACCTGCAGTGCTGTTAGGTAGGGAGTTCTAGAATTTTGACCCGGCAACAGTGAAGGAACAGCAATTTATTTCCAAGTCAGAATTGTGAGTGGCATTGAGGGAAACATCCAGGTGGTGGTGTTCCCAGGTATCTGCTGCTCTTGTCCTTTTAAGTGGTTGTGGGTTTGGAAGGTGCTGTCGAAGGAATGGTAGGAAACCAGAGTACTGGAGGAAATCCATGCAGACATGGGGAGACCGTGCAAACTCCTCAGAGAGACACTCAAGGCTGGAATTGAACCTGGGTCCCCGCCTCAGTCCAAAGCTATCTAAATTAGGTGGATTAGCCATGGGGTGACACAGTGGTTACCACTGTTGCTTCACTGTTCCTCATGCTAAATTCTCCCCCACTGTACCCAAACAGAACTGAAAACAGATGGAGCTCTGGAGGAATACAGAGAGAGTAGGAAAGAACTCAAACGGGGAGTTAGAAGGGCAAAAAGAGGTCACCAAATGTTCTTGGCAGATAGGATTAAGGAGAATCCGAAGGCATTTTATTCATATGTTAGGAACAAAAGAGTTGTCAGGGAAAAGGTCGGACCTCTCAGGGACAAAGGAGGGGAATTATGCTTAGAACCCAAGGGAATAGGGGAAATCCTAAATGAATACTTTGCATCGGTATTCACAAAGGAGAGGGACTTGTTGACTGGGAGTGTCTCAGAGGGAGGTGTTGACCCGTTAGAGAGAATCTCCATTAAAAGGGAGGAAGTGTTAGGTTTTTGAGGTAACATTAAAACTGACAAATCCCCAGGGCCGGATGGCATCTATCCTCGACTGCTCAGGGAGACAAGAGATGTAATTGCTGGGCCTCTGACGGAAATCTTTGTCACTTCATTGGACACAGGTGAGGTCCCTGAGGATTGGAGGATAGCGAATGTGGTACCATTATTTAAGAAGGGTAGCAGGGATAACCCGGGTATTTATAGGCCAGTGAGCTTGACGTCCGTGGTAGGGAAGTTGTTGGAGAGGATTCTTAGAGACAGGATGTATACGCATTTAGAACGGAACAATCTCATTAGTGACAGACAGCATGGTTTTGTAAGAGGGAGGTCGTGCCTTACAAATTTGGTGGAGTTTTTTGAGGAAGTGACAAAAACGGTTGACGAAGGAAGGGCTGTGGATGTCGTCTATATGGATTTCAGTAAGGCATTTGACAAAGTCCCTCATGGCAGGTTGGTTAAGAAGGTTAAGGCTCATGGGATACAAGGAGAGGTGGCTAGATGGGTAGAAAACTGGCTTGGCCACAGGAGACAGAGGGTAACAGTCGAAGGGTCTTTTTCCGGCTGGAGGTCTGTGACCAGTGGTGTTCCGCAGGGCTCTGTACTGGGACCTCTGCTATTTGTGATATATATAAATGATTTGGAAGAAGGTGTAACTGGTGTTATCAGCAAGTTTGCGGATGACACGAAGATGGCTGGACTTGCGGATAACGATGAACATTGTCGGACAATACAGCAGGATATAGATAGGCTGGAAAATTGGGCAGAGAAATGGCAGATGGAATTTAATCCAGATAAATGCAAAGTGATGCATTTTGGAAGAACTAACGTAGGGGGGAGTTATACAATAAATAGCAGAACCATCAAGAGTATAGAAACACAGAGGGACCTAGGTGTGCAAGTCCACAAATCCTTGAAGGTGGCAGCACAGGTGGAGAAGGTGGCGAAGAAGGCATATGGTATGCTTGCCTTTATAGGACAGGGTGTGGAGTATAAAAGCTGGAGTCTGATGTTGCAGCTGTATAGAACGCTGGTTAGGCCACATTTGGAGTACTGCGTCCAGTTCTGGTCGCTGCACTACCAGAAGGATGTGGAGGCTTTAGAGAGAGTGCAGAGAAGGTTTACCAGGATGTTGCCTGGTATGGAGGGTCTTAGCTATGTGGAGAGATTGGGTAGACTAGGGTTGTTCTCCCTGGAAAGACAGAGAATGAGGGAGACCTAATAGAGGTGTAAAAAGTTATGAAGGGTAGATAGGGTGAACAGTGGGAAGCTTTTTCCCAGGTCGGAGGTGACGATCACGAGGGGTGATGGGCTCAAGGTGAGAGGGGCGAGGTATAACTCTGACATCAGAGGGAAGTTTTTTACACAGAGTGGTGGGGGCCTGGAATGCGCTGCCAAGTAGGGTGGTGGAGGCAGACACGCTCGCATCGTTTAAGACTTACCTGGATAGTCACATGAGCAGCCTGGGAATGGAGGGATACAAACGAATGGTCTAGTTGGACCAATGAGCGGCACAGGCTTAGAGGGCCGAAGGGCCTGTTTCCTGTGCTGTACCGTTCTTTGTTCTTTGTGGCGATTCGGGGATTTTCACAGTAACATTGCAATGTTAATGTGAGCCTACTTGTGACTAATAAATAATTAAACTTTAATAAATGCACAGGGTTTCAGGGATAGGGTGGGGGTGGGCCTGTGTTTGAGGCTTTTTTGCAGAGTTGTTGCAGACTCATTGGGCCAAATGGCCTCCTTCTGCAATGTAGGGATTCTATGGAAACTTGGTGAGTTCCTGTAGTGCATTTTATAGATAGTACACACTGTTGCCACTGCATCTGTGGTGGAGGGAGTGAATGTTTATGGTTGGGGTGCCAATCAAGCGGGCTGCTTTGCCCTGGATGGTGTTGAGCTTCTTGAGTGTTGTTGGAGCTGCACCCATCCAGGCAAGTGGGGAGTATTCCCTCACACTCCTGACTTGTGCCTTGTGAACAGACTTTGGGGAGTCAGGAGGTGAGTTACTCGCAACAGGATTCCCAGCCTCTGACCTGCTCTTGTAGCTATAGTATTTATATGACTAGTCCAGTTCCGTTTCTGATGAATGAAAACCCCCAGGATGGTGACAGTAAATGTTGGTCCATAAGAGGTTGCAACTGGGGTATTAACAAGAAACAAGGAAATGTCAGACTTTAAACATGTATTTTGAATATGTCCTCAAAGTTTAAAAACAATCGCTATCATTGGAGAAAAAATTTCTAGAAAAACTAATGGACTAAACACTGACAAGTTCCTTGGACCTGATCAACCAAATCCTGATCTGAAAACAAAATGGATGCATTGGTTGTGACCTTCTAGAATTCCCTAGATTCTGGAAAGGTCCTGATGGATTGGAAAACAGCAAGTGTAACACCTTTATCTTTGTTTATAGAAACTAGGAGCAGGAGTAGGCAAATCGGCCGTTCGAGCCTGCTCCACCATTCAATATAATCATGGCTGATTCTCAATTTCAAAGCCATATTCCCGCTTTCTCCCTATATCCACCAATTCCATTAAAATCTACACAATTATCTAACTCTTGAATACATTCAGTGACTTGGCCTCCTTGGCCTTCTGTGGTAGAGAATTCCAGAGTTCACTACCCTTTGAGTGAAGAAATTTCTCCTCATCTCAGTCCTAAATAGTCTACCCTGTATGCTGAGACCATGCCCTCTGGTTCTAGATAAAGAAAAAAGAACAAAGAAAAGTACAGCACGGGAACAGGCTTTTCAACCCACCAAGCCCGTACCGATCAGGATGCCGTAACTAAACTTTTTAAAAAAGCCTTCTGCCCTCAGTCAGACCATAACCCTCTATTCCCTCCCTATTCATGCACCAATTTAGATGCCTCTTAAATGTTGCTAATGTGCCTGTTTCCACCACCTTCTCTGGCAGTGCATTCCAGGCACCCACCATTCTTTGCATGAAAAATTTCCCCTACACATCTCCCTTAAACTTTCCCCCCTCACCTTGAACCTGTACCCCCTTGTAATTGACACTTCCACCCTGGGATAAAGCCTCTGACTATCCACCCTGTCTGTGCCTCTCATAATTTTGTAGATCTCGGTCAGGTCTCCCCTCAGCCTCCATCTTTCCACTGAAAACAATCCTAAGACCATAAGACCATAAGACATAGGAGCGGAAGTAAGGCCATTCGGCCCATCGAGTCCACTCCACCATTCAATCATGGTTGATTTCAACTCCATTTACCCGCTCTCTCCCCATAGCCCTTAATTCCTCGAGAAATCAAGAATTTATCAATTTCTGTCTTGAAGACGCTCAACGTCTCGGCCTCCACAGCCCTCTGTGGCAATGAATTCCACAGACCCACCACTCTCTGGCTGAAGAAATTTCTCCTCATCTCTGTTCTAAAGTGACTCCCTTTTATTCTAAGGCTGTGCCCCCGCGTCCTAGTCTCCCCTGTTAATGGAAACAACTTCCCTACGTCCATCCTATCTAAGCCGTTCATTATCTTGTAAGTTTCTATCAGATCTCCCCTCAACCTCCTAAACTCCAATGAATATAATCCCACGATCCTCAGACGTTCATCGTATGTCAGGCCTACCATTCCTGGGATCATCCGTGTGAATCCTAATTTAATCAACCTCTCCTGAGACCAGGCAACAGCCTGGTGAACCTTGTTTGTACTCTCTCTAAAGCTTCCATGTCCTTCTGGTAGTGTGGCAACCAGAACTGCGTGCAATACTCCAAATGCGGCCCAACCAAGGTTTTATACAGCTGCAACACGATTTCCCAACTCTTGTACTCAGTGCCCTGGCCAGTGAAGGAAGTATGCCATATGCCTTCTTAATCACCTTGGCCACCTGTGTTGCCACTTTTAGGAAACTGTGGACCTACACGCCCAGATCTCTGTGCATGTTAATGTACCTAAGGGTTCTGCCATTTATAGAGTAATTCACACCTAGATGTGATCCTCCAAAATGCATCACTCGCATTTGACCGGATTAAATGCCATCTGCCATTTCTGTGCCCAAGTCTCCAATCTATGTTATCCTGCTGTATCCTCTGACAATCCCCGCACTATCAGCAACTCCATCAATCTTTGTGTCATCTGCAAACTTACTAATCAGACCACCCATGTTTTCCTCCAGATCCTTTATATATACCACAAACAACAGGGGTCCCAGCACTGATCCCTACAAAGCTAGCTACAGATTTCCTTCCATCGCTACTCTCTGCCTTCTATGACCAATATTCCTTCACCCCAGTCCAACGCCGGCATCTCCACATCACTTCTATGACCAAGCCAGTTCTGTATCCATCTAGCCAGGTCACCCCGAATCCCATATGATTTTAGTTTTTGTGCCAATCTGCCGTGTGGAACCTTGTCAATTGCCTTACTAAAGTCCATATAAACTACATCAGCTCTTCACTCATCAATTATCTTTGTCACCTCTTCAAAAAACTCAGTCAAGTTGGTGACGTTCCCAGCTTGGGTGACTGTCTGTGTGGAGTTTGCACATTTTCCCCGTGGGTTTCCTCTGGATGCTCCAGTTTCCTCCCATAGTCTGAAAGACGTGCGGGTTAGGTGGATTGACCATGCTAAATTGCCCCTTAGTGTCAGGGGGATTAGCTAGGGATTATGGGGATAGGGCCTGGATGGGATAGTGGTCAGTGCAGACTCCATGGGCCGAATAGCCTCCTTCTGCACTGTAGGATTCTGTAGACTTTCCCTGTACAAAACCATTTTCCCCAACCAGGGAAAACATCCTCCCTGTGTCACCATTTAATTAATACTCTCCTTCCTGTTTATCACACTTCACATTTAGTATAACTTCACATTTAGTCAGGTTGTACTGTTTCTGCAATGTTTGCCCACTTCACTCAACCAGTCTAAATCATCTTGAAGCCTCCTTGCATCCTCCTCACCGCTTACAATTCTTATAGTTTTGTGTATTCATCAAACATGGAAATGTTACATTTGGTTCCCTCAGGTAAGTGAACGTATTCTGAACAGCTGGGGTCCCAGCACTGATCCCTGTGCCACCTCACTATTCCTTCCCGCCATGAGGAAAAAGACTCATTTTTATCCCACTCTGTTTCCTGTCAACCAGTTCTCAATCTGTGCCTGACATTACCCCCATCCCATATGCTTTAATTTTGTCCACTAACCTCTTATGAGGGACCTTATCAAAAGCCTTCTGAAAGTTCAAATACACCACATCCACTGATTCTCCCTTATCTATTCTACTAGTTACATCCTCAAAAAACCTCCTGTAGATTTGCAGGTACAGCAGGCAGTAAAGGAGGCAAATGGTATGTTGGCCTTCATAGCAAAAGGATTTGAGTATAGGGATAGGGATGTTTTGCTGCATTTGTAGAGGGCTTTGGTGAGGTCACATCTGGAGTATTACGTGCAGGTTTGGTGTACTTCTCTGAGGAAGGATGTCCTTGCTATGGAGGGAGTACAGCGAAGGTTTACCAGGCTGATTTCAGCGATGACAGGTCTGTCATAGGAGGAGAAACTAGGGTTGGGATTATATTCACTGGAGTTTAGAAGAGTGAGAGGGGATCTCTTAGACCCTTAGAACATTCTAACAGGGTTAGACAGGGTAGATTCATAAAGAATGCTCCCAGTGGTGGGGGAGTCCAGAACTAGGAGTCTTAGTTTGAGGATAAGTCGTAAACCTTTTAGAACTGAGGTGTGGAGAATCGTGTGGAATTCACTTCATGTAGAATTCCACGGAATGTAGTTGAGGCCAAAACATCTGATTTCAAGAAGAAATTAGATATAGCTCCTGGGGCCTAAGGGATCAAGGGATATTGGGGTGGTGGGGGGGATATTGAATTTGAAGATCAGCGGAGCAGACTCGAAGGGCCAAATAGCCTACTCCTGCTTCTAGTTTCTGTGTTAAGCATGATATGCCCTTCATAAACCCACACTGGCCTTCTCCAATCCCATTGATGCTTTCCAAATGTTCTGTTATCATGTCTTTTATAATAGACTCTAGATCTTCCCCAATACTGATGTCAGGCTAACTGGTTTGTAGTTCTCCCTTTTTCCTCTCCCTTTTTAAATAGTGGGATTATCTTTGCCATCCTCCAATCTGTAGGAACTGCTCCAGAGTCTATTGAATTTTGAAGGGGCCACTTCCTTTACTACTCTGAGATGTAGATTATCAGGTGCTGGTAATCTCAGCCTTTAACCCCATTAATTTCCCCAGCACCAATTTCTTACTGATACTGAGTTCGTTCATTTCCGTCCTCTCACTAGACCCTAGGTTCCGTCACATTTCTGGAAGGTTATTTGTGTCCTGTTTCTCGAGACAGAACCAAAGTACGTTTTCAATTCTTCTGCCATTTCTTTCTTCCCCGTTATGATTTCCCCAGCTTTTGACTGTAAGGAATCTACATTTGTTGTTACTAATCTTTTTCTCTTCATGTATTTATAGAAGCTTTTACAATCAGTTTCTGTGTTCCCTGAATTTTACTCTCATATTCTAATTTTCCCCTCTTGATCAATTTTTTTGTCCTCTTTTGCCGAATTATAAAATGCTCCCAATCCTCAGACTTGCTGCAATTTTATATGCCTTCTCTTTGGATTTAATATTATCCCTAATTTCTTTTGTATGCCGTGGTTGAGCCATCTTCTTTTATTTTTGGGCCAGGCAGGAATGAATAATTGTTGTAATTCATGCATGGGCAGAACGGTGGCACTGCTGCCTCACAGCACCAGGGACCCGGGTTCAATTCCCAGCTTGGGTCACTGCCTGTGTGGAGTTTGCACATTTTTCCAGTGTCTGCATGGGTTTCCTCTGGATGTTCTGGTTTCCTCCCACAGTCCCAAGATGTGCGGGTTAGGTTGAGTGGCCATGCTAAATTGACCCTAGTATCGGGATTAGTAGGGTTAATACATGGGGCTATGGGGATAGGGCCTGGGTGGGATTGTGGTTGGTGCAAACTCGATGGGCTGAATGGCCTCCATCTGCACTGGAGGATTCGATGATCCATACGTTATTTAAACATGAACCATTGCCTGTCCAGTGTCAACCCCTTTAGTAAACTTCCCCAATCTATCCTTTCCTGTGTGCCTCATACTCCCTTTATTTAGATTCAGAACTCTAGTTTTGGATTTGACTACTTCACTCTCCATTTAATGAAGAATTCTATCATATTATGGTGACTCTTCCCCAAGGGACCCCGAACATGATTGTTAATTAATCCTTTCTTATTGCACAGTACCCAGTCTAGAATAAAGTTAAAAGTTTATTTATTGAAACAAGTAGACTTACATTAACACTGCAATAAAGTTACTGTGAAAATCCCCTAGTTGCCACACTCCGCGCCTTTTTGGGTACACTGAGGGAGAATTTAGCATGACCAAAGCACCTAACCAACACACCTTTCGGATTGTGGGAGGAAACCGGAGCACCCGGAGGAAACCCACGCAGACACGGAGAATGTGCAAACTCCCCACAGACAGTGACCCAAGTCGAGAATCAAACCCGGGTCCCTGGTGCTGAGGGGCAGCAGTGCTAACCACTGTGCTACCATGCCGCCCATAGCCTATTCATTGGTTGGTTCTTCAACGTATTGGTTTAAAAAAACCACCACGTACACACTCCAGGAATTCCTCCCCCACTATACCATTGCTAGTTTGGTTTGTCCAATCTATGTGTAAATTAAAGTCACCCATGATTACAGTTGTACCCTTATTGCATGCATCTCTGATTTCATAAAATCATAGAACCTACAATGAGAAAGAGGCCATTTGGCCCATCAAGCCTGCACAGACAACAATCCCACTCAGCCCCTATCCCGAATCCCCCTAAACTACACATCTTGGGACATTAAGGGGTAATTTAGCATGGCCAGTCAACTTTACCTGCACATCTTTGGACTGTGGGAGGAAACCAGAGTGCCTAGAGGAAACCCACGCAGACACGGGGAGAACATGTCAACTCCACACATACAGTGATCTGAAGCCAGAATCAAACCCGGTCCCTGGTGCTGTGAGGCAGCAGTGCTACCACTGTGCCACCGTGCAGCCCCAGTCTTGTTTACTATCTATCCTTGTACTCCACTACTATTTTGGGGCCTATAGAAAACCCACATTAACATTTTCTGCCCCTTGGTATTTTTTAACTCCACCCATACAGATTCCACATCATGATTTTCTGAGCCAATATCTTTCCTCACTATTGCATTGATTTCCTAATTTAATAACAACGCTATCCCACCTTATTTCCCTTCTTGTCTGTCCTTCCTAAATGATGAATATCCCTGCATGTTCATTTCCCATC
Organism: Mustelus asterias; assembly: GCF_964213995.1. NCBI lineage: Eukaryota > Metazoa > Chordata > Chondrichthyes > Carcharhiniformes > Triakidae > Mustelus > Mustelus asterias. The sequence goes on along the minus strand of NC_135803.1, from coordinate 87,764,802 downwards.
CTTGGTAACTCTACAGCCATGTCTCTGTAATTTCAACTATACCATAACTGTTTATATCTGTTTATGCTGTTAATTATAGAGTCATAGAGGTTTACAACATGGAAACAGGCCCCTCGACCCTACTTGTCCATGCTGTCCTTTTTTAAACCACTAAGCTAGTCCCAATTGCCCGTGTTTGGCCCATATCCCTCTACAGCCATCTTAACGCATGTAACTGTCTAAATGCTTTTTAAAAGACAAAATTGTACCCGCCTCTGGCAACTCGTTCCAGATACTCACCACCCTCTGTGTGAAAGAATTGCCCCTCTGAATGCTTTTGTATCTCTCCCCTCTCACCTTAAACCTATGCCCTCTAGATTCAGACTCCCCTACCTTTGGGAAAAGATATTGACTATCTAGCTGATCTATGTCCCTCATTATTTTATAGACCTCTATAAGATCACCCCTCGGTCTCCTACGCTCCAGAGAAAAAAATCACAGTCTATCCAGCCTCTCCTTATAATTCAAACCATCAAGTCCTGGTAGCATCCTAGTAAATCTTTTCTGCAGTCTTTCTAGTTTAATAATATCCTTTCTATAACAGGGTGACCAGAACTGTACACAGTATTCCAAGTGTGGCCTTACCAATGTCTTGTACAACTTCAACAAGATGTCCCAACTCCTGTATTCAATGTTCTGACCAATGAAACCAAGCATGCCGAATGCCTTCTTCACCACTCTGTCCACCTGTGACTCCACTTTCCAGGAGCTATGAACCAGTATCCCTAGATCTCTCTGTTCTGTAACTCTCCCCAATGCCCTACCATTAACTGAGTAAGTCCTGCCCTGGTTCAATCTACCAAAATGCATCACCTCGCATTTATCTAAATTAAACTCCATCTGCCATTCATCTGCCCACTGGCCTGTTTGATTAAGATCCCATTGCAATCCTAGATTACCTTCTTCATTGTCCACGATGCCACCAATCTTGGTGTCATCTGCAAACTTACTAACCATGCCTCCTAAATTTTCATCCAAATCATTAATATAAATGACAAATAACAGTGGACCCAGCACCGATCCCTGAGACACACCGCTGGTCACAGGCCTCCAGTTTGAAAAACAACCCTCTACAACCACCCTCTGTCTTCCGTCATCATGACAATTTTGTATCCATTTCGCTACCTCACCCTGGATCCCATGATTACAGGGGCCTCCTGCACTTCCTGCCTCCCTCTACTCAGCCTGGTGGTCATTGATCCCCTTTCTGCCTGTTCAGTTTTTACCTGCAGTGATACCACCTCACCGAACATACTGTCCATGGCAATAACAGCATTGTGGATGCTCCCCAGTGAGTCCACCTGCCTCTCCAGTGCCAAAATGCAGTTAGCCAGGAGCTGCAATTGGACACACTTCCTGCACATGCAGTCACCAGGGACACTGGAAGTGTCTATGACTTACCACATTGCGCAGGAAGAACATATCACCAGTGCAAGCTCCACTGCCATGATTTTACAGTCACAAAGAGTACACAGGCCAAAGAGGTTGTACACTGGAGGCGGAGGGGCAAACGGGGTGTCCACTGGAGGCGGAGGGGCAAACAGGGTGTCCACTGGAGGCGGAGGGGCGGGTTAGTTGAATGCAGTGTTTTGGATTGAGTTAGTGAGAGCGTAGGTGATGGAGACAGCTGAGGGAGTGTGTGGGGATGGGGAATGGGTTGGGAATATGGGGGTTCAAAGGGATGAGGAGGGTTGGTTGTTGGGTAGTTGGGGAGGCTGGTGTACAGTCTTAGTGAGTAGGGTGTTGATGTACATTGGAATATTGCTCAATATGAATGGGTAGGCAGCTCTGAATCTTTCTGATTCCCTCATTTGTTGTGTTTCAGGTGAGCAGCGTGTCTGTTGAAGAGACTGAGAAGTTACTAAGGATCCAAAGTGTGCGAGGCTCTATCACATTCTGCGCCAGGTACTAAGTAACTAAGCTGCATAGGAATGCGTTGAATAACTCCACCTGCATGACCACATCTGCATTTACAGCATGATCACACTGCATTTCTGTATTAACAAGGTTCCTGTCCTAAACAGGTAATGTTAAACGTGAAGAGGGAGAAATTGCAATCAATAAATAACCCCAACATTCCCCATTGTGTTGGCCTGACACAGTATAATCATTAATTAACATTTATTTTTGAAAATCCTGTGCTCAGTGCGTACTTGATGTTTACAAGTGTCAAGTCATGTGTCTCTTTACATTATACTGTGGGTCGTATGCCAGTTATCCTTGTACTACACCTTCCCCACATCTTTACCCAACATTCTTGCATTACAATGGTGCTACTCAAGTTTCTGACTTTACAGAATTAGGTGGTTTGGAGAATTGGCAATGTTTCCAGATCTTACTCTGGTTACATTTGGAGGAAGGGCTAGGCTCTGTAGATTTGGGCAAACTTTGATCAAGAGTTTGCGCTCTGGGTTGTTTTCCTGGAACTTGGCTGCCATTTTCCAAACCTCTTTAACCACTCCTTGGAATTGAAGCTCTCCTTGTCAACTCCCCATCTGGTCCGCTCGATGACCACAAGCTTAGCCTGTTCTTTTCAGAGAGAATGTTCACTCTGATTGTTCTCGATATAAACTTGGTGTTTCTTTTTGTGTATGGTCCACCATAATCCTTGTGGGAGTTTACACTTCAGAAATGGAACCCCCTCATTCCCACTTGTTTCACAATTTTACCCAAATATTTGATTACACTCTTTTCCTGTTGTTTTTCGAGTTTATGGATCTTTTTATTCAGCTCAGCAACTCGTTTGGTAAGTTCCTTTGTCTTTGTTTCAGAGTTACCTGGACATTCAGTTCCTTTTGGAATCATTTCTCCCCTGGTCACTGACTACCCCTTAGACTCATTAAATTCACTTGTTAGATCCTCAATAAAATAATTGAGGATCTAACAAGTTAGTTCACCTTCTGGTTTGTAAAGGGAAAATAAAGATAGTAAGTTGGGGGGGTATTTGTTCGAAATTAATAACTAATTTTTAGGTAGCTAATTAAAATTTAACTTGTAATCTAACAGCTAATAGAGAGATAGTCATGTCTGTTTATTGGGTTATGTGTGTCTGCCTGTGCGATGTGGTCAATCATGGATGCTGAGAACCTCCCTGATAATTACATCTGCAGGAAGTGTACCCAGCTTCAGCTGCTCATCGAATGAATGGATCAATTTAAGCAGCAGTTAGAGGCACTAAGGAGCACTCAAATGGTGGAGAGCATCTTAGATAGAAGTTACAGAGCTATGGTAACACTCAAGGTACAGAAAGATAGATGGGTGACCATTAGATAGGGCAGGTAGTCAGTACAGGAGTCCCCTGTGGCTGCTCCCCTGTCTCAAGCATTCAATTTCGGATACTGATGAGGGGAATGGTCCATCAGGTGACAGCAGCAGCCAGAACAGTGGCACCATGGCTGGCCCTGCCATTCAGAGGAGAGGGACATTGCATAGTAGAGCCATAGTAATTGGGGATTCGATAGTCGGGGACACAGGTGCTTCTGTGGCCGAGAGAGAGACTCCAGGATGGTATGTGGCCTCCTTGGTGCCAGGGTCACGAATGTCTCTGAGCGGGTGCGGGGCATCCTGAAATTGGATGGGGAGAAATTTGTTAGGTGTGTCCAGGAGGGTTTTTTTGAAACAATATGTGGATAGTCTAACGAGAGAGGGGGCCAAACTGAACTTGGTATTGGGGAATGAGCCCAGCCAGGTGATCAAAGTTTCAGTGGGGGAGCATTTTGGGAATAGTGACCATAATTCCTTACGTTTTTCAATATGTATGGACAAGCACAAGAGTTGTCCTTGAGTGAATGTGTTAAATTGGGGGAAGGCCAACTATAACTGAATTAGGCAAGAATTGGAGAATGTGATTGGGAGCGGTTGTTTAAGGGTAAATCCACATCTGACATAGAAGTCTTTTAAAGGCCAGTTGATTAGGGTGCAGGACAGGCATTTTCCTGTGAAAATGAAGGACAGGAATGGCAAGATTCGGGAACCTTGGATGACAGTCAACAAAAAAAAAAGGAAGCGTGCATCAGGTCTAGGCAACTAGAAACAGGTGAGGCTGTTGAAGAATATAGAGAAAGTAGGAAGGCGCTCAAATGGGAGTTAGGAGAGCTTTAAGGGGCTGTGAAATGTCATTGGCCAACAGGGTTAAGGAGAATCCCAAAGCATTTTATACATAGATTAGGGGCAAGCGGATAGCTAGGATAAAAGAGGGAGATGATGTGTGGAGCCACAGGAAGTGGGTGAGATCCTTAAAGAGTACTTTGCATTGGTATTTGCCATATAAGAGATGATGAGGTTACGGTAGGGTGTGTGACTACTCTCTGGCAGGTCAATATAAAGAAGGAAATGTTGAGTGTCTTAAAATGTAATAAAGTAGACAAATCCCCTGAGAAAAAGGGAGTGGTAGAAGAGGTTTAACTGGTGGGACTGGTTAAGGTAGTGAAAGTAATCTCAAAAGGAGGAGGAGATGTAGAGAGTACACAGCCTCGGCACAGGCTGGAGGATGAAGTAGAAGCCGATCTTTTCAAAGACTTCACCTGTGTGGGTAAGGTTTACTCAGGTAGAACAGGGGAAGCAGGTAAGGAAGTGAAAATATTGAGAGATACAGGAGCTAGTATGTCTCTAATGGTAAAAGATGAAAATATTTGCACTCCTTCTGAAATACTGCCTGAGAGAAGGGTAATTTATGAAATAAATGGAGGGCAGAGTAGTGTTCCCCTGTGTAAAATAAGACTAGAAAGTCCTATCCAGTCTGGAGAAGTAACAGTGGGAGTGATAGAAAACCTAGTTGTTTCAGGAATACAATTTATTCTGGGAAATGATATAGTTGGATCACAAGTGGGAGTGATGCCCATGGTAGTAGAAAAGCCAAAAGGAAACCAGGGAATTGAGAAAGTGAAAGGAAAAGACACTGGAAATGTGTTGGACTGTGTGGTGACAAGATCCCACGGCCGTGAGTTAAAACAGGAAGGGAGAGCACAAAGGAAAGATGAAGGAGGTGAGGTTCAGTTAGCTGACACTATGATGAAATTGTAAAAGAAAAACCTGAGCAGGTACAGGATCAGACAGAGGTGTTTAATTCCGAAAGATTAAATAGGGTAGGTGAATTAGCTCAACAGCATTTGAAGGTAACACAGCACCCAATGAAGTCAGAAGCTGACAAGAAATCCACAATTGGGATAGTTTTCCCTGAGGGTAAAGTATTGGTGCTCTTACCAGTTGTAGGAGATCATTCTATAGTGAGATTTAGTGGTTCCTACCAAATTGGAAAAAAATTAAATAAGGCATATTATCTGGTAAGAATGCCAGATATGTCATGTAAACATGCTCAAACAATATTATGACAGGAGGAGGGAACCGGAGAAACTGGTATTAGTTACGTCCACTCAGAGCGAGGAATCAAATCCCGAAGATCTGGATTTTGATGTGCCTCAAAACAAATTAAACAATGCAGAAGTCCTCTCTTAAAGAGAGATGGGGATCTATATAGGAATAAAGTAGGGAGAATAGATGCCATAGTACATGAGGTTGACATAGGGAATGCTGTTCTAATAAAACAACACCCTTACAGGCTTAATCCTCTCAAAGCAGAGCAGGTATAAAAGGAAGTGAAAGCGATGCTATGAGATGACATAATAGAGTTGAGTCAAAGTGAATGGAGTTTGCCAATCGTGTTGGTCCCTGAACGTGATGGTACTGAACAATTCTGCGTGGATTATTGGAAGGTCAACGCAGTGACAAAAACGGATTCCTATCCAATCCCAAAGTTGGAGGAGTGTGTGGAGAAAGTCGTACAAGCCACATACCTCGCAAAAATGAACTTATTTCAGGATAACTGGCAAGTACCTTTCCATTGAAAAGTGGCCATGAGTAGGCTCAGGCTTCAGAAGAGGCTGACCTCCAGCGTTTTGCGCCATTTGGCAAGAAGAAGGTATGGCTGGATCCTAATGAAACGAATGAGATTGCCAATCGTAATTCCTGTCAACAGATCAGGAAATTGAAGATGGTCTGATTATCCGCAAGCCTGTGACTGTGCACTTGCTCGACGCAGGAAGAACACCCTTGCATGCACGAAGGGCCAGCACACGGGCATCAATAAGCGAAATGTCCACATGCAGGAGAAACTAGCCTGGATGAGGAGAATGAGACTTCTGAGGCATCTGCTTTGCAGATATAGGGAGTCCAAGAAGATCAATCAGCCTGTATCTGAAAGTGAAGGATAATGTCTTCAAGAATAAGCGTACCTTGATGGAGCACATTTACAAACTAAAGGCTAAAGCTCGGAGGAGCAGCGGAACTCGTAAACGACAAGCAGAAAGTCGGCAGACCAAGAAGGAAGTACCTTTGCCAAAAGTTCATGCTCAAGGAGAAACTGAAATCCTGAAAATTATTCACACAGGTAAACAAAAGAAGAAAGCTTGGACAAGAATAGTTACTAAAGTTTGCTTTGTCAGAGATGGATTCACTTGGAAATCTCCTAAAGAATAAAAGGTTAATCAGACCAATGGGTTTACATTTTAAGAAGGCCCATGTAATCCATCCAAAGCAAGTAAGTCTGATCACTCAAGAGCACATCCATCTGACTAATCTTCATGAGGACAAGATCACAGCACTGAAGCGAGAGTTCATCCTCCCGCAGAGATTAAAATGGAACAGAGTGTCATCACCTTTGAGGTTGACCCACTGGCGAAATCTTGTAAAAATGTGATTCTGTATCAGACTATAATGAAACTGTTAAAGACACAAGCTACTTGATGCAAGATCCAACAAAAAGAGAAAAACAGGACAGCATTTTGTAGTTCTGTAAATTTTTTTGTTATTCATGTATCGGTTTAAAGTGATGAAAGTCGAGAGAAAATAAGGAAACATTTTCCAAGAAAAAAATGAAGCCATCTTTTGATAATGATGGTTCATTTTTTCCTTGGAGGGGAGGTGTTATGAAGTTGCATATATAAGGTTAAAAATGTGGTGTTTGGTATTGAAAAGAAATGCTGAAACTGAAAGAAGAAATTTTATCGCATTGTCTCTTTAAAAACATGTACCTTTGTACTTGGGATTTTAAACTGCAGAAAGCAGGCTACAGAAGCCAATTTTGCAACATTTGTACCCAAAGCAGCAGCCAGAGTTCCAGCGTAGTAAAATAGGTTTTGAATTGGAATAATGATTTTAAAGCAAGCACTCAAAGGCACAATGAGTCTCTCATGTGGAATCCTGCAGTAATATATATAGCTTCATCAAATCACCATCTAAGTAGAAGGAAAAACCAACTCAAAGTATTCCAGACTGAAGCATTAGAAGAAAGTTCATACTTCCAACCGATGCCTGGTATTACATTTGCGAATGACTATTCTGTAATGATTTATTTCATTATTCCTGAATGAGACTTATAATTTAAACAGCATTCTGTTGGAGAGTTTATCCAGCTTGTTAATTGTTTTAATAAGGTTGTCACCAGATCTAAAATATAGACCGGTTAATTGTTCATGAGATAATGTCAGATCCTGCTTTAATTTTCCAAATGATGTGGAGATGCCGGCGTTGGACTGGGGTAAACACAGTAAGAAGTTTAACAACACCAGGTTAAAGTCCAACAGGTTTATTTGGTAGCAAATGCCATTAGTTTTCGGAGCGCTGCTCCTTCGTCAGATGGAGTGGAAATCTGCTCTCAAACAGGGCACAGAGACACAAACTCAAGTTACAGAATACTGATTAGAATGCGAATCTTTACAGCTAATCAGGTCTTAAAGATACAGACAATGTGAGTGGAGAGAGCATTAGGCACAGGTTAAAGAAATGTGTATTGTCTCCAGGCAGGACAGCCAGTGAGATTCTGCAAGTCCAGGAGGCAAGCTGTGGGGGTTACCGATAGTGTGACATGAACCCAAGATCCCGGTTTAGGCCGTCCTCATGTGTGCGGAACTTGGCTATCAGTTTCTGCTCAGCGACTCTGCGCTGTCGTGCGTCATGAAGGCCGCCTTGGAGAACGCTTACCCGAGGATCAGAGGCCGAATGCCTGTGACTGCTGAAGTGCTCACCCACAGGAAGAGAACAGTCTTGCCTGGTGATTGTCGAGCGGTGTTCATTCATCCGTTGTCATAGCCTCTGCATGGTTTCCCCAATGTACCATGCCTCGGGACATCCTTTCCTGCAGCGTATCAGGTAGACAACGTTGGCCAAGTTGCAAGAGTAGGAACCGTGTACCTGGTAGATGGTGTTCTCACGTGAGATGATGGCATCCGTGTCGATGATCCGGCACGTCTTGCAGAGGTTGCTGTGGCAGGGTTGTGTGGTGTCGTAGTCACTGTTCTCCTGAAGGCTGGGTAGTTTGCTGCGGACAATGGTCTGTTTGAGGTTGTGCGGTTGTTTGAAGGCAAGAAGTGGGGGTGTGGGGATGGCCTTGGCAAGATGTTTGTCTTCATCAATGACATGTTGAAGGCTCCGGAGGAGATGTCGTAGCTTCTCCACTCCGGGGAAGTACTGGACGACGAAGGGTACTCTGTCCACCGTGTCCCGTGTTTGTCTTCTGAGGAGGTCGGTGCAGTTTTTCGCTGTGGCGCGCGGAGCTGTCGATCGATGATACTAATTATACCAACTACAAAGAACACCCTGCGTCTGAAGGACTTTTAACATGTTTCCCTTTTCTTTGCCAAGTTCAATTGCTTTGCTTGGGTTTTGTATTTTAACAGAGTCTGCTTGACTTTATTCTGCTGTTCCCCAATTCTGCTGTTCAAGGCAGTCTTCATTTATTTATGCTGCTAAAGGGTTATGTACTCCCTTTTATCTTGAAGGATAAATAGTTGTTCTTTCAACCATTTATTTTCTTGTTCGCATTTTGCCAAATCACTCTGTTCTTCAGTGCAATGTTTTGTCACTACTGATAGTACCAACACAGTTTTTTTCTGAAATAGTTCTGAACATTTTTTTCACTCTTCATGTTTATCCAGGGGCACATGTTGATTCTTCAAGGCAGCAAGTTCTTTGTGATCTTTTTCTACCTGCTGTTGTGCCTGGCTGTACTTATGGTTGAGTTCTTCCAATTCCTCTTCAATTTGTCAACAATGGGAGTTCAGAGTTGCTATTTATGCTTGCTGAGTCTATATGCAACAGATTTGAGTATTCTTCTCAAGATTCAACTCTTTGTTTCTTTCAAAGCCTCTTTCTACCTTCGGGACACCTCAGACATATGCTTGCTCAGATCCTGAATAGTTTGGTTCATTGAAGCCTTTAGGTTTATCATATGTTTTCAAAGGTATACACACAGCTCGAACCTTATGATTCAAATCTTCCAATTCAGCCTTGATATGAACATTTCCGATCTTATTTTTGTCTTTTTCTTTCTCTACCTGCAGCAGAGCTTTATCCTTCTCCTTCATTTGGTTTTGCTCTTAATCAGGCCTGTTTCCATAGAATCATATAGTGCAGAGGAGGCCCATTGAGTCTGCACTGACACACAAGAAACACCTAAACTCCCACCTAATCCATTTACCAGCACTTGGCCCATTGCCTTGAAAGTTATAATGTGCCAAGTACTCATCCAGGTACTTTTTAAAGGATGTGAGGCACCCCGTCTCCAGTGGAGTCTTTATTTATTCCAGTTCTGTCGTCATAGTCAGGTGGCTCAGCACTGTCCCAGCTGCTGCAGTATGGGAAATGTATCCGGATTTTCTAACAGATTTATTTTTAAGGCTTAAAGGCTGGTTCGCTGTCTGAATGCTGCTGCCATGTGGTTTGGTTGGCTAATATCCTTTTTCCCTTTTGTGGCTTTACTGGGGATTTTCTATTCCTGTTTTTAAGCTCTCTGCCCTCCTAAAGATCAAAATATTTGTCAAAGGCATTTAAATATCTCATCAAAGCTGGTTGAGGGTTTATCAATGCATTGCATTTGGATTACTTCATCCACAGACTCACTAAACGAGTATAGAAATGTATTCATCTGTATTTCCTCTGATTTCTCACTTAGACCTGATTTACTCTGGTACCTTAAAAATTTATTCTCCAAGATGCCCAATTTTGCATTTGGTTGAGCCCTTGGAAGTCAGTTTATTTATCCATGGTTGTTTAAAGATTTTTGTGAGTACATGTTTAAATGCTGTGCAGGTTTTAAAGGTGGTGCCGCAGTGAGCATTTCTTCAAAGCGTCTTCCTGTGCTTTTTGTGTTTTGGTGGGATCCTGCTGCGTTGGTGGTCCAATCTCTTTGTCTTTTGTTTTGTGCAGTACTTAATCAAGTATTCTGGGCCTTCCCTGTATATTGGCGCATTTTCAAGTGTTTTAACATTGTCTCCCATCTTTGGCTGTGATTTCTAAACTGCCAATTTAAAAATTATTTTGCAATAAGCTTGGCTGCCATGTAATATGATGGCTGACTCTGAACCCAGGCTGTCCACGGTGCTTTTGGAAATGGGCTGCCCTGACTTTTAAAAGACTGAAAATGTTTTAAATCTTGTTCTTGTCAAGTTATTTTTTAGCTTACCCCTGCTAGGTCCTTTGACTTTGCACTCTGTGGGTATTCAAACTGGACTTCCACAATTTATGGAGTCCAAAGCTGCATAATGGATTTTTTTCTTCTTCTACTATTTACTTCCAATTCTGCTATGTAGCTTCTCTCAGGCAATTCCCCTCTGTGCCTTAGCTTCAGGTACTTTCAGTCAGGTCAGAATGCTGCTCTTTTTCCAGCTTCTCTGAGGTTTTGTGTTTTTCCAAGAGCTGCCACCATGTTGTATGTGCAAGGGGTTCTGAGTCTTATATGGTTGAAATTAAGTGTTTATTGATAACTCCAACTTGTCCCTCAGCCCTGTCAATTCTGATAACCCTGAAAACTTTTCCTCTTCAGATAATTAATTCAATTTCCTTTTGAATGCCTCACTTGAATCTGCCTCCATCACATTTCCAGGCACCGCATTGCTGATCCTAACTACTCGCTGCTTTATTAAACTCATTCTCCTGTTGCCTTTGTCAGTTACCTTAAATCAGTGACCTCTGATTACTGACCTTTCTGCCAATAGGAACATTTTCTCCCTATCAACTCTGTCCAGATCCACACCATTTTGAATATCTCCATTAAATCTCTTCTCAACTTTCTCAGCTTCTCCAATCTATCCATGGAACTGAATTCCTCACCCCAGAATAGATTCTTGTGAATCTATTCTGCACTCTCTCATTTCTTTGCATCTTTATTAAAGTCTAGATCCAGAACTGGACACAATACTGTAGCTGAGGCTGAAGCCTCAGTTTAACATAATCTTGTACTCTCTGCCCCTATTCATAAAGCCCAGAATCCTGTAATCCATATTCACAACTATCACTTTGTACACATTTACCTCCAGGTTCTTCTGCTCCTGTGCCCTCTTTGAAATTGGACTTTTCATTAAATTGTACCTCCTCATGGCATGGGGTTTGTGTCAGGGGGGTGGGGGGGGTGCACTGGTTTGGGGGGTAGGTAATTGGAACATTGGATGGTCAGGCTGTGGCACTGTACCACCACCTACCTGCTGCCTCCTGCTATTTTACCAGTGGCCAGGAGAGGTGTTGGGTATCCCACTCACCTACAGACCAATTCTGGCCGATCAATGGCCAATTAAGGGCCTCCTCCCAGCAATACTGGTGAAACCGAGCAGACTGCTAACTGAGCAAGGATGGAGTGCCTCTTTCTTGGATACCTTGTGATCAATGGAGACCCCTCCTCCCCCCCCAAGTAATTCTCCCCACCACTCGGAACAAGACTGCTGCTCCCTCTCTGATTGGCTGGCAGCTCTCGGAGACTGAACTTCCTCTCTCTCAGGAGCAGAAGGCAAGTTTTTGGCTGTAAAATATCTGCAGAGTATTGCCAACCAAGCAGAAGTGAGCATACCCCTAATTTCCACGTTGGTGACGGGGCCCACCCCACAGTCCCTGCCCCAGTGTACATTTCAGCCCTTGATTTTTTTTTTAAAAATCACTATCCTCTTGTAATTTTGTACCATTCACCCAAATCTGAGGAGGTCTTGTGGTGTCGTGGGGAATGTCCCTGCCTCTGAGCCAGAGGTTCCGGGTTCGAGTCCCACCCCAGGGCAAGATGGCCAAGGCAGGTGTGGTTCATAATGTGGCCAAGCAGGTTGAGTCTCAGTAAATACTGCCAGCACACGATAATGGCAGGAAGAGTGGAAGAGATTCCTGGTCAGACATGTGATGGAAAGAAGATTGGAGCCTTTACCATCACCATCCACAGCTCCAGACTACAACATACAGGGGTCTGTTACCACAGCAACTCAGACTCATTCAATTGGTTGATTATCTCAGTTGGCTGGGCAGCCGAGGAGGATCAAATTGATGCCAACAGCATGGGGTTTAATCCCCATTCCGGCTGGGGTGGATTAGGGACCTGACTCCAGGTGCTCCGGTTTCTTCTCACAGTCCAAAGATGCGAGGGTTAGGTTGATTGGCCATGATAAATTGCCCCTTAATGTCAGGGGGATTAGGAGGGTAAATATGTGGGGTTATGGGGACAGGACAGGACCTGGGTGGGATTGTTGTCAGTGCAGGCTCAATGGGCCAAATGGCCTCTTTCTGCACCGTAAATTCTATGATTGTATGATCCTTGTCCTATCTGTGTTGGAGATTATGGCACTGTGGGTAGGACATGCTCTCAGGCAGAGAACAGAAGAAGGCATGAACATCTAAATCTAGGTCATTGACATATTTCAGAACAATCCAGACCCATGGGAATCCCACTATTTATGCTCCTCCAGTCCTCTGTCTCAGTGTGTCTCGCTCTCTCTCTCTCTCTGCCTTTGCAAGTCCAAATATACTGATCAGCCTCTGTGTTACCTTAAATCCATTCATTCAATTTATTTGAAGCTTTTACCCTTCTCATAAACACCACAATGAGGAACTCTGTGGAAAATGAAACTCAGAATCTTTAAAACAGCCAATGAATCGCCAGTTTTGAACAATTGCCCAAGATCCCTCATGTTTAATTTTGGCTTAATGCAGTCTGAATGTAGATTATTCACCGATAGATATCTTCAGTCAGCTGTACAGCTGAGAAACTTTTCTGGAGCTTCTAACACTTTCTGCAAAGTGATATCTCCTGAGGCCAGTGGCAATGAAAGAACTCCAACTACAATTGATGTGTGTACAGAACTCATCATTACTTGGAAATATCAGGAAGAGCTTGTCACTATGAATTAAATAGCAGTAACTATTATTTAGATAATATGATTATTTTTATATTATCCTTTCTCTATTCTCTGTCAGCTCCTCTGCAGAATGTGGCGAGTGGCTGGCTGTCATTAGCAAAGCGGTGGAGAATTATCAGAAGATGCAGACGTTGCTGGCGCTGAGAGGAAATGCTGAGGTCAGTGTTGGAGCAGAGAACTCTCTGATTATTACCTTCCTGATATTGATACAAAACACCTTGATCTCTTACTTCAGAATAAGACACTGACTTAGACAAGGAGACAGAGAGCAATGTATCTCAGTTTGCTGACGATACAAAACTAGATGGGAATGTAAGAAGTGAGGAGGAAACACAAAGACTGCAAAGAGATAGTGACAGATTTGAGAGTGGGAAACAAGGTGGCGATAGAGTATTAAGTGTGGAAATGTGAGATTCACTTTGGGTGTTAGAATGGAAAAAACAGAACAATTGTTAAAAGATTAGAAATTTGTAAGTGTTGATATTCAAAGGGACTTGGATGTGTTTGCACAATGAATACTTGGATTAAATTGCATCTATTGTAGTGTAAGAGGGCTAACAGGTAAGGCTGAAGAACTCAGGGCATGGATAGGTACATGGGACTGAGATATAACCATAACTGAAACATGGCTAAGTGAGGGACAAGATTGGCAGCTTAATGTTCCAGGGTACAGGTGCTTTAGGCGGGAAAGAGGTGGAGGTAAGAGAGGAGGGGATTTACATTTTTGATCATGGCAGTCAGAGATGAAATAACCGAGGCAACATCCAGCGAGGCTTTGTGGGTGGAACTAAGAAATAAGAAGGGGATGATAACCTTATAGGAGTTGTACTATAGGCCCTCAAATAGTCAACAGGAATTAAAAGAACAAATATGCAGGGAGATTGGAGAGACTTGCAGGAATAATAGTGTTGCCATAGTAGGGGATTTTAATTTTCTGAACATAAACTGGGACTGCCATAGTGTTAAGGGCTTAGATGGGGTGGAATTTGTTAAGTGTGTTCAGGAAAGTTTCCTCCGGCAGTATGTGGAGGGACCTACTCTTTGGAAATAGGGCAGGGCAAGTGACTGAGGTAACGGTGGGGGACCACTTTGGGACCGTGACCATTGTTCTATTAATTTTAAACTAGTTATGGAAGGGGACAAAACTGGTCCACAGGTGCAAGTTCTAAATTGGGCCAAGATGAATTTTGATTGAATTAGACAGGAGCTTACAAGGGTTAATTAGAGTGGCTTGTTTGAAGGCAAAGGGACCTCCAGGTAGGAGGCCTTTAAAAGTGAAATAGCTAGAGTTCAGGGTCTATGTGTTCCTGTTGGCGTGAAGGGCAAGGTTGGCAGGAGTAGGGAACCCTGGATGACAAAACATAGAGGTTTTTTTGGAAAAAGGAGGCGTGGCTCAGGCAACTGGAATCAAGGGATTCCCTGGAGGTGTACAGGGGGAATATACTCAAGAAGAAAATTAAGAGGGCATAAGGTAGCTTTGGCTGAGAGGATTAAGGAGAATCCAAAGAGATTCTAAGTATATTAAAGGAAAAAGTATAACTAGAGAGTGAATAGGACCCATCAAGGACCAAAGTGGATACATATGTGTGGAACCACAGGAGATGGTCGAAATTCTCCATGAATATTTCTCCTCTGTGTTTACCGTGGAGAAAGACATGAAGACTTGGGAACCTGGGAAAGTTCGTGGTGATATATTGGGGACAGTTCACATTACAGTAGAGGAGATGATGGATGTATTAAAATGTATGAAGGTGGATAAATCTCCTGGCCCTGACCAGGTATATCTGCGTGAGGCTAGAGAAGAAATTTTGGGAGCCCTGGCTGAGATATTTGCATCAGCGTTAGCCACGGGTGAGGTACCAGAAGACTGGAGGGTAGCAAAGAAAATCCTGAGAATTATAGACCAGTAAGTTACTAGAGAGGATTCTGAGGGATAAGATATACAGGCATTTGGAAAGACAGGGTTTGATTAGGAGTCAGCACAGCTTTGTGCATGGGAAATTATGCCTTGCAAATTTGTTAGAGTTATTTGATGAAGTGACCAGGAAAGTTGATGAGGGCAGGACAGTAGACGTAGTCTATATGGTCTTCAGTAAGGTCTTTGATAAAATTCCACATGGTAGGCTGCTCTGGAAGGTTGGATCACATGGAATCCAGGGAACAGAAACATAGGAGCAGAAGGAGGCCATTTAGCCCTTTGAGCCTGCTCCGCCATTCATTAAGATCATGGCTGGTCATCCAACTCAGTAGCCTAATCCTGCTTTTTCCCCATAACCTTTGATCCCATTTGCCCCAAGTGCTATATCCAGCTGCCTCTTGAATGTATTCAATGTTTTGGCATCAACTACTTCCTGTGGTAATGAATTCCACAGGCTCACTACTCTTTGGGTGAAGAAATGTCTCCTCACCTCTGTCCTAAATGGTCTACCCTGAATCCTCAGACTGTGACCCCTGGTGCTGGACTCACCCACCATCGGAACATCCTCCTCTCGACAGGACATCTATCCTGACGAGACATGTTAGAATGTTAAAAGTCTCTATGAGAACCCCCCTCATTCACCTGAACTCCAGTGAAAATAATCCTAACCTAGTCAATCTCTCCTCATACATCAGTCCCGCCATCCCCGGAATCAGCTTGGTAAACCTTCGCTGCATTCCCTTGAGAGCAAGAACATCCTTCCTCAGAAAAGGAGACCAAAACTGCCCACAATACTCTCGGTGTGGCCTCACCAAGGCCCTGTATAGTTGCAACAACACATCCCTGCTCCAGTACTCGAAACCTCTCACAATGAAGGCCAACATACCATTTGTCATCTTTACAGCCTGCTGCACCTGCATGCTTACCGTCAGTGACTGGTGCACAAGGACACCCAGGTCCCACTGCACACTCCCCTCTCCCAATTTACAGGAAAACCTGGCAAATTAGATATACAATTGGCTTGATGGTAGGAAGCAGAGGGTAATGGTGGAAGGATGCTTGTCGGACTGGAGGCCTGTGACTAGTGGTGTGCCTCGGGGGTTGGTGCTGGGCTCCTTGCTGTTTGTTACATATAATCAATGATTTGGATGAGAATGTACAAGGCATGATCAGTAAGTTTGCAGATGACACTAAGATAGCTGGTATTGTAGACAGTGAGGAAGGTTATCAAAAATTGCAGCAGAATCTTGATCAGCTGGGGAAGTGGGCCAAGAAATGGCAAACAGAGTTCAATACAGATAAGTGTGAGGTGTTGCATTTTGGAAAGTCAAATCAAGGTAGGACTTTCATGGTGAATGGTAGGACCTTAGGGATTATCATAGAACAGAGGGACCTTGGAGTTCAGGTGCCTGGTTCTCTAAAGGTAGAGTCACAGGTAGATAGGGCAGTGAAGAAGTCTTTTGGCATGTTGGCATTCATCAATCAGGGCGTTGAGTATAGAAGTTGGGAAGTTATGTTGCAGTTGTGCAGGACGTTGGTGAGGCCGCACCTGGAGTATTATGTTCAGTTTTGGTCATGTTGCTATAGGAAAGATGTTATTAAACTGGAGGGAGTGCAGAAGAGATTTACAAGGATGTTGCCAGGACTCAAGGAACTGAGTTATAGGGAGAGATTGGACAGGCCAGGACATTTTCTTTGGAGCATAGGAGACTGAGGGGTGATCTTATAGAGGTGGACGGCACAGTGGTTAGCATTGCTGCCTCACAGCGCCAGGGACCCGGGTTCAATTCCCAGCTTGGGTCACTGTCTGTGTGGAGTTTGCACATTCTCCCCATGTCTGCGTGGGTTTCCTCCCACACTCCAAAGATGAGGGTTAGGTGGATTGGCATGCTAAATTGCCCCTTAATGTCAGGGTAAATGTTAGGGTAAATACATGGGGTTATGGTGATAGGGTCTAGGTGGGATTGTGGTCGGTGCAGACATGATGGGCCAAATAGCCGCCTCCTGCACTGTAGGGATTTTATGATTCTAGGTGTATAAAATCATGAGAGGCATGGATAGGGTGAATGCACTCGAGTCTTTTTCCTAGGAACAAAGAACAAAGAAAATTACAGCACAGGAACAGGCCCTTCGGCCCTCCAAGCCTGCACCGACCTTGCTGCCCGACTGAACTAAAACCCCCTATCCTTTCGGGGACCGTATCCCTCTATTCCCATCCTATTCATGTATTTGTCAAGACGCCTCTTAAATATCACTATCGTATCTGCTTCCACAATCTCCTCCGGTAGTGAGTTCCAGGCACCCTCTGTACATCTCCTTTAAACCTTGCCCTTCGCATTTAAACCTATGAACCCTAGTAATTGACTCTTCCACCCTGGGAAAAAGCTTCTGACTATCCACTCTGTCCATGCCCCCCATAATCTTGTAGACTTCGATCAGGTCACCCCTCAACCTCCGTCGTTCCAGTGAGAACAAACCAAGTTTCTCCAACCTCTCATAACTAATGCCCTCCATACCAGGCAACATCCTGGTAAATTTTTCCTGTACCCTCTCCAAAGCCTTCACATCCTTCTGGTAGTGTGGCGACCAGAATTGAACACTATATTCCAAGTGCGGCCTAACTAAGGTTCTATAAAGCTGCAAGATTTTTAAACTCAGTGCCCCGGCCGATGAAGGCAAGCATGTCGTATGCCTTCTTGACTACCTTCTCCTTTCGGTGACCTGGGTACCTGTACACCCAGATCCCCCTGCCTATCAATACTCTTGAAAGTTCTGCCATTTACTGTATATTTCCTATATGTATTAGACCTTCCAAAATGCATTCGTCCGGATTAAACTTCATCTGCCATCTCTCCGCCCAAGTCTCCCACCGATCCATGTCCTGCTCTATCCTCTGATGGTCCTCATCACTATCTGCGAATCCACCAACCTTTGTGTCATCCGCAAACTTGCTAATCAAACTAGTTGTATATAAATGATTTGGAAGAAAATGTATGTATATATATATTACAAACAGGAAAGGTCCCAGCACTGATCCCTGAGGAACGCCACTTGTCACAGCCCTCCATTCAGAAACGCACCCTTCCACTGCTACCCTCTGTCTTCTATGATCAGAGTAAGAGTTTTAACAACACCAGGTTAAAGTCCAACAGGTTTATTTGGTAGCAAATACCATTAGCTTTCGGAGCGCTGCTCCTTCGTCAGATGGAGTGGAAATGTGGAAATTCTATGATCAGGCCAGTTCTGTATCCACCTTGCCAGCTCACCTCTGATCCCAAGCGACTTCACCCTCTGCACCAGTCTGCCACAAGGGACCTTGTCAAAGGCCTTACTAAAGTCCATGTAGACAACATCCACTGCCCTATCCTCATCAATCATCTTCGTCACTTCCTTGAAAAACTCGATCAACTTAGAGAGGCACGACCTCCCCTTCACAAAACTATGTTGCCTCTCGTTAAAACGTCCACTTATTTCCAAGTGGGAGTAAACCCTGACTTGAAGAACCCTCTCCTAAAATTTCCCTACCACTGACGTCAGGCTCACTGGCCTGTAATTACCTGGATTATTCTTGCTACCCTTCTAAAACAAAGGAACAACATTGGCTATTCTCCAATCCTCTGGGACCTCCCCTGTAGCCAGTGAGGATACAAAGATTTCTCTCAAGGCCCCTGCAATTCTCTCCCTTGCTTCTTTCAGTATTCTGGGGAATATCCCATCAGGCCCTGGGGACTTGTCTACCTTAATGTTTTTCAAGAACCCCAATACCAGCTCCTTTTGGATCTCAACATGACTCAAACTATCTACACACCCTTCCCCAGACTCATCATCCACCAAGTCCTTCTCTTTGGTGAATACTGACGCAAAGTACTCAGTTAATACCTCGCCTATTTCCTGTGGCTCCACGTCCAAATTCCCTCCCCTGTCCTTGAGTGGGCCAACCCTCTCCCTGGCTACCCTCTTGCTCTTTATATATGTATAAAAAGCCTTGGGATTTTCCGTAAACTTGCTGGCCAATGACTTTTCATGACCCCTTTTAACCCTTCTTACTCCTTGCTTAAGTTTCTTTCTATTTTCTTTGTATTCCACACTTCCTTCGTGTGTTCCCAATCTCCTAGCTTTGGCAAATGCTTCCTTTTTCTCTTTGACAAGGCTCACAATATCTCTCGTTATCCAAGATTCCCAAAATTTGCCATACTAATCCTTCATCCTTACAGGAATGTGCCGGTCCTGAATCCCTATCAACTTATGCTTGAAAGCCTCCCACATGCCAGATGTGGATTTGCCCTCAAACATCTGCCTCCAATCTACATTCGTCAGTTCCTGCCTAATATTGTTGTAATCAGCCTTCCCCCAATTTAGCACCTTAACTTGAGGACAACATTTATCTTCATCCATCAAAGAACAAAGAACAATACAGCACAGGAACAGGCCCTTTGGCCCTCCAAGCCCGCGCCGCTCCCTGGTCCAAACTAGACCATTCTTTTGTATCCCTCCATTCCCACTCTGTTCATGTGGCTGTCTAGATAAGTCTTAAACGTTCCCAGTGTGTCCGCCTCCACCACCTTGCCCGGCAGCGCATTCCAGGCCCCCACCACCCTCTGTGTAAAATACGTCCTTCTGATATCCGTGTTAAACCTCCCCCCCATTCACCTTGAACCTATGATCCCTCGTGAACGTCACCAACGACCTGGGAAAAAGCTTCCCACCGTTCACCCTACCTATGCCTTTCATAATTTTATACACCTCTATTAGGTCACCCCTCGTCCTCCGTCTTTCCAGTGAGAACAACCCCAGTTTACCCAATCTCTCCTCATAACTAAGCCCTTCCATAGCAGGCAACATCCTGGTAAACCTCCTCTGCACTCTCTCCAAAGCCTCCACGTCCTTCTGGTAGTGTGACGACCAGAACTGGACGCAGTATTCCAAATGCGGCCGAACCAATGTTCTATACAACTGCAACATCAGACCCCAACTTTTATACTCTATGCCCCATCCTACAAAGGCAAGCATGCCATATGCCTTATTCACTACCTTCTCCACCTGTGACGTCACCTTCAAGGATCTGTGGACTTGCACACCCAGGTCCCTCTGCGTATCTACACCCTTTATGGTTCTGCCATTTATCGTATAGCTCCCCCCTACGTTAGTTCTACCAAAATGCATCACTTTGCACTTATCTGGATTGAACTCCATCTGCCATTTCCTTGCCCAAATTTCCAGCCTATCTATATCCTTCCGTAGCCTCGGACAATGTTCCTCACTATCTGCAAGTCCAGCCATTTTCGTGTCGTCCGCAAACTTACTGATCACCCCAGTTACACCTTCTTCCAGATCGTTTATATAAATCACAAACAGCAGAGGTCCCAATACAGAGCCCTGCGGAACACCACTAGTCACAGGCATCCAGCCGGAAAAAGACCCTTCCACTACCACCCTCTGTCTTCTGTGACCAACGCCGGCATCTCCACATTCTGTGACCAAGCCAGTTCTCCACCCATCTAGCCACCTCCCCCTTTATCCCATGAGATCCAACCTTTTGCATCAACCTACCATGTGGGACTTTGTCAAACGCTTTACTAAAGTCCATATAGACGACATCCACGGCCCTTCCGTCGTCAACCATTCTAGTCACTTCTTCAAAAAACTCCACCAGGTTAGTGAGGCATGACCTCCCTCTCACAAAACCATGCTGACTATCGTTAATGGGTTTATTCCTTTCTAAATGCGCATACATCCTATCTCTAAGAATCCTCTCCAACAACTTCCCTACCACGGACGTCAAGCTCACCGGCCTATAATTTCCTGGGTTATCCTTCCTACCCTTCTTAAATAACGGGACCACATTAGCTATCCTCCAATCCTCTGGGACCTCACCTGTGTCCAGTGACGAGACAAAGATTTGCGTCAGAGGCCCAGCGATTTCAGCTCTCGTCTCCCTGAGCAGCCTGGGATAGATTCCATCAGGCCCTGGGGATTTGTCAGTCTTTATATTCCCTAAAAAACCTAACACTTCCTCCCTTGTAATGGAGATTTTCTCTAACGGGTCAACGCTCCCCTCCGAGACACTCCCAGTCAACACATCCCTCTCCTTTGTGAATACCGACGCAAAGTATTCATTTCGGATCTCCCCTACTTCTTTGGGCTCTAAGCATAATTCCCCACTTTTGTCCCCGAGAGGTCCGATTTTTTCCCTGACAACCCTTTTGCTCCTAATGTATGAATAAAATGCCTTGGGATTCTCCTTAATCCTGTCTGCCAAGGACATTTGGTGACCCCTTTTTGCCCTTCTAATTCCTCGTTTGAGTTCTTTCCGACTTTCTTTGTATTCCTCCAGAGCTCTCTCCGTTTTTAGCTGCCTGGACCTAACGTACGCCTCTCTTTTCTTTTTGACCAATCACTCAATTTCCCTGGTTATCCACGGTTCTCGAATCCTACGCTTCCTATCCTTCTTTTTTACAGGCACATGCCTATCCTGCAGCCCTAACAACTGTTCCTTAAAAGACTCCCACATGCCAGATGTGGATTTACCCTCAAACAGCCTCTCCCAATCAACAGCTGCCAAATTCTGCCTAATCCCACTAAAGTTAGCCTTCCCCCAATCCAACACCTTACCCTTGGGACACCACTCATCCTTTTCCATCACTATCCTAAAGCTAACAGAATTGTGGTCACTATTTGCCACATGTTCCCCTACTGAAACTTTGAAGACCTGACCGGGCTCATTCCCCAGTACGAGGTCCAGTATAGCCCCCTCTCTAGTCGGGCTATCTACATATTGTTCCAAAGAACCTTCCTGTACGCATTTTACAAATGCCTCCCCATTCAGACTCCCAGCCCTACGCGATTTCCAGTCTATACCAGGGAAATTGAAGTCTCCCACTACAACAACCCTATTTTTCCTGCACCTATCCATTATCTCCTGACATATCCGTTCTTCCACTTCCCATGGGCTGTTGGGGGGCCTGTAGTACACCCCCAACATAGTGACTGCGCCCTTCCTGTTTCTGAGCTCCACCCACAGTGTTACACGACCCCTCTGAATTGTCCTCCCTCTGCACCGCTGTAATATGCTCTCTAACTAATACTGCTACTCCCCCACCTCTTTTGGCCCTCCCTCTGTCTCGCCTAAAACACTTGTACCCCGGAATATTCAGCTGCCAGTCCTGTCCCTCTTTCAACCAAGTCTCTTGTCACCGCAACCACATCCAAATTCCTCGTAAGCATTCAGGCCCTAAGTTCGTCTGTCTTACCTGCTATGCTCCTTGCATTGAAGTAGATGCACTCCAGACCTCCAGGCCCAGTGAGGTCATCCTCCCTCAGAGTGCTCTTCTTCTTTGCCAGCCTTGTCCTGGCCCCAAGCTCGTCCCCAGCCTCTAAATCAGTACCTTAAAGCTTTCTGAGTTGTGGTCACTGTTCCCGAACTGCTCACCTGGCTGAGCTCATTCCCCAATACCAGGTCCACTACGGCCCCTTCCCTAGTTGGACTATCTACATACTGCTTCAAGAAGCCCTCCTGGATGCTCCTTGCAAACTCTGACCCATCCACACCCTGAGCACTGAGTGAGTCCCAGTCAATATAGGGGAAGTTAAAATTTCCCACCACAACCCTGTTATTTTTGCACCTTATCAAAATCTGTCTACATATCTGTTCTTCTATCTCCCGTTGGGGAAATAGAGGAACAAATGTTGGGGAATCGAGAACGAGAGGGAAAGGTTTAATTTAAGAGGGGAAAGAATTAATGGGAACCTGAGGAGCAACATTTTTACAGAATATGTATGTGGAATGAGCTACTGGAGGAGGCAGTTGAGGCAGGGACATTGACAACATTTCAAAGGCATTTGGACAGGTACATGGATAGGAAAGGTTGAGAGTGAAATGGGCCAAATGCAGGCAAATAGGGTTGTTTGGATGGGTATTTTAGTTGGCATGGACCAGTTTGAGCTGAAGGGCCCATCTCTGTGCTGTAGGTTCTATGATTCTATGAATACAGAACTTTAGCATGTAGGTACACTAAGCAGTTAGGAAGCCAAATGGGATAAAGACATTTTTAACATTCCTACAGGGTTTTGGTGATTCCACACTTGGAGTACTGTGAACAAATTATTCCAATATCCTCTCGACCTTCTTTTCCCTAAGGAAAATGTTGTAACTTCTCAAATCTACTTTCATAACTGACGTTCCTTATCCTTGGAATGATTCTCATGAATCTTTTCTGCACGCTCTCCTATGTTGCCACATCTTTCCTAAAGTGCAGCTTTCAGAACTGAACACAAAACCTGCTTATTCTTGCACTCTATGCCCATGTTAATAAAGTAAAAAGTCTCACAACACCAGGTTAAAGTCCAACAGGTTTATTTGGTAGCAAAAGCCACTAGCTTTCGGAGCGCTGCTCCTTCATCAGGTGAGTGGGATTTCAGTTCATCTTCTTGGAGATCCTCTCCACTTGGAGCCGGCACCTGATGAAGGAGCAGTGCTCCGAAAGCTAGTGGCTTTTGCTGCCAAATAAACCTGTTGGACTTTAACCTGGTGTTGTGAGACTTCTTACTGTGTTTACCCCAGTCCAACGCCGGCATCTCCACATCATGTTAATAAAGCCCAAGATACTATCTGCTTTGTTAACGGCTCTATCAACCTCTCCTGCCACCTTCGATGATCTGTGCTAATATACACCAGGCCCCTCTGCTCCTGCACATCCGTTACAATTTATATTGTCTCTCCATGAATCACTTAACATGTTGTTATTCTTTGATTCTTAGTATAACCTGGAGATAACTTGGGGAGAACCCAGCGGCAGTCCCCCCGTGTAGGACAGGAGACCTCCAGATATGTGTGAATAATTGTCAGTGGACAGTCAAAACCTGCACTGTGATCTGATGTGTGGGCAAGATGCTCAGTGTGTGGTTTATAGTTGAACGACATTGTGCTGACACAGTTGGGGAATCAATTGCAGCATTAAGTGATGGGATAATTCGCTGGAGGATTGGCAGGCCTGAACCATTCTCAAAGAAGGTTCTGCAGAGTCAAATCATCAGAAAAATCACTAAAGACAGTGCAGAAACAGATAACCAATGATGAACAACAGCACTAGACTTGCACCCCTTCAGTAAACGGGCCCTCAAGTCTTTAAGATACAAACTATTGGTGACGAGAGCAATAAATCCCATAGGGTCTTGTCTTTATACAGCAACCAGTAAGAAAATAATCCAGGCCATAAACAACATGGCTAAAATGTGGGACCAATTTTCTATTGAAATGCCTGAATTATCAGCTGGAGGCTCACACCAGAAGAGGAAGATACATAAGTTCTTGGTGATAGGACAGAAGGGTTGCACACTGAACTCCTGTCCTGTTTAAAGCTGTGGCCCCTCCGCTTACTGCATTTCTACCTAACTATAACCTCTCATCCTCAGCACCTCCTCTCTGTCAGTTTGGATCTCAGATGTTTGTAATCAATGACAGTTTCTCTGTGTACTCTCCCTCCAGCTCTCCCATATGAAGACTGAGTCTGGTCTGGGTGCCAAGCCGCCAATACTGATCCCCAACTCCCGAATGACAATGTGTATGATCTGTGCGAGTGACTTCACCCTGACATGGAGGCGCCAGTACTGTAATGCTTGCGGGAAGGTGGGTCAATTCACCTCGTTGGTCCATCAGAACCCCACTTAGAACAACTAACTGCATTTAGATAGTGACTTTAACACTATAAAATATAGCAAGGAAATATAGCAAGCAGCAATCAAACAAAATATGTTTGAACCATGGAAGGACATCCTCAAACCGGCAATCAAAAGTTGGTTAAGAGGGAGTTCAGGACCTCAGCAGCTCATAAGAAGGGAGAAAATGAATTTTGAAAGAAAACTTGCATGCAGTATTAAAACAAACAGTAAGAGTTTCTATAAATATATAAATAGGAAGTGGGTGGCTAAGGTAAATGTGGGGCCTTTACTGAACAAGGTGGGTGAATTGATAACAGCAAACAAAGAAATGGCGGATATGCTAAATAACATTTTTGCATCAGTCTTCATGGTGGAAAACATGACGAATGTTACTAAGTTATCAGATAGGCTGATTTCAAATAACATGGTAGAATTTACACTAAACCCAATCACAAAGGATGGAGTATCAAAGAAACTCAAGGGGCTAAAGGTGGACAAGTCACCAGGGCCCGATGAACTGCATGCTAGGGTTTTAATGGACTTGGATGCAGAGATACTGGACCCATAGGTTGTAAATTTTCATAACTCGCTAAATTCCAGGAGGGTACCAGAAGATTGAAAACAGCCAGTGCGATGCCCTTGTTCAAAAAGGGAGAAAGTCAGAAGACAGGGAACTGTTGGCCAGTTAGTTTAACATCTTTATTGGCAAGATGCTGGAGTTAATAATCAAAGAGGAAAGAGCTAATCATTTAGGAAAGCTGAATATAATCAAACTGAGTCAACATGGTTTTATGAAGGATAAATCATGTTTGACAAATTTGCTCAAATTCTTTGAGGATGTAACAGAGTAAAGATAGAGGGTGACCTGTAGAAGTTTACAATGGGTAGAATGTGGGAGAGCAGCCAGGAGTGAGTTGGAATAGACGAGCCTGGAGGTAAGAGAGGCAATGGATGAGGATTTCACAGCTGATGATTTGAGATCGAGGAAAGGCAGTCCATGTCACACAGCTAGAAATAGGTGGTCTGAGTGATGCGATGGGAAGCTCACCTTGGGGTCAAACACGACACTGCGTTGGTGAAGAAACTGGTTTAGCTACAGGTTATCAGGGAGGAGGGGGATGGAGCCAGTGGCAGAAGCCAAAGGCAATAGTTTCAATCTTCCCAACATTTAATTGGAGGAGGTTTTTGTTAATCCAGTACCTAATGGCAGACAAGCACTATAACAATTCAGATAGATGAGAAGGGTTGAGAGTAGTAGTGCTGAGTAGAGCTTGATGTCCTCAATATATATGTGAAAACTGACTCCATGTTGTGATGTGATGACGTGGCCTAGGGCAGTATGTAAATAGGATAGATCTTTGGGGGGGGCACCGAGGGGACAGTGCAGGATCAGGAAGAGAAGTCATTGCAGGCAATTCTCTGGCTACGATGAGACAGCTGGACACGAGTGAAGAGGGGCTGGAGGAGAATGATGTGGTGAAACGGTGCCAGGTGTTATAGCAAAACACTTGGTAAACAGTGGCAGGATCAGACAGTCAGCATGGATTTATGAAAAAGAAATCATGCTTGACAAATCTATTGGAATTCTTCAAGAGAAGGAGTTGATGAGGGGAGCTGGTAAATGTGGTTTATTTAGAACATAGAACATAGAACATTACAGCGCAGAACAGGCCCTTCGGCCCACGATGTTGCACCGACCAGTTAAAAAAAAACTGTGACCCTCCAACCTAAACCAATTTCTTTTCGTCCATGAACCTATCTACGGATCTCTTAAACGCCCCCAAACTAGGCGCATTTACTACTGATGCTGGCAGGGCATTCCAATCCCTCACCACCCTCTGGGTAAAGAACCTACCCCTGACATCGGTTCTATAACTACCCCCCCTCAATTTAAAGCCATGCCCCCTCGTGCTGGATTTCTCCATCAGAGGAAAAAGGCTATCACTATCCACCCTATCTAAACCTCTAATCATCTTATATGTTTCAATAAGATCCCCTCTTAGCCGCCGCCTTTCCAGCGAAAACAATCCCAAATCCCTCAGCCTCTCCTCATAGGATCTCCCCTCCATACCAGGCAACATCCTGGTAAACCTCCTCTGCACCCTCTCCAAAGCCTCCACATCCTTCCTGTAATGTGGGGACCAGAACTGCACACAGTACTCCAAGTGCGGCCGCACCAGAGTTGTGTACAGTTGCAACATAACGCTACGACTCCTAAATTCAATCCCCCTACCAATAAACGCCAAGACACCATATGCCTTCTTAACAACCTTATCTACTTGATTCCCAACTTTCAGGGATCTATGCACACATACACCTAGATCCCTCTGCTCCTCCACACTATTCAAACTTTTAGAAGTCTTTCGACAAATTCCCACATAAGAGATTAGCGTGTAAAATTAAGGGTGGTGTATTGAGATGGATAGAAAACTGGTTGGCAAACCAGAAACAAAGAGTAAGAATAAGCAGGTCTTTTCCAAATGACAGACAGTGATTATTGGGGTACCGCAGGGATCAGTGCTGGGACTCCAACTTTTCACTACATATATTAATGATTTAGATGAGGTAACTAAATGTAAGATCACCAAATTTGCAGGTGATGCAAAGCTGGGTGGGAGGGTGAGCTTTGAGGAGGATGCGGAGCTCCTTCACTGTGATTTGGACAAGTTAGAAACATAGAAACCCTACAGTGCAGAAGGAGGCCATTCGGCCAATTGACTCTGCACCGACCACAATCCCACCCAGGCCCTACCCCCACATATTTTACCCGCTAATCCCTCTAACCTACGCACCCCAGGACTCTAAGGGACTCTAAATTGAGTCAGTGGGGAAATGAATGGCATAATTTGGATAAATGTGAGATTATCCAATTTGGTCACAGTCTTGAGGATACAGGGTAGACCGCTTAGGATAGAAATGAGGTGAAATTTCTTCACCCAGAGTGTGCTCAGTCTGTGTAATTTGCTACCACCGAAAGTAGTTGAGACCAAAACCTTGAAGGTGTTAAAACAAAGAACAGTACAGCACAGGAACAGGCCCTTCGGCCCTCCAAGCCTGCGCCAATCGTGATGTCTGCCTAAACTAAAACCGTATGCACTTATGGAGTCCATATCCTTCCATCCCCATCCTATTCATGTATTCGGCTAGATGCCCCTTAGATGCTGCTATTGTAACTGCTCCCACCACCTCCCCGGGCAACACGTTCCAGACATTCACCACCCTCTGTGTTTAAAAAAAAACTTGCCTCGCACATCTCCTCTAAACTTTCCCCACACACCTTAAACCTATGTCTCTGAGTACTTGACTTTTCAACCCTAGGAAAAAGCATTTGACTATCCACTCTGTCCATGCCACTCATAATCTTGTAAACCTCTATCAGGTCACCCCTCAACCTCTGCGAGAACAAACCAAGTTTCTCCAACCTCTCCTCATAGCTAATACCCTTCAGACCAGGCAACATCCTGGTAAACCTGTTCTGTACCCTCTCCAAAGCATCCACCTCCTTCTGGTAGTGTGGCAATTGCACACAATATTCCAACTAAGGTTTCTGTACAGCTGCAGCATGATCTGCCAATTTTATACTCAATGTCCCGACCAATGAAGGCAAGCATGCCACATGCCTTCTTGACTACCTTATCCACCTGTGTTGCCACATTCAGTGATTGGTGGACATGTACACACAGATCTCTCTGCCTGTCAATACTCCTAAGGGTTCTACAATTTACTGTATAATTCCTACATGCCTTGGACCTTCCAAAATGCATTACCTCACATTTGTCCAGATTAAACTCCATCTGTCATTTCTCCACCCAAGTCTCAAACCGGTCTATATCTTGCTGTATCCTCTGACAATCCTCTTCACTATCTGCAACTCCACCAATTTTTGTGTCGTCTGCCAACTTACAAAATCAGACCGGCTACATTTTCCTCCAAATCAATTATATACTGCGAACAAATGTCCCAGGACTGATCCCTGTGGAACACCGCTAGTCATAGACCTCCATTCAGAAAATCACCCCTCTACTGCTACCCTCTGTCTTCTATGGCCAAGCCAGTTCTGTATCCATCTTACCAGCTCTCCTCTGATCCCGTGTGACTTCACCTTTCATACCAGTCTACCATGAGGTACCTTGTCAAAGGCTTACTGAAATCCATGTATAAAACATCCACTGCCTTTTGCTATTTGTGACATGTTAGATATAACATTTGGGGTGAAGGAGATCAAAGGATATGGGGGGAAGGCGGGATCAGGCAATTGAGTTGGATGTTCAGCCATGATCATAATGAATGGTGGAGCAGGAGCAAAGGGCTGAATATTCTCCTGCCACTATTTTCTATGTTTCTATGCATCAGAGGTTGCAGACAGCTCGAGATGGACAAGGAGGAAAAGTTTCCCTTCCTCACAGTCGCGTGGGTTGTCATTTGTAACTTTGTTAAGAGCTGTTTTGGTACTGTAGCAGGGCAGTAACCAGATTGGAGTTATTCAAACACGAAGTTTGGGAAGGGTGGACATGGATTTGCGAGGCGACTACAAGAACTCTGGAGAGGAAAGGGGGTTGGCGATGACTCAACAGATATGTACAGTTGCACTCATGCTCTTCCTTGTTTTATCTTGCAGGTTGTTTGTCGAGCATGCTCCAGGAACAAGTATCCACTCAGATATCTGAAAGGGAGGATGGTCAGAGTGTGTGACCAGTGCTACACAGAGCTAAAGAGAAAAGGTAATCGAAACATCACAAGCATCTGTAATGGAGGGTGAATGTGTCCTGAAATGTGAGGAATGGAGGGGGGGGCCCTGGAGTGGAGGGTGAGGGGGGGGGGGGGGGGCGCGGGTGGGCCCTGGAGTGGAGGGTGGGGGAGGGGCCCCCATGGAGTGGAGGGGGGTGAGGGGGGGCCTGGAGCGCTGGAGTGGAGGAGGGTGAGGGGCGGGGGCCCTGGAGTGGAGGGTGAGGGGGGGGGGGCTGGAGTGGAGGGTGAGGGGAGGGGCCCTGGAGTGAAGGGGGTGGCAGGGGTGGTGGGGGCCCTGGAATGGAGGGTGAGGGGGCCCCTGGAATGGGAGGAATGAATTTGATTTATTGTCACGTATATTATACAAGTGGACAAATCCGGACAAATGTGAGGTAATGCGTTTTGGAAGGTCTAATACAGATGGGAGATATACAGTAAATGGCAGAACCTTTAAGAGTATTGATAGGCAGAGGGATCTGTGTATACACGTACACAGGTCACTGCAAGTGGCAATGCAGGTGGAGAAGGTAGTCAAGAAGGCATACGGCATGCTTGCCTTCATCGTCCGGGACATTGAGTTTAAAAATTGGCAAGACATCTTGCAGCTTTATAGAACCTTAGTGAGGCCGCAGTTGGAATATAGTGTTCAATTCTGGTTGCCACACTACCAGAAGGATATGGAGGCTTTGGAGAGAGTACCGAAGAGATGAACCAGGATATTGCCTGGTATGGAGGGCATTAACTATGAGGAGAGATTGGAGAAACTTGGTTTGATCTCACTGGAACGACGGAGGTCAAGAGGCAACCTGATCGAAGTCCACAAGATTATGAGGGGGATGGACAGAGTGGATAGTCAGAAGCTTTTTCCCAGGTGGAAGAGTCAATTAGTAGGGAGCACAGGTTTAAGGTGTGAGGGGCAAGGTTTAAAGGAGATGTATGAGACAAATGTTTTACACAGAGAGTGGTGGGTGCCTGGAATTCACTGCTGGGGGAGGTAGTGAAAGCAGATATGATAGTGACTTTTAGGGGGCGTCTTGACAAATACATGAATAGCATGGGACTAGAGGGATATGGTCCCCGAACGAATGGGGTTTTTTAGTTCAGTTGTGCAGGCTTGGAGGGATGAAGAACCTGTTCGTGTGCTGTAATTATCTTTGTTCTTTGTTCTTATACACTGAAAAATATTGTTTCTTGTGCATTATCCGGACAAAGCATACCATATGTAGAGAAGGAAAGGAGAGATTGCAGAATGTAGTGTTACAGTAATAGCTAGGGTGTAGAGAAAGATTAACTTGATACGAGGTAGGTGCATTCAAAAGTCTGATGGCAGTAGGGAAGAAGCTGTTTTTGAGTCGTTTGATAGGTGTCCTCAGACTTTTGTACCCTTTCCCAACGGAAAAAGATGAAAGAGAATATGTCTGGGGTGCACGGGGTCCTTAATTATGCTGGCTGCTTTTCCGAGGCAGCAGGAAGTGTACGTAGTGTACATGGGTGATGGCTAGGCTTCATTCACGACCCTTTGTGGTTTCTTGCAGTCTTGGACAGAGCAGGAGCCATACCAAGCTGTGATACAACCAGAAAGAATGCTTTCTATGGTGCATCTATAAAAGTTGGTGAGAGTCATCGCAAACATACCAAATTTCTTTTGTCTTCTGAGAAAGTAGAGGTGTTGGTGGGCTTTCTTAACTACAGGATTGGCGTGGAGGGACCAGAACAGGTTGTTGGTGATCTGGACCATTTCTACGTCATCCCCATTGGAGGACAGGGGCATGTCCTCCACTATGTTTCCTGAAGTTGATGACTATCTTATTTTTGTTGATGTTGAGGGAGAACGTATTGTTGTCGTACCAGTTCACCAGATTCTCTTTCTTGTACTTTGTCTCATCATTGTTTGAGATCCGTCTCACTACGGTGGTGTCATCAGCAAACTTGAAAATCGAGTTGGAGGGGAATTTGGTCACAGTCATAGGTGTACAAGGAGTACAGTAAGGGGCTGAGGACACAGCCTTGTGCGGCACCGGTGTTGAGGATGATCGTGGAGGTGTTGTTGCCTATCCTTACTGATGGTGGTCTGTGGGTTAGGAAGTTCAGGATCCAGTCACAGAGGGAGGAGCCGAGGCCCAGATCAGAGTTTGGAGATGAGTTTTGTAGGAATAATGGTGCTGAAGGCTGAGCAATAGTCAATAAATAGGAGTCTGACATAGGGTGTCTTTGTTATCTAGGTGTTCCAGGGTTGAGTGTAGGGCCAGGGAGATGGCGTCTGCTGTGAATCTCTTGTAACGATAGGTGAACTGTAGTGGATCCAGGCAGTCCGGGAGGCTGGAATTGATTCGTGCCATGACTAACCTTTCGAAGCACTTCATAATGACGGATGTCGGAGCCACCGGACGATAGTCATTAAGGCACGGTGCCTAGCTTTTCTTTGGTACTGGGATGATGATCGGCTTCTTGAAGCAAATAGGGACCTCAGATTGTTGTAAAGAGAGTTCAAGATGTCTGTGAAAACCCCCGTCAGCTGATCCACGCAGGATCTGGGTGCACATCCGGGCCAATCACTTTCTGTGGGTTGACCTTCGAGAAGGCTGCTCTGACATCTGCAATGGTGACCTTGGATATAGGTTCAACCAAGACCTTTGGGGTGCAGGGCATGCTCTTGCTGACATCTTGCTCAAAACGAGCATTGAGCTCATCAGGGAGAGGCATGTTGGTGCCGGCGATTTTACATGCCTTCATTTTGTAGCCTGTTGTGTCTTGCAGACCTTGCCACAGTCGGCGGGGGCCTGTGTGGCTAGCCTGGGTCTCTAGCTTGGTCCCATACTGTCTTTTGGCATCACTGATGGATCTCCTTAGATCATATCTAAGGCACATTGGCACAGTGGTTAGCACTGCTGCCTCACAGTGCCAGGGAACCGAGTTCGATTCCCAGCTTGAGTCACTGGCTGCGTGGAGTTTGCACATTCTCCTTATGTCTGGGTCTCCATTTTCCTCCCACACTCCAAAGATGTCTGGGTTAGGTTGGTTGGCCATGCTAAATTAACTGCAGTGTCAGGGGGATTAGCTGGGTAAATATGACGGGTTACAGGAATAGGGTCTGGGTGGGATTGTGTTCAGTTCAGACTCGATGGGCTGAATGGCCTCCTCTGCACTGCAGGGGTTCTATGAAGTCAGTTACTGCAGTGGCGTACTCGTTCAGGCTGCTCGCAAAGTTTTTTTAAATATTGGCCAGTCCACTAAGCAGTCCCATAGGAATCATCCGATTCCTCAGGCCAACATTGCACGACTTTCTTAGACAGATCCTCCTGTTTAAGTTGTTGCTTGTAAGCTGGGGCAGGAGCACAGCCTTGTGGTCTGATTTACCAAAGTGTGGGCAGGCGATAGAGGAAAAGGCATGTTTGATGTTTGTGTAGTAGTGGTCTATGATGGAACAGGAGATGCGTTGGTGGTATTTTGGTAGGACGCTCTAGAGCTTGGCCTGATTGAAGCCCCGGCCACAACGAACAAGGCCTCGGAGTGTTTCATCTCAAGGCTATTCGTAGTGGTGTATACTTCGTCCAGTGCAATCTTGACATTCGTATAGGGTGGGGTGTGAACTGCTGTCAGGATAACAGAGGTGAACTCCCACGGCAAGTAGTAGGGGTGGCATTTTGGGTCCAGGGAGCAGAGCGTCGCCAGTGTTGCTACATCTAGGCACTACGAGGTGTTGATTAGGAAGCAGATCCCACCTTCTCTAGCCTTGCCTGAGGCCGCTGGACAGTCAATTTATTGGATTGAGAAGCCCTCTGGTTGTAGGGCACAGTCCAGTTGAAGCAGGAGTGAGTCATGTCTCCGTGAAAGAGAGCACACAGCAGTCCCTCAGTTCTCTTTTGAAAAGTGAGCCTGGCTTTAAGTTCGTCTGCCATGTTTTTCAGAGATTGGACATTTGCCAGGAGTAAGCTGGTGATATGGGGGCCTTGGGACCGTGTTGTTTCACTCTCATCTGTATGCCTGCGTCCTCACCTGTTTTGATGTGGAGATGCCGGCGTTGGACTGGGGTAAACACAGTAAGAGTTTTAACAACACCAGGTTAAAGTCCAACAGGTTTATTTGGTAGCAAATGGCATTTGCTACCAAATAAATCTGTTGGACTTTAACCTGGTGTTGTTAAAATTCTTACTGTCCTCACCTGTTTTCCATGCTTCCTGGAGTGACTGCTTCTTTTCGAGCTTGGGAGACGGTGAGAGTAGTTTGCGGTGTTAAGGATATAGGTGTGTCCAACGGGCTTCTTCGCTCTGTCAGTGTGTGGATGGAGGATTTGTTGCCTGCGTTGGTAGATGGGTCTGGGAGGTTGGGCATTCCAGGTCGCTGTTAGGTTGCAGTTTGGCTTCAGAGGTCAGAGGATGTCCAGACCACACCGGCGTGGACAGGTCAAAGGCCGCTAAGTGGATGATGTCTCTGGGGTCAAGGATGACCATCACTGGTACACTACCAGCCACAGATTACTCTTCCCTGCAGGTGCGAGAGAACAGGAGAGATGGCTGTGGCTGGTAGTGTACCAGTGATGGTGCCAGGAGGGATCGGCTGCAGGCAGGCAGCAGAACCCCCTCCTCCGCCCCCCCCCCGCCCCAGCAGGGGATGAGACGTCACACCCCCTCTCCAGCTCTCCCCCCCCCCCCCCACCCCGGGGATGATCGGTCACACCCCCTCCCCCCACTGACCAGAGGATGAACGTCAGAGAGCCGCTCTCTCCGCTTTCTGTACTTTTTTCGAACTGCGCATGCACAGTTCAGAGCTCCGATTGGTCTGCCAGCGCTAAGCCCCGCCCACAGCGCGGACCGGGCCGGCAGCGGCAAAACGTGTATGGGCGCCCTGCACAGAGAATTCCAGGCTCGGATCTATGTGACGCCCAGATCCAGCACTTAGACTCAAAATGGTCAAATTCCCCCCTACGTGTGTCCCTCTCCTTCTGGGACTGTGTGTGAGTGTGTCTCTCTCTCCTTCTGGGACTGTGTGTGAGTGTGTCTCTCTCTCCCTCTGGGATTGTGTGCGTGTGTCCCTCTCCATCTGAGCGTGACTGTGCATCCCCCTCTCCCTCTGAGAGCGTGAGTGCACATTCCCCTCTCTCTGAGAGAGTGCGCGCGTCCCCCTCTCCCTCTCTGTGAGAGAGTGCGTTCCTGTTTGTGTTTCCATCCATCTGTCTGTGTGCCTGTTTGTATGTGTGTGTGTCACTCTGTGCTTTTCCGTTTGTATGTGGGTGCCTCTGTCTGTGTGTATGTGCCTATGTGGGTGGGGTGGGTGTGGCGTGGGGTGGGAGTGGGTGTCACGATGGGGGAACGGCTATGTTGCACTTGTGTTGCTGGGGCTGGGTGTCGTTCTGGGGGGGGTGGGTGGGTGTCGTGCTGGTGTGGGGGCTGTCTCGCTGGGATGGATGGGTATCATTCTGATAGTTGGGTGGGGGCGGGTGGGTGAAACGCTGGGGGCAATGGTGGTGGTGAATGAGTCTCACTACTGAGGCTGTCTCTGTCTGAGAGTGTTTATATTTTCTATTCAGTGAGATTTCTCACTCTGATGCATCTTTTGGATCTTTCTGCAGAGTTAATGACAGTGAATGAAAGATCTGCCTCATTGCTGACTCACTCAGCAGGCAGTGCCCTCTCCTTCGTACTTCAGAGTCTCCACACTCCCTTCATCCAGAAACAGAAGAAGATTCCGGCAGCACTGAGAGAGGTGAACTGTCTACACCGCTCTGAGAGAGAGAGAGACCTCCCTGTGTGTGAGAGAGAGAGACACCTCCCTGTGTGTGTGTGAGAGAGAGAGAGAGACATCTCCCTGTGTGTGAGAGAGAGAGACACAACTCCCTGTCAGAGAGAGAGAGAGAGGAACCTCCCTGTGAGAGGGAGAGAGAGGAACCTCCCTGTGAGAGGGAGAGACAGACACCTCCCTGTGAGAGGGAGAGACAGACACCTCCCTGTGAGAGGGAGAGAGAGGAACCTCCCTGTGAGAGGGAGAGAGAGGAACCTCCCTGTGAGAGGGAGAGACAGACACCTCCCTGTGAGAGGGAGAGAGAGAGAGTGAGACACCTCCCTGTGGTCTCCCTGTGTGTGTGAGAGAGAGAGACACCGAGGAACCTTACTGTGTGAGAGAGAGAGAGACACCTCCCTGTGTGAGAGAGAGACACCTCCCTGTGTGAGAGAGAGACACCTCCCTGTGTGAGAGAGAGACACCTCCCTGTGTGAGAGAGAGACACCTCCCTGTGTGAGAGAGAGACACCTCCCTGTGTGGGAGAGAGAGACACCCTCCCTGTGTGGGAGAGAGAGACACCTCCCTGTGTGAGAGAGAGAGACACCGAGGAACCTTCCTGTGTGAGAGAGAGAGACACCTCCATGTGTGTGAGAGAGAGACACCTCCCTGTGTGTGTGTGAGAGAGAGAGAGAGAGACACCTCCCTATGTGAGAGAGAGACACCTCCCTGTGAGAGACACCTCCCCGTGAGAGAGAGAGACCTCCCCGTGAGAGAGAGACACCTCCCTGTGAGAGAGGGAGAGAGAGACACCTCCCTGTGAGAGAGAGAGAGACACCTCCTCTGTAAGAGAGCGAGAGAGACATCTCCCTGTGTGAGAGACAGAGCGAGAGCGACACCTCCCTGTGAGAGAGAGAGTGCGAGAGAGACACCTCCCTGTGCGAGAGAGAGAGCGAGAGAGACACGCCCTGTGCGAGAGAGACACCTCCCTGTGAGAGAGAGAGACACCTCCCTGTGTGTGAGAGAGAGAGACACCTCCCTGTGTGTGAGAGAGAGAGACACCTCCCTGTGTGAGAGAGAGAGAGACACCTCCCTGTGTGAGAGAGAGAGAGACACCTCCCTGTGTGAGAGAGAGAGAGACACCTCCCTGTGTGAGAGAGAGAGAGACACCTCCCTGTGTGAGAGAGAGAGACACCTCCCTGTGTGAGAGAGAGGAGACACCTCCCTGTGTGAGAGAGAGAGAGAAACCTCCCTGTGTGAGAGAGAGAGAGACACCTCCCTGTGTGAGAGAGAGAGACACCTCCCTGAGAGAGAGAGAGACACCTCCCTGAGAGAGAGAGAGACACCTCCCTGAGAGAGAGAGAGACACCTCCCTGAGAGAGAGAGAGACACCTCCCTGAGAGAGAGAGAGACACCTCCCTGAGAGAGAGAGAGACACCTCCCTGAGAGAGAGAGACACCTCCCTGAGAGAGAGAGAGAGAGACCTCCCTGAGAGAGAGAGAGAGACCTCCCTGAGAGAGAGAGAGAGACCTCCCTGAGAGAGAGAGAGAGACCTCCCTGAGAGAGAGAGAGAGAGACCTCCCTGAGAGAGAGAGAGAGAGACCTCCCTGAGAGAGAGAGAGAGAGACCTCCCTGAGAGAGAGAGAGAGAGACCTCCCTGAGAGAGAGAGACACCTCCCTGAGAGAGAGAGAGACACCTCCCTGAGAGAGAGAGACACCTCCCTGAGAGAGAGAGAGACACCTCCCTGAGAGAGAGAGAGACACCTCCCTGAGAGAGAGAGAGACACCTCCCTGAGAGAGAGAGAGACACCTCCCTGAGAGAGAGAGAGACACCTCCCTGAGAGAGAGAGAGACACCTCCCTGAGAGAGAGAGAGACACCTCCCTGAGAGAGAGAGAGACACCTCCCTGAGAGAGAGAGAGACACCTCCCTGAGAGAGAGAGAGACACCTCCCTGAGAGAGAGAGAGACACCTCCCTGAGAGAGAGAGAGACACCTCCCTGAGAGAGAGAGAGACACCTCCCTGAGAGAGAGAGAGACACCTCCCTGAGAGAGAGAGAGACACCTCCCTGAGAGAGAGAGAGACACCTCCCTGAGAGAGAGAGAGACACCTCCTGAGAGAGAGAGAGAGACCTCCCTGAGAGAGAGAGAGAGAGACCTCCCTGAGAGAGAGAGAGAGAGACCTCCCTGAGAGAGAGAGAGAGACCTCCCTGAGAGAGAGAGACACCTCCCTGAGAGAGAGAGAGACACCTCCCTGAGAGAGAGAGACACCTCCCTGAGAGAGAGAGAGACACCTCCCTGAGAGAGAGAGAGACACCTCCCTGAGAGAGAGAGAGACACCTCCCTGAGAGAGAGAGAGGACACCTCCCTGAGAGAGAGAGACACCTCCCTGAGAGAGAGAGAGACACCTCCCTGAGAGAGAGAGAGACACCTCCCTGAGAGAGAGAGAGACACCTCCCTGAGAGAGAGAGAGACACCTCCCTGAGAGAGAGAGAGACACCTCCCTGAGAGAGAGAGAGACACCTCCCTGAGAGAGAGAGAGACACCTCCCTGAGAGAGAGAGAGACACCTCCCTGAGAGAGAGAGAGACACCTCCCTGGAGAAGAGAGAGACACCTCCCTGAGAGAGAGAGAGACACCTCCCTGAGAGAGAGAGAGACACCTCCCTGAGAGAGAGAGAGACACCTCCCTGAGAGAGAGAGAGACACCTCCTGAGAGAGAGAGAGACACCTCCCTGAGAGAGAGAGAGACACCTCCCTGAGAGAGAGAGAGACACCTCCCTGAGAGAGAGAGAGACACCTCCCTGAGAGAGAGAGAGAGAGAGAGAGACACCTCCCTGAGAGAGAGAGAGAGAGAGAGAGACACCTCCCTGAGAGAGAGAGAGAGAGAGAGAGACACCTCCCTGAGAGAGAGAGAGAGAGACACCTCCCTGAGAGAGAGAGAGAGACACCTCCCAGTGTGAGAGAGAGAGACACCTCCCTGAGAGAGAGAGAGAGACACCTCCCTGAGAGAGAGAGACACCTCCCTGAGAGAGAGAGAGAGACACCTCCCTGAGAGAGAGAGCGAGAGAGACACCTCCCTGAGAGAGGGAGAGAGAGACACCTCCCTGAGAGAGAGAGAGAGAGACACCTCCCTGAGAGAGAGAGAGAGAGAGACACCTCCTGAGAGAGAGAGAGACACCTCCCTGAGAGAGAGAGAGAGAGAGAGAGAGACACCTCCCTGAGAGAGAGAGACACCTCCCTGAGAGAGAGAGAGAGAGAGAGAGACACCTCCCTGAGAGAGAGAGAGAGAGACACCTCCCTGAGAGAGAGAGAGAGAGACACCTCCCTGAGAGAGAGAGAGAGACACCTCCCAGTGTGAGAGAGAGAGACACCTCCCTGAGAGAGAGAGAGAGACACCTCCCTGAGAGAGAGAGACACCTCCCTGAGAGAGAGAGACACCTCCCTGAGAGAGAGAGAGAGACACCTCCCAGTGTGAGAGAGAGACACCTCCCAGTGTGAGAGAGAGAGACACCTCCCTGTGTGTGAGAGAGAGAGAGACACCTCCCAGTGTGAGAGAGAGAGACACCTCCCTGTGTGTGAGAGAGAGAGAGACACCTCCCTGTGTGAGAGAGAGAGAGACACCTCCCTGAGAGAGAGAGAGACACCTCCCTGAGAGAGAGAGAGACACCTCCCTGAGAGAGAGAGAGAGACACCTCCCTGAGAGAGAGAGAGAGAGAGACACCTCCCTGAGAGAGAGAGAGAGACACCTCCCTGAGAGAGAGAGCGAGAGAGACACCTCCCTGAGAGAGAGAGAGACACCTCCCTGAGAGAGAGAGAGAGAGACACCTCCCTGAGAGAGAGAGAGAGAGAGACACCTCCCTGAGAGAGAGAGAGAGAGAGACACCTCCCTGAGAGAGAGAGAGAGAGAGACACCTCCCTGAGAGAGAGAGAGAGACACCTCCCTGAGAAAGAGAGAGAGAGACACCTCCCTGAGAGAGAGAGAAAGAGACACCTCCCTGAGAGAGAGAGAGAGAGACACCTCCCTGAGAGAGAGAGAGAGAGACACCTCCCTGAGAGAGAGAGAGAGAGACACCTCCCTGAGAGAGAGAGA
Source organism: Mustelus asterias (assembly GCF_964213995.1). Classification (NCBI taxonomy): domain Eukaryota; kingdom Metazoa; phylum Chordata; class Chondrichthyes; order Carcharhiniformes; family Triakidae; genus Mustelus; species Mustelus asterias. The sequence goes on along the minus strand of NC_135803.1, from coordinate 87,725,496 downwards.
GAGAGAGACACCTCCCTGAGAGAGAGAGAGAGAGACACCTCCCTGAGAGAGAGAGAGAGAGACACCTCCCTGAGAGAGAGAGAGAGAGACACCTCCCTGAGAGAGAGAGAGACACCTCCCTGAGAGAGAGAGAGACACCTCCCTGAGAGAGAGAGAGAGAGACACCTCCCTGAGAGAGGAGGGGGAGACACCTCCCTGAGAGAGAGAGAGAGAGACACCTCCCTGAGAGAGAGAGAGAGAGACACCTCCCTGAGAGAGAGAGAGAGAGACACCTCCCTGAGAGAGAGAGAGAGAGACACCTCCCTGAGAGAGAGAGAGAGAGACACCTCCCTGAGAGAGAGAGAGAGAGACACCTCCCTGAGAGAGAGAGAGAGAGACACCTCCCTGAGAGAGAGAGAGAGAGACACCTCCCTGAGAGAGAGAGAGAGAGACACCTCCCTGAGAGAGAGAGAGAGAGACACCTCCCTGAGAGAGAGAGAGAGACACCTCCCTGAGAGAGAGAGAGAGAGACACCTCCCTGAGAGAGAGAGAGAGAGACACCTCCCTGAGAGAGAGAGAGAGAGACACCTCCCTGAGAGAGAGAGAGAGAGACACCTCCCTGAGAGAGAGAGAGAGAGACACCTCCCTGAGAGAGAGAGAGAGAGACACCTCCCTGAGAGAGAGAGAGAGAGACACCTCCCTGAGAGAGAGAGAGAGAGAGACACCTCCCTGAGAGAGAGAGAGAGAGACACCTCCCTGAGAGAGAGAGAGAGAGACACCTCCCTGAGAGAGAGAGAGAGAGACACCTCCCTGAGAGAGAGAGAGAGAGAGAGAGAGACACCTCCCTGAGAGAGAGAGAGAGAGAGAGAGAGAGACACCTCCCTGAGAGAGAGAGAGAGAGAGAGAGACACCTCCCTGAGAGAGAGAGAGAGAGAGAGAGAGACACCTCCCTGAGAGAGAGAGAGAGACACCTCCCTGAGTGAGAGAGAGAGAGACACCTCCCTGAGTGAGAGAGAGACACCTCCCTGAGTGAGAGAGAGAGAGACACCTCCCTGAGTGAGAGAGAGAGACACCTCCCTGTGTGAGAGAGACACCTCCCTGTGTGTGAGAGAGAGAGAGACACCTCCCTGTGTGAGAGTGAGAGAGACACCTCCCTGGGAGAGACAGAGACACCTCCCTGTGCGAGAGACAGAGCGAGAGCGACACCTCCCTGTGCGTGAGAGAGAGCGAGAGAGACACCTCCCTGTGCGTGAGAGAGAGCGAGAGCGACACCTCCCTGTGCGTGAGAGAGAGCGAGAGAGACACCTCCCTGTGAGAGAGTGAGAGCGAGAGAGACACCTCCCTGTGAGAGAGTGAGAGCGAGAGAGACACCTCCCTGAGAGAGACACCTCCCTGTGTGAGAGAGCAAGAGAGAGACACCTCCCTGTGAGAGAGACAGAGCGAGAGACACTCCCTGTGAG